>NW_004524680.1:3846175-3860372 GCF_000260255.1 Octodon degus | reverse complement strand
ATTTATTTATTCATTCATTCATTCATTCATTTTGTGTGTGTGGCCAGCTCAGCCCACCAGGGGGCGGGGCTGTCTGGCGTGTGGTGCTGGGGGATTGAACTGCGGTCCCTGTGTTTTTGCTTAGTTTAGCTTGTTCTAAGTAGGTGCTTTAGACCACTGAGCCATCTCACCAGCCCCATTTAGTAGTTTTTCCTATACGGCCTGTCCCTGGGCATCTACCCTATGCAGACTTGTTGGTGTCTTCCACAGGGACAAGAAAGCTGGCTGGCTATAGGAGGCGCTACCGTCAGCCAACTTGGACTCACGAGAAAATCCACCTGCAGGGAAGAGTCCCAAACACGCCCCCTACGAGTCGTACGCACTTTCCCAGAGCTGCTTCAGGGCAGAGGGCAGATGAGCTTGTGGCTCTGCAGGAACAGGTGTATGGTGAGTCCTGCAGGCAGCAGCCAGGCCTTGGGGAGCAACGCAAGGGTGGCACCAGAGCACAGGTGTTTATCTGTGGCACATGTGGGAAGGTACTGAGCTGCCACAGTCGGCTGGCAGCCCACCAGATGGTGCATTCTGGTGCCAGGTCCTTCTCGTGCCTCGAGTGTGGCCAGACCTTCCGCTGGGTCTCGAACCTTTTACGCCACCAGAGGAACCACACGAGTGAGAAGCCCTTCTGCTGTGAGCTGTGTGGACAGGCATTCAGCCTGAAGGACCGTCTAGTGCAGCACCGCAAGGTGCACACGGGGCACCGGCCCTATGAGTGTGGTGCCTGTGGTAAGGCCTTTAAACAGAAGTCTAACCTGTTGCGTCACCAGCTGGTGCACACTGGCGAGAGACCGTTCCACTGTGCCGTGTGCAGCAAGGACTTCCGCACCAAGGAGAACCTGCGCCACCACCAGCGGATCCACAGTGGTGAGAAGCCCTACACCTGCTCTGAGTGTGGGAAGGCCTTCAGGTGGCCCAAGGGCTTCAGCATCCATCAGAGGCTGCACCTGACCAAGAGGGTCTACGAATGCGAGCACTGTGGCAAGGGCTTTCGCCACCTGGGCTTCTTCACACGGCACCAGAGGACCCACGGGCATGGCGAAGTATAGAGGTGCCCGGGTCCAGCAGGGCTGTGCCCTGGCCAGAAGCTGGGCCACAAGGACACGTTGGGGCAACAGTTCTCAAAGAGGCCTTCTTGGTCCTTGGAACAACTGTTCAGAGCTTCCCAAGTCCCCCGAGTTCCACCAGGAAAATGGCTGTCAAGGGAAGGCGATCTGGAGTGCACCAGCGGAGCCACAGTGCTGTTTCGGGGTAGCCGGGGCCCAGAATGGCCTGAGGCTATGTGCGGCCCTGTGCGAGTGGACAGAAGCTGCTGGTGTTTTGCCCTCCCCAGCAACCATGGTTCTCTGCTGAGGAATCAAATCCCGCCCTGAGTGTCACTCCTGTGCACTTTAACTTCCTTCCCTTGTTCTCTCCCCACCTGTGCTTTGTCCTATTTGTCTTCCATCTGGCCTAAGCAAGGCAGCTTTGAATTGCACAGAAGTAAAGACCCTTCTGCAACTTCCACAGGGGGGACTTTGAAATGAGCACCTTTGTAATGTTGTAAGCCTTAAAGGACTATGGAAAGAGAGACCTGAACTCGCATTCAGGGTGTTTGACAGTGCACTGCATGTGTGGGGAAAGTATCCTATGTGTGCAGGACAGTCACAAGTTTGTTAAAGCTACGTCCCTACAGGGCTGTTTTCTGGTGTGGTTTCTCAAACTGAAATTGACTCTCAGGTTGTGTGTTTGGAAAAGTGGCGTTGCTTCTTCATGTGTGCTTATTAGGTTGTAATTGAAAAGGCTGTTCCCAGGGTGGGTGGGGACCCCCGTGGGTCATCTGAACAGCACTCTTACTTTAGGCACAGACCTCTGCCCTAGGGCAGAGCTGTCAGAGTGCTGACTGGAGGCAGCTGGAGCCCTTGCTCCTGGGTATGTGGGCGAGGACTGTGCACCAGCCCTGCATCCTCATGGGGCCACGAGTCATTGTGATGCAGCCAGCTTGGGATTGTTCAGCTGAGCCCTGGGCCCTGGTGCTTTAGGAAGCTTCAGGTGATAGGCCCCCTTTGCCCAGCTCCCACATGGTGTAGGCTTTACGTGGCACTGGGTAGGAAGTGCTGGGAGCTGGGTGGGTTTTAGAACAGCGCAAGGTGGCTGAGTTCACCACAGAGCATTTTCTGGGGAAGAGGTGACCTCTTTGTCTTGAACTTGAGGTGTCACTGCTGATCCAGCCAGAAATAAGTTTGCCACAAAGCTCTTGGGCAGCTCTGTATTCTGGAAGCAGTCGAGACTCCCAAGTACTTGTCCTGTCTCAGGTTATCTGTATAGCTCATGAAGGATTTTGCGTTGCCTTTTTAAGGATTCCAGTTACCAAAAGCACATGGCATTAGATAGGAGTTTATAGGAAATAAAGTGAGAAGTTCAGCCTGTCAAGCTGTACTGAACCAGACCCCGGGAAAGATGCTACCAAATGCCCATTCCCAGTAAACCAGAGACATGAAGTCAGTAGGACTGCGAGTGACCCTGATTTGAACAGACCAGTTATAACAAGGCATTTTTCACATTCATTAATTTATTTTAGTCTTTGAGTCAGGGCTTCACTATGCAGTTCAGGCTGGCCTCAAGTTAGCAGCTAATCTCCTGCCTCAGCCTCCTGAGTGCTGAGATTACTGGCATGAGCCACCACGCCCAACAAGGCATTTTTAAGACATTTGTGGAGATTCGAACAGGGCTTGTTCAAGGAGTTTGTGTTGGTGTGGTGAGTATTACGTAGGTTCCTCATGGAAAAGAGGAATTTTAGTGGGGAGATGACATGGTCTGGGATTTGCCTTAAAATTATAATAAAAAGGAAGAAAGGGAAAGTTTGAGAGTCTTTGCAGTGGAAAGTATGTTTACATTTTCAGTAGCTTTCTTTATTCTAAGTTCATTCATACATATAGAAGAGGGGGCCGGGAGATGGCTCAGTGGAATAAGTGCTTCCCTGGCAAGCACAAGGGCCTGAGTTCAATCCCTGGTTCTGCCCAAAAAAGAGAAAGAAAAGGAACATACATACAGAAGAAGCTATCCTGTTAGGCTTTTCGGTCTCCGCAGGCTGCCCTAGGGAAACACTCCCTGCTGGGTGGCATGAGCAGCAAGCTTTCTCCATTCTGGAGGCTGAAGTCTGACATCAGGGTTGCAGCGCCTTCCCTTCTGGTGAGGGGTCCTCCTGGCTTACAAGCAGTGGCCTGGGGCCATGGGGCTGGTGTCTGTCTCTTATTGAGGGGCCCCACCCGTGTAACTTCATTTTGTAAAAATTTTATTGGTACACTTTAAATACACATAGCAACAACAAAAAAGATATACATAGTGATCATATTTATCATAAGGAATTTGTACCTGTACATACCTTGATTTTTCTTTTTTCCCACATGTAACTTCATCTAAGCCAAATCACCCAGGAGGGCCCCCACCCCCACCTCCACCCCCATGTCATGCCACTGGGTTCAGAGCCCCATACATGCGTTAGGGAGATACAGTTCAGGCTGCCCAAGGGACTGTAGGCAGCTGTTCTGCTTATGTCATCCAAGGACATGCAGAAATGGATGGATATTTTCTTCTCCCCATTGCTGTTGGACAGGCGTGTTGTTTGTGTCCTGCCCAGTGGAGAAAGTCGGGAAGGTAAAAAGAGGCCTTTCATGGAATGGAACGCCTTATACCTGTGGGTGGTGGGTGCCAAGGATGACAACCTGAATTGAAGGTTGGTTTTTTCCCCCTGCAGTTCTGTGGATCAAGCCCAGGGTGCTCTGTACCGAGGTACATCTGTAAGCCTTTCTTATCTTCAGATAGTCTTGCTGAGTTGCCTGGGCTGACCTTGAACTTTTTGGCCCTCCTGCCTCAGCTTCCTGAGTAGCTAAGATTATAAGCATGTGCCATATGGCTGGCTGGGCTTGAGTTTTGAGTGTCATGGAATCAGCTAGCCATGTCTAGGGTGCCCTGTACCTGGTTCTTAATTGTGGTGTCTTCAATTATGATATTAAATATGAACACAAAATTTGGTGTTGAGCCAGGTTCCATCTGATGGTCATCTGTTGACCAGAGGATGCCACCTGGTGCTTGGTGTCAGGCTTGCCCAGTGGATGGACAGCCATGTGTGACCAGTCTGCATGCTTCGCCTACTTCATGGGTTCTGGTGCCTCTTGCGGGTTTTCTTCCTAGCATTCTTCTGGAAGTGGTAAGGACAGTTGGGCGGGGAACACGGTGGGGCACAATGGTATCCCTAGCTGACTAGAGGCCGCTGCCAGCCCTTTCCCTTATGTCACCCAGGTGCCCTTACACAACCCTGGGTAGAGCCTGGTGGCTGTGATGGGTACAGTGGTGCTAGGGTGGCCTGTGTCTCTGTTCTCTCTGTCCACTCCAGGGTAGGGTGACAAGGTGATGTCTTCTGGCACATGTCCTTTAGGCACCACCTTTTGAGGGGAGCCTGGCCAGGTGCCTCCCCCTCCCCAGGGAGCCTGCTGAGCAGCCATGGCTTTGCTCTGCATCTCCATGGCGGGGGATGGAGGAGGACAATTTGTGGAGATGGCTGTCCCAGGCAGACCAATAGGTGGCAGAGCTGAATCTGTGATCTGGAGTCCACCATGTCCCCAGGCAACTCACTGCCTGGCCAGGGCAACTGTGTTCCACGCATATGCCCCCACTGAACCACTAGGTGGTAGCAGGTGTGGCAGAGAGCTCTAAGACAATAAGGGCCCTGTGGTGCTCACTGAGGACCTTGCCCCAGAGGAGTCCATGGTGCTCGGAAGAGAACAGTGTTGTGGACGGATGCGTCTCCTGGGGAGCTAAATGCCAGATCGATTGGTATCTGGAGGTGCATTCTGGTTGCAATGCACTGTGAGCTACCAGGCTGTCCTGGTGCTGGAGGGATCTGGTGGGTCCCCTGGGGGAGATGACAGCTGCGTTTCTGAGGACAAGGCTGGCACCAGTATTTCACTTTATGTTGTCCCTATATATGGCTTCTTGGGACCTCAGTCATGGGCCTACTAAGCGAAACATTTTGGGAAACTTGGAATGGGTAGGATTTTGGTTTTTGAGGCAGGGTCTCACTTCGTAGTTCAGACTGGTCTTGAACTCACTATGTAGCCCAGGCTGGCCTTGTTCCCATGGTAATCCTCCAGCCTCTGCTTCCCAAGTGCTAGGATTACAGGTGTAAACCACAGACCTGGCTGGAATGTGTAGATTTTAAACAATGGTATTAAAACGTCTGACTCCAGAATAGCCTAATGATGGAGCCATATTGGATTTAGACTTGAGGTAGCATCTTTACTCAGGCCATCTCTTCAGACCAGAGAAGCCTGAGATGCAGTTGCAATGGCAAAATAGGGATGATGGGAGACGGGACCCCCTCCATGCTCCTCTCCTCCTCTCTATGCTGCCCACATGTCCCCTGGTAAAGGGAATGTGACATCCGACCTCACTGCAGTGCTGGGATGTTCCCGTGTGCCAACCCAGGCAAAGGCGAGCAACCTCCAGAACCATGAGCCAAGGCACCTTCAGCCTCAGAAGCTGCTCACTAATGTTACAGTGCCAGTACAGTACACAGCGGTGTTCTTCTGTAATCCCATCTACTCGGGAGGCTGAGGCAGTAGGATTACAAGTTGCAGGCCAGTATGAGCTATTTAGTAAGATCCCATCTTAAAAAAATTTAAAAGGACCAGGCATGTAATTCAGTGGTAGTGTTCTCCTGTCAGACAAGAGACCCTGGATCCAATCCCTAGTTCTGGAGGGAAAACAAATGTGTTCCCTGCTGAGAACTTTTAGGAGAGCTTTCTAATGGGCTAGGCTGGTTCTGTGCCACAGGCAGCCACATAGTAGTCCACAGAAGGTCCCATTGTCAGGGTGGGGGGCTGTTCTTGTCAGAGAGGGGTTGGGAAGACAGGATGCCCACTGGACTCCAACCATGCCTACCCTGGATGTTTCAAAAGATGCTGGGTCTGGTCAGCCCATGTGTAGCCGGATCATCCTACGTGGTTCCCAGTGTCCACCACAGCCCTTGGGCTCCACTATAACTTACTGCAGTGTGGGAAACTGCATGTGATTCAACTCCCTCTGTAGGAGGAGAGGAAGTAATCCTAAAAAGCAATTTAAAAAGTAACAGGAAAGATTGCAGTGTCTGGCACCAGCAGACCGTGCAGAACACAGGCCTGGCTTTGGTACCCATCAGGCACCCCACAGCCTGTGTGCTGTGCAGCACTGGGGACCCTGGCCCTGACCAGGGTCTTCTGTTGGTTCCAGGACTTCCCAAGGGGACCTGAGCTTGGTCCCTTAGTACGTGAGATAGGGAGCAGCTTTTGTAGACTTAGTAAATCCGGGAGGAGAGATGTCTCAAAGGCACCAGAGTGCTCTGCACCATCTCCCTGCCCACCCCCAACACCTTAGTGAGACTGACAGGAGCTGCTCTGGTTTCTGGGTGGCTCCATGCATGTGACCATGTACATTTAGTGCACAAATACAAATCTAAGACTGTTTCCCTGATTATTTTTTATTCTAACCATACAAACAAAATCCAGCCCTTGGGCATATGTGACGGATACTGAGCCGCTTCCCCAGAGGCTGCTGCCCTGGCCCTGGGCTGAGCTGTTGGTCCCCGGTTCCTTTGGTCCTGGGGCTGGTGGGGGCTGCCTCCGCTGTGGACTGTCACATGCCCACCAGGCTGACCAGACCAGAAAACCAGCCCACAGGGTCTTACCTAAGCCACTGCCTCTCAGACACATCCAGCTTCCTCACCAGAAAACCCTAGGGTCCGATTTGTCTAACACAAAGACAAGACTGGGTGGAATGAAGTTCAGGTCTGACGAATCAGGGAACTATTGTTCAGAAAAGAGCTGGTACAACTTGTGTTAGAGAGATGTGTCCCAAGCTGTAACTCCACACCCAGTCCCAATTACCTATAGGGTGGTACGTGGAGCTTTGCAGCTGGACCCTGACTCCCTTGGTGCCAGGAATGAGATGGGTAAACAGTTGTACTTAGGCCCCAAGTGAATTTTGTAATACATATGTCCCTATTTTGGACCCAAATCATGGGATCCCCTGTCCTGCCCTATCCAGGACCATGCTTCCATCACTGAGTCCCACAAAAAATTGTGACCCTGGATCTGTCTGCCTTTCTTTGGTCTCAGGCACCTTGGACCTCGGCCTCACCCATGTAGCTGGGCTATTCTGAAGCAGCCTTATACTAAATACAGTACACCTATCTAGAAAATAGCAAAGAGTAAAACTTGCATCACTGCCCCTCACTGCAAGATGATCTCTGAACTGTGGTGGTGCCAGATGCCCATGCACAGGGAAGAGGGCTGCTGCCATCAGTGGCCCTGGCCAGCTTCACACCTGTTCCCTGTCTCGTTCTTGGCCCATGCCATTCACTCTGCATTCTTATGAGCTGTTTGTTTGCCTGAGCTGACCCCAGGAATCAGCTGTTGATCACCAGATCGACCCCACATTGGAGCATCTTGTGGCTTCTTGGCCCAAAGATACATGGTTCTCATCTGCTTCATCATCACACAGCATTTTCCCTGGGTCTGCTGTCACATGGCCATTTCCATGAGGACAACAGTCTATGTGATCTGGGCGTGGTAGTACGCACCTGTGATTCCGGCACTGGGGAGGCTGAGGCAGGAGGACTGTTGCAAATTTGAGACCAGCATGGGTTATAAAGTGAGCTGAGGGCCAGCCTGAACCACATTGAGACCTGTCTTTAAAAAAAAAAAAAAAAAAAAAAAAATCTGGGGCCGGGGAGATGGCTCAGTAGGATAAGCGCTTGACTGGCAAATGCAAGGATCTGAGTTCAATCCCCGGTTTTGGAAAAAAAAAAAAAAAAATCTGTGTAGACTGGAGTATGTTGTTTGGACAGTGGGTGAGTTACCAAGAAAGGAATTGTACTGCCAGGGTGAAAGAGTTTTATAAAAATTTGAAGTTGTGGGAGGGACACAATATACAGGTCTTGTGGGGTGTTTCCTTTAGGTCACTGTGGACCTTGTATGTCTCACAAGAATACCTATCATGAGAACCAGAGCGGCATGGTCCTTTATCATAGGAGGCCCAGAGGCTTCGGGATGAAAGTCACGGCCACAGAGCCAGGCATGATGGCGCACACCTGTAATCCCAGCAGGAGGATGGCTGCCAGTTTGAGACCAGTCCACATTCCCAGCTCTTTTGAAACAGGGTTTCAAAATCTGCTCAATTGCCCTGGCTGGTCTCCAACTTGAGATCCACCTGCCTCAGCCTTTCACAGTGCTGCAGTTACAGACATGGCATCATTCCCAGCTCCAATTAAAAAAAAAAAAAAGTTTGAATCATTCTTAGCAAAACACTTCTAGGGGCTGGAGAGATGGCTCAGTGGTCTAAAGCACCTACTTGGAACAAGCTTGGCTAAAGCACAGGGACCGCGGTTCAATCCCCCAGCACCACATGCCAGCCAGCCCCGCCCCCTGGTGGGCTGAGCTGGCCACAAACATACACACACATAAATAAAAAAAAAAAAAAAAAAAACCACTTCTAGCACTAGCCTGATAGGATACCTCCACTGTTCCCTCTTCAGCTCCAACCTTCCTCTAGGGACTAGGAGGGAAGTTTGGTACTTCCAAGGGCCTAGGGTATCCCCGGGAGAGCCATCCACTCAGGAGCCCAAGTGCACGGAACAGCTGGCTCAAACCCATGAGGGACCACCAGGTCCAACACCGCCCACCAGAATTTTCTCCGCCCTCAGGCATCTCCTGAGCACCTTTGGGCCGTGGCCCACGGCGTGGGCAATAAAGGGGCAGGTCTCTTCATTGTTGACAAATTCAAACAAATCCAAAGTCCAAGAACACTGTTATAACTGGTTTTGCACATTGAGACATGTCAATGAAATGCAAGCTGTGACCCTGGGAAAAGCAGCAGAGGCTGGAAGGACGCTGACGCTGTTGGAATAAGTGACAAAGTCTGAATGAGCTACAATTGAGATGATAGTATTTTCTCCATGATGCATTTCCTGCTTTGCTTTTTTTTTTTTTTTTTTTTAACTGCAGTAAAGTAGAACAGCTTTTTGTCCGGGAGCCACACAGGGCTTAAGGAATGAGTCTCCACCCCAACCCCAAATAGCTCAGAATTATGCACACATGAACACCAAGTAATGGATCTAAAGGCTAGGCCAGCAGATGCCCAACAGGTAACCAAATCCAGGGTGATGGTTGGCATCTCTCCTTTCATTTTTTTGTATGTTTCATTTAAATTCTCAAAATTTTAGGTCAGATCCCTGCTCAGCTGGACTGTCCCAGTGCTGGGGAGGCTGAAAACAGGAGAATCACTGAGTCTGAGCTGCTGCATAGTGAGACCCTGTGCCAAATACATAAAATAAAATGAAAATAAAAATAAAAAACCAAAGTTTATTAGCCCGGGGCCGGTGAGATAGCTCAGTGGACTAAAGCGCCTGCTTAGGCAAGCTCAGGCAAGTTTGATCCTGGGCACCACATGCCTCACTGGCCCTGGCCCCAGGGCAGGCTGAGCTGGCCAGAGTCCGGGTGTAGTGGAGCACACCTGTAATCCCAGAGCTGGGGAGGCTGAAAGCAGGAGCATCACCAGAGTCCAAGCTGCACAGTGAGACCCTACACAGTGTCACAACCAAATATACTGGAAAAACGAAACAAAAACCAGTTTATCAGTCCTATGTTTACCTAGTCTAGTTCATTTCCTGTCAAGACCCAGGACACCAGGTAAAGATAGGCAGAGAAGCCAACTGGTTGCTTTTACAAGATCCAGTTCCAGACCTTGGAGCAGTGTTTAGAAAGTCTTCAGTCAGGGGCCCAGCATGTAGCTCAGCGGCATAACACAACGCCTGCCTGGCAAGCACAAAGTCCTGAGTTCAGCCCCCAATACCACACACACACAGTCTTCAGTCAGTGTCCTATACGTGCTGCCACCAGATTCCAGGAAAAGCAGCGCATCACAGACCACGTCATGATGAGGTCACCCCTCAAGTGGAAACTGTTACCCAGTGAACCAAGGCTGCCCTCCCATGTAGGAACCATTATTCTAATGACAACCCCCCACCAAAGCCAACAATAAAGGCTGTTTCAAAACCTTGAAGAACCAGTCCTGAGATACTAATCAACCAGATCAGGACTTGACCAGAATTTCTTGCTGTGCTGCCAGCTATGAAAACCCTTGCCTTTTTGCCAGCCCCCACCCCCAGTACCAGGGCCTTGACATCCAGCTCCTTCCCCAGCTCTTCTTATATTTTTCCCTTGGAGACAGGGTCTTATTAAGTCTTGGGCTGGACTCCAACTTGCAGTCCTCTGCCTCAGTCCTCTGCCTCAGCCCCCTAGCATGCTAGCATCACAGCACTCACATGCGGCTTGTTCCCCTTTTCTATAAAACCCCGAAGCTTCAGCCAGGACCTCAAAGACAAGTCTTGAACCTCTACCATGTCTCTCCCAGCACGGTCATGCTGATTAAAGCTCCTTTCCTGTTCTTCACTCTGCTTCACCCCATTTCCTTGATTAGCATTATGGGATGGGTGGCCAAGTGTAATCTTCTGGGACCCCCAGAGTTGGGCTTATGGGCCTAAAACTGCAGTAACAGAAATACAGAAGCAAAAAGTATGCTGCTGTACATCTAGATGGTGGTTCAGGGGACTCCTGGCACTATTCTTGCAACATTCTCTTAAATTGGACAGTTTAATTTATATTTTTTTTGTGGTACTGGGGATTGAACTCAGGACCTTGTGCTTGCCAGGCAAGTGCTTATTCTACTGAGCTCTCTGTGGCCCAGTTTAATTAATTAATTAATTTATTTATTTGGTGGAACCAGGGATTGAACTCAGGCCCTTGTGCTTGCCAGGGAAGCGCTTATTCCACTGAGCCATCTCCCCGGCCCCCTTGGTGCAGTTTATTTTAATGTTACTGAAAGTAGCCACAAAACTTCTCCAATTACTGAGAACCAGGGCAGGACCTTAGACCTGGTCTCACGGTCCCACCATCCAGCTTCTGCCTAGCATGTAGCACCACCCTCTGGCTCTTGCTGGGGTCCACAACTGTCACAGGATGGATGCCGAATTCCATATAGGGAAAGAGGCACCAAGGCCCTGGCAGCTGGGGAGTCCACAGTGGGCGTGAGTGCCACTGTGCCC
Organism: Octodon degus; assembly: GCF_000260255.1. Lineage (NCBI taxonomy): Eukaryota > Metazoa > Chordata > Mammalia > Rodentia > Octodontidae > Octodon > Octodon degus. The sequence continues at coordinate 3,849,220 of NW_004524680.1, read as the reverse complement.
TCTGGAAATGCTACAGGAGCAAAGGAGGCAAGTAGCAGCATGGGGGCCATACCTTTATTAACACTCACAGGAACCAGGACACACTGTGCTGGTCTCCCCAACCTGGGCCTTCAGGAGGGGTTCAGACTTGCCCCAGGGCAACCTCTGATGTAGCAACAGAATCCACATCCTCTGAGTGTGGGCTAAGAGAAGCTTTGGGGCCGGACTTTACAGAGGAGAGAGTGTTCTGTGAGGTATCAGGAAAAGAGGGCTTTGGAGAGTTCTCAGAGCTCTCTTGTGACTGCTTTGGCGATAACAAAGTCCTGGAGCTCGACAAGTGGGTCAGGGATTCTACCTGGAGGCCTGAACTTGACCGGCTCAGGGATGGGACCCGGGAGACGGGGTGGGATGGAACCAGGGACGCAGAGGCCCCCTGCAACGCAGCTAGAGATGGTACCAAGGTCTGGACCTGAGAAGTAGCGCGCGACCGCAAGGAGGGAACCCTGGAGGCTGTTCTTGAGGAGACCATCCATGGTACCTGGGAGACTGCGCGTGACAGGGCCATGGATGGGGCCCTGGAGGCCGCACGGGAGGGGCTTTTGGAAGCTAAGGATCCAGGGCGCGTAGAGGGCTGGGAGGGAGCGGGCGGCTGCCAGAGCGGTGGGCCCCGGAATCCCCTCAGCAGCCAGCTGTGCACGCGCGACAGGTTCCTCGTATCCTCATGCTCGCGCCGCAGTTGCTCACGCTGCTGAAGCAGCTGGTGTCTCGTGTCGCGCAGTAGCTGGGTCCGATGGAGCAGGCGCAGCAGCTCCTGCCGCAGGCGACCATTGTCCGCCTTGATGGCCTGTGTGTGCGCGATGAGCGCGCGCGCCGCATCCCGCTCCGCGCGCCGCGCCAGGGATTGCACGCTCTGGCGCGCCTCGCGCTCGAAGGCGTCCTTGTCCTCCAAGAAGCGCCGCTTTGCGCGATGCAGGTGCTGTGTGTGCTCCACGCGCATGTGTAGCAGCTCGCGCTCCAGCGCCCGGATCCGCGCCAGCTGTTCCAGCTGCAGCTCCTGCAACCAGGCCTGGGTCAGCGCGGGGGTGCGGCAAGCCCGCTCCCAGTCCCGCCCGATCCAGGAGCGCGCGCGTACTGGCCTGGTAGGGTTGCAGCTCCTGCACCTGCTGCACCATCTGAGCCGCGCGCGCCTCCATATCCAGCAGCTGCGCGCGAACCCCGTTCTGGCGCTCGCGGTAGAGTGAAGCAAGCTCGGCCCGCTGCTCGTGTATCTGCGCCAAGTCCACGCGGTTCTGTTCGTCCAGCCCCACTATGGCTTGGGCAGAGCGCTGCGCGTGCGCGCTCACGTAGCTGGCGTAAAGCCGGTTCTCCTCGCGCAGGCGCTGCGCCTCGCTGTCCAAGAAGGCGTTTTCTCGCAGCACCCGGTCCACGCGCTCCTCACAGGCCTCCAGCTGCGCCGAGAGTAGCGTGTACTCGCGCTGCAGGTACAGCGTGCGCTCTGTTAGCGCCGGCTCAGCGCCCTCGCCCGCTGCTCGGTGCCCGGAGCTCGGCCCACGCTTCTTCTTAGGCGTCATGGGTTGGGGCCTGGGGCACAGGGACTTGCGAGGTCACTGACCGCCGTCTGCTCCCCCAGCTCAACCCCTATTTCCCGGCCCTGAAATTCTAGGCCCAGGTCTCAGAGTGGGCTGCTTCTTGGGGTCTCAAATGAAGGGTAAAAGCATTGTCAACGTAAACTCTGGCGGACCTCCTGACTTCGTCTGGCCTTTGGGATGCGTCCAATATTAGTAATGTTGGTGTTCAGACTGCACAATCTCCATGGAGATAGAACTTAGTCGCTCTCCCTCACTGGGATCTGTTGCTCTGGCAACGACTGGACTCTTATTCTCTGCTGCTCTCTCCCCAGTCATGCATGATAGCTGACCCCTCACACCCTCCCGTGCTGTAGTCAGGGTTTACCAGGAAAACAATTTAATACAGGACATATAATTAATTTTTAAAAAGTCTTTTATTTATTTGGTACAGGGTCTCACTACACAGCTTGGACTTGTAGCGATCCTCCTGTCTCAGCCTTCCCAGCTCTGGGGTTACATGTGTGTACCACCGCGCTTGGTTTCCTTGGCTGGCACAGCGTGCCTGGGGTTCCAGGGCTGGCATGGCATGCGGATTGAACCTGCTTAGGCAGGCGTTTAGACTGTGGAGCTAGCTCTCCAATTCTAGGACATATAATTTATAGGACTATTTTATAATAGTCACCCAAAGAGTCAAGCACAAAAGATTGCAGAAAATCTGTCCACACACTAAAGACCCAAAGAATCCAGCTAAGGGCCTGAAACAGTAATGTCCTGCATGAGTCCAACCAGAGGCCTAGAACCCACAATAATGTCTCATGCAGGCCTGCTTCACAGATCGGTGCTGGAAAAGCCCCAAGGGCAGTGATGGACGCCAGAAAGTCTGTGCCAGCGGGGTGAAGGATCTGCGTTAGCAAGCTGAGGGATCTGCCCTGGAGCCAGGAAGCAATGCTCAAAGTAAGCACCAGAATTCCCCCAGAGGTACCACAGCCTTCCTCAGTGGCAGTGAGGTCCTGCACTCCAATGATGACAATAGACGTATTCGTATCAGGAAAGCCAGCAGGACAAGTCCCTCCAGGACTGCCAACAACTCCCCGCTCTTCCTCTCCAGATCTGCTTTTTGTGTTGTTGGCAACAACCCTCAGGTAGGCCCTTCACACCCAGCACCATGCTGGTTCAGTTCAGCTGGGTGTTGCCCGTTGTCAATCCACCACACCCCATGAACCCTTCCCCACCTAATTACAAGAAGTCTGTGCTTTCAGAATGAAGTACTTCCCACAGTTTTGCATTTTCAAGGGCCTCTTGCATCTGAGGCCTCCACAGTGGTGGGGCTATTGTAAGGTGTCAGGTGCCGGCCCAGTGACTCTCTGTGATTCTTAATCATTCTACACATGTGGCTCATCTTGTGGGACTCACCCTGTTGGCTTCCTTCCAGGTTGACTGGATACTGAGGGGCTAAAGGATATACCAGTCCTTCCTTCCTTCTTTCCTTCCTTCCTTC
>NW_004524680.1:3841193-3845967 GCF_000260255.1 Octodon degus | reverse complement strand
CCTTCCTTCCTTCCTCCTTCCTCCTCCTCCAACTCTTCCTCCTCCTCCTCTTCCTCCAACTCTTCTTCCTCCTCCTCTTCCTTCTTTCCTCTGGATACAGGGTCATTATTTGTTTTAATCTTGGCTGAGTGGCCCTTTGGAACCTGGAGAGGCTGCACAGTGGCAGTTGGCCCCGCTCCTCATTGTACTATAAGCCTGGCAGGAGGTGTTGCTGGCAGCCTTAGGTGGCAGCTCAAGTCCACACCTGTTTTGTGTCCTGTGAATGCTGCAAAGGAGTCTGCCCAAGCCTGTCCTTATTTGCTTGGGTATGGGCAGATCTGAGGATCCCAGAGCCCTAATTTGATGAACAAAGGAGTTTAGGAAGCCACATTTGAATAATTATTTGTGTTGAATACACTAACGTGGATTTTAAAGCCATAACAGTGAACATCACCGAACTTGCTCCAATTCACCGCATTTGCTAGAAGGTGTGGTAGGGCTTCTTAAGATTAGGAACACAGCTTCTCCTAACAAATATATTTATAAGTGATTAAATAACACAAACTGCAAGATAACACAGAGTCTCTGTTTTGGCATTAAGATTGTAGAGCAAGTGGTGGCACATGCCTGTAATCCTAGCATTCAGGAGGCTGAGGCAGGAATTTGCCACAAATTCAAGGCCACACTGGACTACATAGTAAGTTCAAAACCAGCCCGAATTATATATAGTGAAACTGTAAGAAAAAAAGAAAATGTAAGAAAGGGCTGGAGGTACAGTTCAGTGCAAAGTGTCCTAGGTTCAACACCCTGTACTAAAAAGCCAGAAACATTAGATAGGCGTGGTGGCACATGCCCATAATTCCAGTACTTGGGAGGCTGCGGTAAGAGGAGCATTGCAAATTTGAGCCCAGCCTGGGCTACAAAGTAAGCTCAAGGCCAGCATGAACTGCATAGCAAGACTATGTCTCAAAAAGACAAATAGGGACAGCCAAGTAGCTCAGTGGATTAAAGGACTGCAAGCAGGCACAGGGGCTAGGGGTTTGATTCCTGGGCCTGCTGTACGGGCTCCACCCTGGGGGCATGCTGAGATGGCAATTGAGACTGAGTGTGGTGGTGTGTGCCTGTAATCCCAGCTCTTGGGAGGCGGTAAACAGGCGGATCACTACGAGTCCGATCTAGTGGTGAGACCCTGAACACCCTGGAGACCCTTCCTTAAAAAGAAAGAAAAAAAAAAAAAAAAGACAAATAAATAAGAATTTAGAAATAGAAACACTGACTCAAACGAAAGCAGCATGTGGAGACTGGGCTTAACATAGGACCTTTTATATGCAAATGGTGTCTAACTCATTACAGAAAATTGGGGAAAGACCACGTAGAATCCCTGCAGTGGGGACTGGGCTGCGCTGTTCCAGGCCCTCACGCCCATGTGTCTGCTTGTGCCAAGGGCACTCTCTGGCATCCTCAGGGCTCCACACATTGGTAAAGTAAAATCCCGAGAAGTAGCAGTCCGCTCACTCATGCCGCCCTGGCCCTCAGCTGGGCTGAGCCTCTGATCCTCCGTGCCCACTCGTGGGAATGTACTTTATACTGGCCTCAGGTGTTCCCCTCCAGGAGAGGGGAGGGTTTCTGACCTGGAGAGGCACCCTGTGTGTGGAGATGGCATGTCCAACATCTGCCAGCTCCCCTTACCCTCAGGTGGCAGAACTCACATCCAAGGATCCTGGATTGAAAGACTCCGTTACCTGTGACATTTGCCCCACCTTCAGGGTCCTTCTATCCTCTCTCCTGGGTGCAGCAGTGGTCTTTGCTCCTGTCCCTGCCCAGGGCTTTAAGCCTTCCTTCCCTTGGACTCGGTCTGGGGGCAATCTGGGACTCCAGAGGCCCAGGAGGAAGGCCCTGCTGTCTGATGCTCCCAGTAGCCAGCAGACCTCTCCACAGCTTCCCCTGTCCTCTGCTCCCACGGCCACTCTGCTGTCTCTTCTGCCTGGTAGTCCTTTCCTACAGAGTGAATGCCCCTTCTCCAGGAGTAGCCAGTGGGGTTGGGCTATGTCCTGGCCCCTGGGCTGAGCACTCCCAGCAGCCTCTGCTCCATTTCACACAAGGAGAAACTGAGGTATGGAATGATCTGTTGAAGCCTCACTGGAAGTACTTGGACATTGGTAGCCCCTTTCCACTTGATGCTTCTCACAGTGTCCTCTTCCCTTTCCCTCCCTTGCGCCCTGGGGTGAGAGCCAAAGGCAGCCTGGGCCCAGTACGTGGCTGAAGCCTGGAACTTTCTCTGAAGAGTTGGGGGTCTGCCAAAGACCCGGTCCCTGGAGCTCAGCCCTGGGTGTGAGCCTGAGGCCCATGGGGACAGCCAGCTACTGACCAGTGGTCAGATGATGAAATGCCAGGAACCCGGCAGGAAGAAGTGCCCAGCCCCACCGTGGGGACCTCATTCTTTGTCAGAAGCAGAGAGCTGACAGCAACCATCATGGTGATGGGGACTTGGCCAGGACAGTGAGTGAAGTCCAGTGGAATATGGCCAGTGTGATCTCTGGCTTGGGTCAAGCCCTAAAGGCCTGGGGCTTGGTGATCTGGATCCCCTGGGCCCAGTTAGAGCCTGCCTCTCCCCAATCCAATCCCCACTGAAGTCGAACAAGGGCCTTCCCCTCCACAGCTGGGTACATTGAAACCCGTGCCAGGTCCACATGAGGTTCATAGTCAACCACAGGTGTGAGGCCTAGGCCCAGCTGTCCCAGAATCACTCTGCCCTTCCTCTCATGGTCCAGTGAAGGGTATGGCTGCTGCCACTCCCTTTCCCAGTGCAAGGACAGGCCTGCACCAGGGGCCCTGGTGGGTACATGCAGTGTAGGGGATGGCAACTTTAGGGGTGTTCGGGTTTGGCTCCCAGTTATGCCTAACCAAGGCCACTGGGGCCTACACATGGGACCCCAGGATGCTCACCACCTCTTCTGTGAGGGAAAGGGTGGGAAAGAGGGTGTCCAGGATCCACAGCCCAGGACAGGCCACACTCAGCCCCCTACCCAGTCTGAGAGACCTCAGAGGCAGGGTAAGGGGTACCCAGCTAGGGCATACCTCCCCTAGCCCCTCATTCCCAAGTGCAAGCCATCAGATGCGTGATTCCAGACACAGCCAAACTTATAGCTCAAACGTACAGTGTACCCTCCAAGGAAGAGTCCAGAAAAGGGACAAGAGGCTAAAGCCTAGGCATCTGAGTTCAGGAGCATGAGAAAGCAGACAGTTTTGGAACCCAGTGTGGCAGCTGCCCACAAGGTCCACTATCTTAGGGGAGATAGTATATGACACAAGATGGGCAGTTGGCAGGCTGTAGCACAGTAGGGGACAAGTGAGCCCTGTCCCCTTCCTCTCTGGCTCTCTCTTATTCTGTGTGCTTCGTGGCTGTGATGCATCAAGCAGCTTCCCTCTGCCACAATAATGCTCTTGCCTTCGAGATAGTTGACCATGGACTGTGTGTTATGGCTTGAATCATGAGCTCATAGGTGCAGTTTTGCAGAGCCAGAGCTGGCTGGAGCTAAGGGATGTGAAACTAGCACTGAGGGTGTGGTACTAAATTACTCCAGGATTGGAATTAGCATAGTTCTGGATGTAGCTAATGAGAAGGCCCATGCTGGGTGTGGGTAGCCCCGCTCAAAAGGCTGATAGTCCAGATGGGGTAAAAGAGAACGGGAGCCAGGTGTGGTAGTGCATGCTTGTAATCTCAGCACTTGGGAGGCTGAGGTAGGAGGACTGCCGTAAGTTTGAGGCCAGTGAGACCCTGTCTCAAAAACTTTTAAGCAAGGGCCAGGGAGATGGCTCAGTGGATTAAGCACTTCCCTGGCAAGCACAAGGGCCTGAGTTCAATCCCTGGTTCCGCAAACAAAACAAAACAAAACAAAACAAAAACAAAACAAAAAAAAAAAACTATTTAAGCAAAATAGAAAGGGAGGCTTCCTGGCTTGGTTCACTGCTTGTAGCTTTCTGCCTCCTGCCCACACTGCAATGAGCTGTCTCTCCTCTGCCTGGTCCCCTTCCATGCCACCCTGCTTTGGAGCCAACTGACTATGGACTTCACACTACGAACAGTGAGCTGCAGTAAACTTTTCCTCCTTTAACTTGTGAGTGTCAGGTGTTTGGTCTCAGCCATGAGTAAAGTAACTAAGCTGGCCATGGTGATGCATGCTTGTAATCCTAGCGCTTAGGAGGCTGAGGCAGGAGGATCACTGTGAGTTCAAGGCCAGCCTGAGCTACATCGTGAGTTCAAGGGTAGCTTGAACTGCATAGCAAGACCCCATCTCTAAGGAAAAAAGAAAAATAACTGAAACACACTGACAGCTCTGGAACCATGAACGTTTAAGTTCTGTATGTCAGGTGGTGTCCCAGCAGTTAAAAGGTTAGACTCAGATCTTCTGCATCGGGCCTGCCCAAGCTACCCATGAGCTCCCCGCCCATTGCTGAACCCTAAAGGCCAGGCTTAGGTTGACATTGCACTCAAAATCAAGCCGAAGCTTACAGCTGTGTGTGGCAGAATTTATTACTAACAATTGATGGAAAAAGAAAATCCTCTTCATAAAACTTATTATCTGCAAGCATATTAGGACCAGAGAGAAAATAGCACTAGGTAGAAATAGTGGCCCCAAGAGAACAGACAAAAAGGTGGAAATGGTTGAAATTTTCCACGTAAGAAACTGACTTAAGAATGAAGTGGGGGGCCGGGGAGATGGCTCAGTGGATAAGTGCTTCTCTGGCAAGCGCAAGAGCCTGAGTTCAATCCCCAGTTCTGAAAAAAAAAAAA
>NW_004524680.1:3837747-3841093 GCF_000260255.1 Octodon degus | reverse complement strand
AAAAAAAAAAAAGAATGAAGTGGACTGAAGTTTACCCTGAAGAACTGTGGGGTTTTTGTTGTTGTTGTTTATGTATTTAGTTCAGGGTCTGCAGGGTCTCACTGCACAGATCGGACCCATAGCGATCCTCCTGTTTTCAGCCTCCCAAACACTGGGATTATAGGTGTGCGCACCACATCTAGTCTCAGCCATCTTCTCAGCAAGCCCCGGGGGTGGGGCCGGCATGGCACGCGGGAAATCAGCTGGTCCCTTTGTCTGCCTAAGCAGGCGCTTTAATCTGCTAAGCTATCTGGCAGCCCTGAAGAATAGTGTTTGATGACAATTCATTTGGTGTTGATATAATGCTGCTCGCTGGCCACCCTCGGGGTGAGGGGGGTCTTGGAGTAGAAGTGCCTGCACTTCCTGTACTGTGAGGTCTCAGAGGGAACAGGAGGAGTGAGGAGCCAGCCTGGCACTGTCTCCCACCCCCTGTGCTCTGGGGATTCGTTAGGCTTCCTCACTGCTTCTTGCAGTGGCCTCCTGCTGCTGCCTTCTGGGAAGCCAGCTCTTACTTTTATGGCAAGACAAGGTCTTACTAAATTGCTGAGGTTGGCTTTGAACTTATGATCCTTCTGTCTCAGCATTTTAATTTTTTTAAAATAGCAATAGGGATTGAACCTAGGGCTTTTGAACTGAGCTACATCTCTAGCCCATTTTCAGATTTTGAGACAGGATCTTGCTAAGTCACTAAGTTGCCCAGGCTGGGTTTGAATTTGTCTCTCTTGCCTCAACCTCCCCAAGTTCCGGGATTAACGGTGTGCATCACCACACCCAGCTCTTCTTGATCACATTATTAAGGTTTCTGCATGTGCCTGCAATTCCTGCTGCCCAAACAGGGAAGGGGGTCTGCCTGCAACATCTCGGGGCTGGCACTGTGTCATTCCTGGTCTCCTGGCCCCACTCATAGCCCTGCTCTGGCCTTGACCAAATGTAACCAGCAGTTTCCTTCAGCCCTAACCCCACTGTTAGCAGCCGCTCTATGGCTCCTGCTCCTCTTGGTCCTGTGGCTAGGTGGCTTTTATTTTATTTTGTATTTATTAGGAAAGGGTCCACAGGGTGTTCAGGGTCTCTCTACTAGATCAGACTCTTAGTGATCTGCCTGTTTACAACCTCCCAAGAGCTGGGTTTACAGGCATGGGCCACCACACCCAGTCTCAATTGCTCTCTCAGTGCCCCCTGGGTATAGAGCTGGCACAGCAGGCCGGGGGATCGAATCCCTGGCCCCTGCACCTGCTAGCAGGTGCTTTAATCTGCTGCGCTATTTGGCTGGCCCTAGGATGGCTTTTAAATTCATACATATGATAGTTATATATGCAGTCTTCTCCTACTTGTCTAATGAATCTACCATCTCATCTAAGAAATCAATCGTGTTGGTGGGAAGTTGGTAGTAATCTCTTATCTTCTCTATAGGTGAATCTGGTAGGGATGTATGTTCCTTAATTTTGACATCAGTAATGCCCTCTTCATTTCAATGAGCCTAGCTAGATTTTGCTCCATTGATTCAAAGATCCTGCCTTTTAAGTTGGTTGATTTTCTTTATTGCTTGTCAATTTTTCCATTACAGTATAGTGATTTATATTCTTTATTATTTCCAGCTTTCTACTTTGAGTTTCATTTTTTCTTTCTTTTCACTGAAACCTTTTATCTATTCTATTATAAGATATTTAGAACTACATATGTCCTTCGAATTGTTGAAGCTGTGTGTCACAAATGGTCATTTATTGTTTGCATTATCTTTCAGTTCAAAGCACTTCTAATTTAAGTTGGGTTTTGTTTGGCACAGTATTTATTTAGAAGTATGTTATTCACTCTCCCAATCTTTAGCTATGTTTTAAATATCTTTCTGTTATTTATTTTTACAGGCATAAGGATCTAAGCCAGGGCCTCACACATGCCCAGGAAGAGTTCTCCCATTGAGTGTATTCTGCTGTTATGGAGTAGAGTGTCCTACAAATGTCAAGCCAAGTTGAATGACAATCATGTTCAAACCTGCTACATCTGCATTTTCTGCTTATTTGTTCTATCATAATTGGAAGAGAAATGTTCATATCTCCAATTCTCAATGTGTAGTGTTTTTGTTTTGTTTTTTTTTTTTGTGGTACCAGGGATCAAATTCAGGACCTTGTGTTTGCCAGGCAAGCACTTACTCCACTGAGCTATCTCCCTAGCCCTAGCCTCGATTCTCAATGTGAAGTTGGTTAGTTTTCCTTTCAGTTATGTCTTATCTTTGGATCTTGAGGCTTTACTAGGTGCACACACTCTCAAGATTATATAATTTGTTTGATCAGTTGACACTTTTTGGGGTGGGGGTGCTGGGAATCAAACTCAGGACCTTGGCTTGCCTGGCAGGGATTTGTTCTGCTGAGCTCCATCCCCAGTCCAGAACTGCCACTTGCAATGACTTCATACTTGTCTGGATAGTCCCTGGAATCTAGTTGGTCTGGTATTAGTTTAACTACTAATTACTGCATAGTATATCTTTTATCATTTTAATTTTAAAATGATATCTTTATAATTAAAATTCACTTCTTATATAATTGTACATACATAGCACTGTACTCAAGGGGCTGGCCAAATAGCTCAGTGGATTAAAGTGTCTGCAAACAGGTGCAGGGGCTGGGGGTTTGATCCCCGGGCACACTGAGATGGCGATTGAGACTGGGTGTGATGGCGCATACCTGTAATCCCAGCACTTGGGAGGCTGTAAGCAGGAGAATCACTACAAGTCCAATCTAGTAGTGAGACCCTGAACACCCTCTAGACTCTTCCCTAAAATACAGAAAAAAAAAATTAGCACTGTACTCCAAACTGAACCCAAGTTCTTTTTGAAGGACTATTGCATCCACAGCCCTTTTTAAAGACAGGATCTTGGTAAGTTGTCCATGCTGGGCTCAAACTTTCAATTCTTCTGACTCAGCCTTCCAGAGTGGGGCTATTACAGGTGTGCACCAACACACCTGCCTGCTAAATGTGCACAATTTGCATATAATTTATATATAATTATATATAATTTATATAATTAAAACATCTAATTTTTTGTGTAGGCAGTACTAGGAATAGAAACTCAGATTTAAAAGAACTGAGATCATACAAATTATTTTCTCTTATTCCATAAGATTGGATTTGAAATAACAGAAGAGCTGAAGCTGTATCTCAGTGGTAGACCTCTTCCCTAGCCTGTGTGAGGCTCTGGCTTAAATATCTCCATCCCTGTAAAAATAAATAACAGAAAGAAATTTAGAAAACCACTAAAGATTTAAGTCAGGCCAGAGAGATAGCTCAGTAGAACAAGCGCTTGCCTGGCAAG
>NW_004524680.1:3835613-3836992 GCF_000260255.1 Octodon degus | reverse complement strand
CTTTCAAGGTCAGTGAAGACTCGGGACATAGGAGAACCCATACTGTTACATCATGTTTAACTCAGTTGTGCTCCAAATTTTCTGATCAAGGAGATTATGGAGCCACAGAGGAATGTGATCAATGATGTATAGTATGCCTAAGGAGAGTCACATGGAGAGAAAACTTTCTCTCAGGCCTTCACAGAGAGCAAATTGGTCAAGCAATGGCCATGACTCATCCATATGCCTGACACTGACAAAGGATCTACAAAGTGCAGTACAGGGTTGCAGAATAAATCCTTAGGGGATATAAAGTAAAGCCATATTAATATGCTGAGCTATAAAAGGCTCTAGTCAACAACTTCTGCAGACTTCTGCAACTACTTCCAGTAGTCCACTACTATTGTGGACTACTGGACTGTGTTGAATTGTTTTGTTGAATTCAAGCACCTATAATATTTAGATGCCAATAGAATACCCATCTCTGACAGGACTGACCTGGAGAGGGGGAACACAGAGGAAGGACCATTTTGTATTTGTATATACAGAATAATTAGGATAGATGTACAGCTGCTTTTGCTTGGTTCAGTGAGAGGAAGGACTTGTAGTAGAAGTGTTTGGATGGGATGTGCTGGCTGCTTCTTGTGCTGTGGATGACCGCTGAGAAGATAACAATGTGCCATGTATTAATTATTGAAAATGTCCTATTAATCAGCTTGGAAAGTGTCTCATTGGTATTTGTTCCTCAGTAAAATAAAAAAAAATTTAAAAAAGTTATATGGTTCTTTTAATTGAAGTATTTAGATTATTACACATAATATGATTATTGATATGGTTAGGTTATTGATAGGTTTAAGTCTACCATTTTCTTGTTCTCTATTGGTCTCCTCTCTTCCGTTTCTTTCCTTTTTTGTGTGTGTGACAAGGTCTTGCTATATAGTTCAGGCTGTGTTGTACTTAGTGGGTTCAAACTTGCAGCTGTCCTCCTGCCACCATGCCTAGCTCCTGTTTTGTTTTCTTGTCTTGTCTTGTCTTTTTTTTTTAATTTTATTTATTTATTTATTTAGTTAGTTAGTTAGTTAGTTAGTTAGTTATGTGTGTGTGTGGCCAGCTCAGCGCACCAGGGGACAGGGCTGGCTGGCATGTGTTGCTGGGGGATTGAACCGTGGTCCCTGTGCTTTGCTAAGCTTGTTCTAAGTAGGTACTTTAGACCACTGAGCCATCTCACCAGCCCCTTGTCTTGTCTTTTTGAGACAGGGTCTCACTATACAGTTCAGGCTGGCCTTGAGCTCACTTTGTAGCCCAGAGTGGTCTTGAACTTGCATCGATTCTCCTTCCTCAGCCTCTTGAGTGCTGGGATTACAGGTGTGCACTACTGCTACAGGGAGAAAAACTGGTCT
>NW_004524680.1:3832965-3834103 GCF_000260255.1 Octodon degus | reverse complement strand
GCACCACCACACCCAGACTCAATTGCCATCTCAGTGCACCTCGAGGGTGGGGTTGGCATGGCAGGCCTGGGGATTGAACCCCTGGCTCCTGTGCCTGCTTACAGGTACTTTAATCTGCTGAGCAATTTGGCTGGCCCTAGCCACCATCTTTTAATGATTGTGTGTGTGTGTGTGTGTGTGTGTGTGTGTGTGTAACTAGGGATTGAACTCAGGCCCTTGCACTTGCCGGCAAGTGCTTATTGTACTGAGGTATCTCCTCGTCCCTAAAAGTTCAGAAGGAATTTTTTTTTTTTTTTTTTTTTTTTGCTATCTCAGGATGCCTTACGGGCATGTCTGTTAAGGCATGAGGATCTAGGGATCGAACCACAGAATCCTGAGCTTGTTGATGAAATTTAACAAATGAGAAAGAAGTCTTTTCTGTTTAGCTCCCTATTTTCATATCTGGGGCTTTTCATTTCCTTGTATCATCCATATTTTCAACCAGAGTCATTTTTCTTCATCCTGATTTCCTTAATATCTTTTATGGCATGGTCCTGCCAGTGATAGATACACTCGGCATTTGTGTGCTTGAAAGTATTTCTTTTCTTCACTTGGGAGAAATATTTTCCCTGAGGGTTTAACTCCAGGTTAGCACATTTGATGATGTCATTGCTTTGGTACATGGCTAAATAGAGTTTTCTGATGAGAGCTCAAGTCATATGCTTCTTATTGTTTCTTCATAAGTAGTTTGCTTTGGTTTTCTTGGGGGGATTGAACGTAGAGCCTTCACACCGAGCTATATCTCTAGCCCTTTTTAAATTTTTTATTATGAGACAGGGTCTTGGTAAATTCCCCAGACTGGGCTTGAATTTGTGATCCTCCTGATTCAACCACCCAAGTGCTGGCATTATAGCTGCGTGCCTACACTCCCAGCTCAGGTACTTTATTTTTAAACTTCAGAAATTCCATTTAATTCGTTTCAATGAATGATATTTTTATCTAGTTATATTCGTGCTTTTCTTTAAGCCCTTCAACATACTTATGACTAGCTCCTTGCATAAGATATTTAAGATATTGCTAATTCCATCTTCTCTGCCATATATAGGAGGGAGAGAGAGAGAGAGAGAGAGAGAGAGAGAGAGAGAGAGAGAGAGAGAGA
>NW_004524680.1:3830983-3832865 GCF_000260255.1 Octodon degus | reverse complement strand
GAGAGAGAGAGAGAGAGAGAGAGAGAGAGAGAGAGAGAGAGAGAGAGAGAGGAGAGACTCTCCATGGACTTCACTATATAGCTCAGGTTGACCTTAAACATGTGGTGATCCTCCTGCCTCAGCCTTCTGAGTGCTGGGATTACAAGTGTGTGATACCATGCCCAGCAGGTATATATCTTAGTATCAAACATAATGAGAATTGGTTAGGTTACCTCTGCCACTCAAAATTAATACTTATGTTTTCAAAATACTGAAATATATCAGTTTTCTGGTAAAACTGAAGTTATCCACAAAACATGGTTTACCAAAAGTTAAAAATAGAATATACTATTATTCTTTGGCTCATTTTTCCCTGCTTATTTTTCTGTAGCATAATGTCAAAATTGGTTACATCCATTCTTTTTTCTTTTAATGTATTTAGTGCAGGGTCTACAGGATCTCACTACACAGATCAGACTCATAGTGACCCTCGGGTCTCAGCCTCCCCGGCGCTGGGATTACAGGCATGTGCCACTGTGCCTGGTTTTGGTGACCAGCTCAGTGTGGGGCTGGCACAGCATGTGGTACCAGGGATCAAACCTGGGTCCTTGCGCTTCCCAGACAGGTACTCAGACCACTAAACTACCTCCCTGGCCCTACACAAACATATTGATCCAATATAGAAAACTAGATTAATGCTAGCAATGAAGATTTACAGTCCACCTTTTGATTAGTGAGTCCACTTTGGTTAGTGAGTATTTCACATTTATACTTTTAACTTTACATATGAATTCAAATCTAAACTACTACAGCACTTTATTTCATTTTATTTTTGTATGAGCAGAATATAGTTATTGAGGGAAAGAAAGCTCCAGTCTGAGAGAGGGACAGGAAGGGGGCCTCGAGCAGGTAGTCCCCCCCCCCGCAGCAGTTTATTAATTAGGCAGTTTTCCCAAGTCGGAGAGCATCATGCTAATCTAGTTGTGATGTCTGAGGCTTCGTAATTTAAATCCACTAAAATGGAATCCTGAGCCTGAGAGATAGCCCAGCAGTCTAAAGCACCTGCTTAGGCAAGCTTAGGCCAGTGTGCAGTGTCCACAGTTGGATCCCTGGCACCACCTGCTGCGCCACCCCCGCCTCCAGGGTGGGTGGAGCCATCCACAAAATCAATCAATCAATCAATCAATCAATCAATCAATATTAAAAAATTATGGAATCCCTATTTAGGAAGAAAAGCTTCAAAGAAATATTTTTGTTGCTGCAAAAATACTATTTATATAAAGAATAAAAACCCCCAACTTATCAAAAGTTCAGGCCTGGGGATATAGCTCAGTGGCACAGTGCCTGCCTGGCAAGCATAAGGTTCTTAGTTCAATTTCCAGTACAAATAAGAGAACAAAAGAGTTTGTCTAATATATTAGTAGCTGTTAAAAGTAAATTTTCATAACCAAGTTTTGTAATCGTACATAGATGTGTTATATGTTAATGTTTAGTTTTGAGTAGGAAAAGATAAATCATTACATAAAAATAAGTTCAGGTGGCAAGATAATATACAATATATACCAGAATTAGCTTTACATTTTTATGACTATCATCACTTTCTAGTATTCTAACTGCTGTAGCAATATGTTGCAGGATACTGGCCACGTTCAGAAACCCAACAGAGATCACGTGCTCTGTTACTCTTTCTTTAGGTAAATATTCAACTTCATAATGATTCTGCTTATAAGGTAATGGTCTCAAGTTAGTTCTCATATGGATCGAACTTTTGGTCATGTTATAGCTAAGTGAGCTTGGGGCTGGTGAGGTGGCTCAGTGGTCTAAAGCACCTACTTAGAACAAGCTTAGCAAAGCACAGGGACCGCAGTTCGATCCCCCAGCACCACATGCCAGCCAGCCCCGC
>NW_004524680.1:3796303-3830863 GCF_000260255.1 Octodon degus | reverse complement strand
AAAGGACCTTTAAACGTCCTTTGGGAAGATGGTTTTATGAATAATTGAGCTGCATACCCTTGGAGGAAATTCTTTTATTCTTCATTTATTTATTTATTTTTTGGGGGGAACAAGGGATTGAACTCAGGCCCTTGCGCTTGCTAGGCAAGCACTTACTCCACTGAGCCATCTCCCCAGTCCTGTTTTGTTTTTTTCAGTACCAGGCATCAAACTTGGGATCTTGCACATGCCAGTCAGGCACTTATGCCACTGAACTATCTACCCAGCCCAAGAAGGATGTTGTTTTCCAAGCTGATAATGTAATGAAGTGGTTAATGTATATATCAGAGATTGGATTTATAGGATGTTGTACCTTATATATAGTAAATGCCTTTAAATATTACATGAGTAGATCGATAATGTTGTTTTCTTCCTTTTGCTATTCCAAGTCCAGTTGGCTTAATTTGAAGATAATATTTCAACACTTCAATTGTAGAAGAAAATCACAGCATTTTCTTTACAGAGAAGATAGCAAACAAACTTAGTAATTAAGAAACTAGTTCAGGAATTCTTAGAAGGTGAGTTATTCTGTAGTAACCATGCTTCGCTTGCTATGTAGTATGCCTAGAACAATCCACTTCAGCTTATGAACATTTGGTTTGGAATACTTGTCTGATGAATGTTCAGTTAAACACTTGGAGAGCTCTTGCCCGAAGTTCAGATCTCTACCCTTTATCTTGGAATGCTTCTGAAGACATTCTCTGCATTCTTTAAGCTCTACACACATGAATCTCCAATGCAATGACAGATAAGGCCAACACAGAAGGCTTTGCTTTAGTAAATATGATCCTGCAGGACATGCCTTAAGCTGAGTTTCTAGTCTTTCAAATTTTAGGCTATTTTTCCTTTCACATGGCAGCTTCTCTTGAATGAGTGAATAACAGAATTGTAGAAGTCAAAAAGCAAATAGCTTTGATTTTTCAATACACCTTGTGCAATACAGTCTTTCCCATTCTCACCAAGTCTGAAACCATAAACCTATACTGACTTATACAATCAAGTCAGTTGCCAGTGGAATGTTTCTTTCCTCCTCTGTTGATTTTATAAGCAGTTCAATCCTACACACCCAAGGTGCTTGAGGTTATGTCTATCTTGTGATGGTTATATCAACTTTTTTTTTTTTTTTTTTTTTTTTGGTATTTTAGGGAAGGGTCTACAGGGTGTTCAGGGTCTCACTGCTAGATCGGACTCCTAGTGATCTGCCTCTTACAGGCTCCCAAGAGCTGGGATTACAGGTGCATACTACCACGCCGCCCAGTCTCAATTGCCATCTCAGTGCGCCCCTGGGGCGGGGCCAGCACAGCAGGCCCGGGAATTGAACCCCTTGTCTTTGCACCTGCTTGCAGGCGCTTTAATCCACTGAGCTATTTGGCAGGCCCTAGTTATATCCACTTCACTGGGATAAGGGATACTCAAACAGCTGGTAAAACATTGTTGGTTGTGTTTGTGAGGGTGTTTCTAGAAGAGATAGCATTTAGCGCTATAGACTTAATAAAGAAGATCTCGCTTCATCAATACATGTGGGCATCACCAAATCCAGTGGGGCTCCACAGAGAGCAAAAAGAGGGAGGAAAGACACATTTGCTTTTCTTCTGGAGCTGGAGCAGGCATTTTGTCCTGCTCAGAGATATGCAAACTCCAGGTTCTCTAGCCTCTGGGACTCAAACCAGCACTCCTTCTCCTCCACCCCCATGTTTAAAGTCTCTGGATTCAGACTGAATTACATCACTTGTGCTCTCGGCTCTCAGGCTTGCAGGTGTCAGATTATAAGACTTGAGCTAATTCCCATTATAAGTCCCCCTTTATACTATCTGCTTATGTAGCTATGTATCTGTCCATCCATCCATCCTTGTGATTCTTTCTTTGGAGAAGTCTAATACAGTGCAGTCATTGGTTACTGAGTCAGCAGTTCAATATCCTAGGGTGTAGAGGACATGCCCCAGGGCAGCTGTCTATGCTCTAGGATATTGTAATGGTTGATTCATTATGTGCACTTGAGCAGTTAACGCAGCAGGGGGACAGGGTGCTCACTTTGTAAACATCCTCAGTCTATGCAAGAGGAAGACACAGAGATGACGCGAGTGCTGCACCAGCCCAGGGGCAGATGGCCTGCTCTCAATATAAGGGAGGAAAAGAGGCTTGCTCACCCTTTCTGCTCTTGTTGCTTTTCCTGTATGGTGTCACCCTGACCTGGTGCCCCTCTGCCATGCCTTGGAGATAACTGATTATGGACTGAAACCTCCGCAGCTGTGAGCTAAATAATTGCCTTCCTTAATTTGGGGGTCAGGTATTTTGTCTCAACAACAAGAAAAATAACACATTTAGGTTAGTTCATCTTTCTGGCTTTTGTGAATAATTCTGCTTTAACACTCATGTACAAGCATTTATTTGAGTATCTGTTTTTAATTCTCCTGGGTATAAATCTGCAAGTGAAATTGCTGGGGCTACAGACAGCTCAGGGGACTACAGTGCCTGCTTAGGCAGGTGCAGGGACTGGGGTTTGATCCCCAGCATGCTGTGTGGGCTCCACCCCCAGGGGGTGTTGAGAGGGCGACTAAGACTGGGCATGGTGGTGCGCACCTGTAATCCCAGTGCTTGGGAGGCTGAAAACAGGAGGATTTCTATAAGTCCGATCTATGTGTAGTGAGACCCTGTAGGCTCTGCACTAAATACATAAAATAATAATAATAATAAAGTGAAATTGCTAATCATATGATTATTATATGTTTAACTTGTTTAGGAATAGCTAAACTGTTTTCCATAGGTGGGTACTGTGGAAAAGAAAGCATTTACCTTCTTTTATTAAATGATATCTCCCCTTCCTTTATGATCTCGTTTTACATTCCTCTCAGTAATGTAGAAAGCTTTCAGGTTTTCCTTGTCCTCACTGACATTTTTTTTTTTTTATTATTATAGTCACCGTGCTGGGCGTGGTGGTGCACACCTGTACTCCCAGCACTCAGTAGACTTGGGCAGGAGGATTACTGAGAGCTCAAGGCCAGCCTTGGCTACCCAGTGAGCCTGAACTACATAGCATGACCCTGTCTCAAAAAAAAAAAAAAAAAAGTATAGACATCCTAATGAGTATAAGATGATGTCTCGGGCTGGTGAGATGGCTCAGTGGTCTAAAGCACCTACTTAGAACAAGCTCAGCAAAGTGCAGGGACCGCGGTTCAATCCCCCAGCACCACATGCCAGGCAACCCCACCTCTGGGTGGGCTGAGCTGGCCACACACACACAAAAATAAATAAATAAAAAAAAGATTAAAAAAAAAGATGATGTCTCATATGTGTCTTATACACATGTCTATATATGTAAACAGCAAGAAACACCATATATCTTGATGGTGTGGGACATCTTTTCAGGTGCTGTTGGTCATAGTTCTTTGGAGTATTGTCTATTCAAATCTCTTCATTATATTCTTCATTGCTAGACATTGTGCATTTTGTTATTAAATGTTGTTTTGCTGGTGTTTCCCTTGAAAGAATGGAGAAGTTTGTTTTGCTGGGCAGGTAAGCTGTTTTTACATAATTTTATTCCTTCCAGTGCTTGTTTTTGACACCGTTGGCCTGTGTGGAGTAGCTCTAGCTTAGCCACATCACTGAGGTGTGTCACAAGTGGTTCCCTCTTACTTGGCATTGGAAGATCTCCCCTCTCTTTGTTTTTTGGTTTTCTTTTTCTCTTCTTTATTTCTTTCTTTCTTGCTGTTGTTCTGGGGATTGAACTCAGGACCTTGTGAATGCTGGGCAAGCACTTTACCACTGAGCTACAGCTCCAGGCCTCCCCTTCCTTTGTGATCTCAAGAATTTCCTAGTGCCACCCCACCCCAGCTGTTCTTTGCTGAGCCTCATGGAAATGTGCTCTATTCTCCCTTAGTGCTCAGCGCCAGAACCAAGAGTTCCATGGGGTTTGTTTGGGCAGAGACCTCCGGCTTACCTTGCTTGTTCAGTTTACGGATAGTTGCTTCACATACTTGGCCCCTGTATTTGGTGTTTTGAGGCAAGGTCTTTTTTCCTCTTATGTATTTGGTACAGGGCCTCACTATGCAGCTCGGACTCACAGCGATCCTCCTGTTTGCAGCCTCCCCAGTGCTGAGATTACAGGAGTGCACCACCACGTCCCATTAAGACAAGGTCTTGATATATACTTCAGGCTGGTTTCAAGCTCCAGGTGATCCTCTTGCCTCTATCTCCTGAGTGCTGAGATTACAGGCATGAGCCAGGTTACCTGGTTCTATTCAAATAATTTTGACATAGGTATACACCCCAAAGCTATCGCCACAATTAATTATTTATGGCACCTTCGAAACCTTGCTTTTACCACTTGAATCTCTCCTTCCACCAGCCCTCAGGCCTCCACTGACTAGTTGTTGGTCTTTTCTAGAATGTTGTACAATAGAATCATACACAGCATTCCTCCAAAGGGAAGGCTGACTGCTTTCAGGCAGCAATAATCTTGAGATTCATCCATGGTATTATTATATCATTGGTTCACGGGTTTTTTTTTTTTTTTTTTTTTTTTTTGTTTTTGGCAGAACCCAGGATTCGTCCATGGTATTGTATATATCATTTTATTGCTAAGTAGTTTTCTATTCAATAGATATACCACAATTTGGTTATCCATCCCCTTTTCAAATGTGGGAAGCAACATATGAGTTGTTTCCAGGTTGGGGCTATATGAGTTGTTTTCAATTTGGACTGACCTTGTGCGTACCTGTCAGGAGGATTGCTGTGAGTTAAAGACTAGCCGGGGTTACATAGTAAGACCCTGCCTCAAAACAAACACCACCGCTCCCCCAAAAAAGGCTGAATTCACCAGTTGTTGATGAGGACAAGCAGGGACAGGATGCTGCTATACCGTGGACAGAAATATATAATTCAACAACCACTCCTGTCTCAGCTCCCCAGTGCTGGGATTACAGGCATGTAACACCATGCCCCGTCTCAGTGGCCAGCACGGTGCACCCCGGGTTCCAGGCCTGGCATGGCATGGGGAACTGGGGATCGAACCCAGGTCCTTGCGCTTGCCAGGCTGGCACTTAGACCGCCAGAGCTATCTCCCAAGCCCCAAGTTGAGTCTTCTTAATGGTAGCCATTCTAGAAGGCATGTGGGGGAAACCCAGTTCTCTCAGGTATACACTGCACCAGGCCACCAGCATGCACCCTGCCATGGCTTGTGCTGTGCCACATGAATCTATTCTTTCTTTCCTTTTTTTTTTTTTTTGTATGGAAATCAAACTCAGGACCTTGTGCTAGCCAGGCAGCTCTCCTTCCTTTGCTTGCAGCGCATACCAGAAATGGTTTGTGCTGAGTATACAGTGAAGTAAGGCGGAAACAGGAAGAACTAAGAAACTTAGAGCAATAGCACAGGGTAATTTTACCACTGTAGAAACTGTAGA
Source organism: Octodon degus (assembly GCF_000260255.1). Lineage (NCBI taxonomy): Eukaryota > Metazoa > Chordata > Mammalia > Rodentia > Octodontidae > Octodon > Octodon degus. Next base: position 3,825,425 of record NW_004524680.1, on the reverse strand, counting down.
ATCCAGGGAAAATTGGAGTTTTATTTGCTTTTCTGCAGTGTTCGAATTTTTTTTAGTTACTTCTCATCACTGTGTTTAATATAATTACTGATCTGCAACAGACTTTTTTTCTGGGACTAGGGCTTGAACCCACTGAGCTACACCCCAGCCCTATTTTATTTTTTATTTGGAGAGAGACTCTTCCTAAGTCACTAAGTTGCCCAAGATGGACTCAGATTTGCCATTTTCCTGCTTTCAGCCTCCCAGAGTATTGAGATTATAGGTTAGTTTCACCACCTCCATCTGCAATAGCTTTAGACTTTTTAAACCTGGTTGATAGACCCTGAGAATCTGACTGTTTATATCAGAGTCCAAGGCTCCAACTGACCCCACGCTGCCCCTTCAAATGACATCTTACACTAACCTCTTCCATGTGTGTTACCTGGTCCCTCTGCTGTCACGTCTTTTAAGATTTCCACTTGGGTGTCTGATCAAGCATCTTAAACTTCTACTTTTCCTGTTTGTCCTTAAGGTGCTGGAGAACTTTGCACAAGCTAGGCAAGCGCTGTGCCCCTGGGCTACACACCTTGAGCCTCAGGTTTAAAATGCCCCAATCCCTGGGTCTTTACCCGCTACCTGCCCTGGTCAGCTGTGTAAATCCTAAACAGGTCATCATCGTTACGTGGAGTCTGAGAACCTTTCCTCCCCTGCTTACGATTCATCCTGCAGCCTCCAGCAGCTTGAAACTACCCTCCCCCGCCCGCCGGTCCCTCCTTTGGCCCAATCAGGTCCTGCACCCAGCCCCGCACGTGAGACCCTCCCCTCCCTGCCCTTGCAATCCCCTTCCCCCTTCAGTCCTTTGCTTCCGCTTCCTTCCAAACCAGCCACCACCCATCCAGTCCTTGGCGTTTTCCCTGTTACCTCTTCCAGCGTCCCTTCCCCAGCCTTATCTCAGCGCTTAGGCTCTTTGCCCGCGCTAGGACCTGCCTAGCCCAGAAACACGATGTAACTTCTGCTCAAAAAGCTTCAGAATCGTGGAGCGCTCCCTGCAAAAGGTGCCCCTGGTACCACGACAGAGTCCGGATGAAGCAGGACGGGGGATGGCGTGGGATGGGGTAGGCGGGGTTCGGACTGAGCGCAGCTAGAGCATGCAAAAGTGCAGGCGGCACAATCAAGGGACAGTGACTAGGGGCGGAGCTGGGGCGGCTCCGGCGCTGGGAGGTGCGGGCTACAGACCCCACCCGTGCAGGCGCAGGCGCAGGCGCAGGGAAAGTGAGCCACTGGTTCCCACGGCAACTGATTAACAAGTCCTACAGCGGTGAGCCGACAGGCCTACAAACCCGCGCCTGTCCGCAGCCATGAGTACCGCCGAGGTGGACCCGCAAGTAGCCCAGAGATACCTGCTCAAGCGGCTGCTCGGAAAGGGGGTAAGCAGGGCGTCCGGGCGGAGCAGACTAGGTCACCTGCGGGCGTGGGAGGCCTTTCTAGAGTTTGGTCCCTCCAATGTCGGCCTCTTTCCCCGATAGCGTCCTGCTTCTCCCAGGACTGGAGAGGTGGCCTTGCACCGAGCTCTTCTGTATCTCAGTGTCCCCATGGAAACTGAGTGATCCTTAGGAACCTGGCTCTGGAATAGAGGTGACTGCCAGGGCCCCGTGGTCACTGGAGGAGTTGTCCTAGTGCCCCAGGACACCTCTCCAGGTGCTTACAAGAACGCATCCACAAAGCTGCGCCGCTCCAGCCACGGGAGTGGGGCGCAGGCGGATCCCAGCCCAGCCCAGGAAGCTCTGGCGGGTACAGAAAGTGGGCTTGGAGCTGTGTGTGACTTCATGTGAGTTCATGATGCGAGTGTGAGTTTGCATGTGAAAGTATGTGGTTGGTTGTGGATGTGTTCAATGTCAACGGAGTGGAGGAAAGGAGAGGATTCTGTGTGTGTGTGTGTGTGTGTGTGTGTGTGTGTGTGTGTGTGTGTGTTTTAGGGAAGGGTCTACAGGGTGTTCAGGGTCTCACTACTAGATCGGACTCATAGTGATCTGCCTATTTACAGCCTCCCAAGAGCTAGGATTACAGGTGCCTGCCACCAGCTACCACACTCAGTCTCCATCACCCCGGGGCGGGGCCGCACGGCAAGCCCGGGATCGGGGGATCGGTAGAAGAATTCTAGACAGTTCAAATAGCAAGTCCAGAGGCCTTGGGTCAAAAAAGCCCTGCCCCGCTGTTGGATAACCCATAGAGTTGTGTGGACCTGGTAGAAGTGGGCTGGGCTGAGGAAATGGGGCGGGGTTTCTGAGAAACTAAAGAGATTCTAGCCTTTATTGTTATTAATCGCAGGAGCTGTGGCCATCATTGGTGCCGCTTTCCAGGGCCCCACCTGACTGATCTGTGGAGGAGCCACCACAGGGTGGGTGGGAGTGTCAGGGGAGATTAGTGAAGAGGGTAGGGTGGCGACCCAGCCAGAGATGCCAGTGGCCCAGACAGCAGTGGAGGTTGCATGAGCGGTAGGAAGCGGTGGAGACCATCCTGTCTCCATCTGCTGAAGGTGAGCCCTTGGGGATGCTGAAGGGCAGAGAAGGCAGCTTGGGGGTGGTCAGATTCAGGATGCTCCAGGTATACCCCTGACAGGATTTGCTATGCAAACTGGAGGGGTGTGAGAAAAAGGGGCCAAGAGTGCCTAGGTGGCTGGAGGAGCAAACACCATCCAGGGGACTGAACAGGCTTCAGGTCCTCCCAGAGGACCATAATTGTGACCTCATGTCCTCCAAGGAGCTTCCTTGGTGACCCTAGCCCCTTGCTGGTGACCATCTACTTAGCAGTTCCAGAGCTCCGGGCCTCACTGTGCTCCTGACCCCCTCAATCCAGAATGGGAAGGAGGAGCTTTTCTGCAGAGCACCTTGGGTGGGCAGGGCATGGCTGGGTAGAACACTAGCCTTCTTTCACAGGCCTATGGCATTGTGTGGAAGGCAGTGGATCGGAGGACTGGCGAGGTCGTGGCCATCAAGAAAATCTTTGATGCCTTTAGGGATAAGACAGATGCCCAGGTAAGTGAGTAGGGAAGATGTGTGGGGAAGCTTGAGTGCCTGGGAGCCCAGGTATGACTAGGAGACTCAGTCCCAGCAGGTCTCCTAGTCTTTCTGGCTGAGTGGCAATTTAGATGATAAGCATCAATGGCCTTTGCTTATTTCTGTCTCTCCCAGAGAACCTTCCGGGAAGTCACGCTGCTCCAGGTGAGTGGCCCCCAGGCCATCTTGGGTGCATCCCTTCTCCAGGTGCAGTTCTCTCCAGAACAGTGGGACTCCTGAACTTCCAGCAGCAACTTGTTCTCCTCAGGAGTTTGGAGACCATCCCAACATCATCCGCCTCCTCGATGTGATTCGGGCAGAGAACGATAGGGACATATACCTGGTATTGGAGTCTATGGGTAAGTGAGCTTCCTGCCCCACCTTTGTCCTAACTCCAGGTCCCCCCTCCTGGCCTGGTTCCCTCGGTGTGTCCTTTGATACTTGAGTCCCTGTGGTGGCTAATGCCTTCACTTTGTGCTCTATTCATGAGACCACACAGCTGGCAAGTGTTGACTTGCAGAGCCTGGCAGGAGCCACCTAGACCAGCAGTAGTGACCCTTTCAGAGCCTTCAGTGACACAAAGAGCCTGCTGCAGCAAGCCTGCCTTAGATTCACCACCACTGACCAGACCATGCCTGCACAGGGTTCCTGCTTTGGCTTTGTGTGCCGCTATATTGTCCTTGTGTACTCTTTATTAAATAAGGGCAACATGGTATAAGTAGTAGAATAATTCCACAAACTTTTTTTTTTCCACAAACTTTTATAGTTGTATGGAAAGTGAACAGGCCAGAGAACCTTGCAGGTGGCCTGGCAGGGAGTGCCCATGATGGGCTTTGAGGAGGTTGGGTTCAAAGTGGGACAGATCTGTCCATCTCCCACCCCTCGAATGACCTGTATGCCCCCTACACCCAGACACTGACCTGAATGCTGTCATCCAGAAGGGCAACCTGTTGGAAGACATCCACAAGCGCTATATCTTCTACCAGCTCCTGCAGGCCACCAAGTTCCTCCACTCGGGGAATGTTATCCATCGGGACCAGAAGGTTGGGCCCTGTACTGCGTCTGTCCCCAGCCCCCATCCCCCAACCCCCAGCATCAGTGTGCTTTCCTAACTTGCCAGCCCTCAGCATGCCTCCTCTCTCCAGCCGTCCAATGTTCTTCTGGATGCCAACTGCTCAGTGAAGCTCTGTGACTTTGGTCTGGCCCGCTCCCTGAGCAGCCTCCCAGAGGGGCCCAAGGGCCAGGTGCTAACAGAGTATGTGGCCACACGCTGGTACCGGGCTCCAGAAGTGCTCCTGTCTTCACGCTGGTAATAGCACCAACCATCCTTGTCTTCTTCCTGCAGGTCCCACCACCCTGGACGTATCCTTCTGTCCATTTGAGGGCCCCTGTATCTGACTGTGTCCACTTGCATTCTCACCTTCCCCCTCCCAGGACCCGCCCTCAGCCTCTGTGCTCCCCCTTGTTCACACATCTTTCTGTCCCAGGTATACCCCCGGAGTGGACATGTGGAGTCTTGGCTGCATCTTGGGAGAGATGCTGCGAGGGCAGCCACTGTTCCCAGGCTCATCATCGCTGCACCAGCTACAGCTGATCCTGGAGACCATCCCGTCTCCATCTGCTGAAGGTGAGCCCTTGGGGATGCTGAAAGGCAGAGAAGGCAGCTTGGGGGTGGGAAAGCCAGGATGTCACAGGGGAAGGTGAGGATGGGCAGAGGCAGGAGCTTGGGGAGGCCTGGGGAGTGGGTTCTGTGGATGGAGGTCTGCACAGGGAATTTGAGAGAGGCAGTGGGGACCATGACAGCCAAGCTGTGACAAGAAGGAGCCAGCTAGGTTAGGGCAAAGCTCCAGCCCCACTGAGGGATGTGGGGAGCCAGGGTATGGAATGTCACTGTGCTGGAAGCTCAAGCAATACTGAGCCAGGCACTAGGGCACTGAACAAAGAGGTAAGGGAGGAGAAGGCAAGGGGTGACACTTAGAGGACCCAGTGGTGTCCTGTTCTGTCCCCCAAGTCCCTGCTCTCCCTGGCAGAGACAGCAAGGGATTGATCCAGGAGGCCAGTGCCAACATCTTCATGAGACCAGGTTGAGGGTGTACAGGTGCAGGAGCCGAAGCTACTGTGGAGGCCCCAGAGATTGCTGGCCCCAGACCTTCCTGAGTGGCCCCCTGCCCCAGGCAGGCCTGGTCATACCTCCTCTTGCCACCCTCCTCCCAGACCTCCTGGCTCTTGGCTCAGGCTACAGTGACTTGATTCTGCACCACCTGGGGTCTAGGTGAGTGGGGCACTTAGGTTTGGGGGCCTGACTCCTGAGCGTGCTGTAGTCATGCTACAAATGAGACTCTAGCCTTAGCATGGGTCTTCCAGTTGGGTAGGGGCCATGGGAAAGTCCCCAAAGCCAGAGGTGGGGGCCAGAAGGGCAGGAGGAACTTCCCAAGGTAGAGGAGGTAGGTCAGAAAGTTGAGACAGGGTCTATCCACATTGCCTGCATGTCTGGTTTGGGGATCCACTGAGATAGGAAAAGGGGATAGGCAGAGGATTGGAAGCCCAGCCCAGGCCACAGACAGATTTGGGGAGGGGGCATGGCTGGGGGCTTGCAAAGGAGATGACAAGAGGCTGCTTCTGCAGGCCACGACAGACACTGGATACCCTACTGCCACCGGGTACTCCCACAGAGGCTGTGGATCTCCTCAGGCGACTCCTGGTGTTTGCTCCCAACAAGCGGCTTAGCGCAGCCCAGGCACTGAAGCATCCCTATGTGCAGAGGTGGGGCTGTGGTAAGGGCAGGCTCAAAAAGCAAGGTGGGCTGGGAGGCCAGAGGGACCACTCTTCCATTCTACACCTGCCTCCGGCCCTGCAGGTTCCACAGCCCTGACCAAGAATGGACACGGGGTTCAGATATGCAGCTCCCAGGGCTGGAAGGAGACCAGCTATCTGCCTCGGAATACCGAAGCTGCCTCTACAAGGTCTTTCTTTCTTTCTTTCTTTCTTTCTTTCTTTCTTTCTTTCTTTCTTTCTTTCTTTCTCTTTCTTTCTTTCTTCCTCCTTCTTCCTCCTTCTTCCTCCTTCTTCCTCCTTCTTTCTTCTTCTTTACCTTTCCCCTCATCTGACTTCTTCATGCACCCTGGAGGTTTCCTCCTCCCTTATCCACCTCAACTCCCCTTTCCACCTGCAGATAATCTTGGAGAGGAAGAGCAGCAACCATGGCCCAAGAAAGGAAGGCCTGGGGGGCATCATCTCAGGCACAGAGTCCCGGGGCCACCTGCTCAAGCCCAAAGTCAGACCCCAGCTCCCTATTGGGGGACCTTCCCAGAACCCAGGACCCAGGCCACAGAATCTCCTGGGTCAGGACCCAGCACATGGTGTGTGAGCTTTGGTCGTTCCCACTCGGGTCACACACCTAGCCCTTTCTGTCTAGGGTCACCGACCTTTCCAGATCGGACCTTATCCAGTGTTGTTACAGGTGTGCCTGTCCTAGAAGCCCCCAGCAGAGATTGGAACATCCCAAGGCAGGGCTCAGCCTCCTCGCTCCAACCTCAGGCCCCAAGCAGGACGGACAGGGTCATGGGGTTGGCCACGGAGCCTCCCAGGGAACCCTCTGGGGTGAGTCGAGGGAGGCCAGGGATGGGAGGAGAGCCCTTCACCCTGCTGTACCTTTCAGCGACCCTGTTTTTATGCCCTTCCCAGGTGAAGTCAAGTGTGAGAAGCAAGGAGCCCTCTCTGACTATGCAGGCTGCCACCCAGGTGGCCAACCAGGCCCTGATTCGAGGCAACCTGGCCCAGGCCGTGCTCCAGGTGAGCCTGGCCCCCAGTGCCCATCCATGTCCCTCAGGGCCCTCTTTCCCTCCACTTATCCATGCTGACAATGATCCTCACTGATGCACAGGTCCCTCCCAGGGTTCCCCAGGAAGCCCCAGAACCCCAACCTGGCCGGAGGATGTTCAGCACCTCAGCTTCCTGGGGTGCCCAGGGTAATGCCCGGGCTGCGCTTGGGGGCTACTCCCAGGCCTATGGGACTGTGTACCACTCAGCACTGGGCCGCCTGCCCCTGCTCCCTGGACCCCACGGGTGAGCTGCCTGCCATCTCACACTTTCTGTTTTGACCTCCTCAGAAGAGCACAAGAAGCTCCCATCCTGGCCCCAGTGACTTGTAAAATAAAATCTTTGTCCCAGCCCAACTATCTGCTTTCACCTACTCCCTTTTGAAGGATTCCTTTCTGCAGGGCTTCCTTCCTAAACCATGGTATCCCCTAGCCTGAGGGCCCTTGTCCCTTTCCCAGAGCCTACATTTTCTGAGAACCTGCCACCCCCATCCTGCAGGTCCTCTGCCACGTCTAGGACCATAGCACAGCACAAAGCTGCAGGGGTCTGATCTGCTATCACCCATGCTTTTTCCTAGGACTAGCCTCCTGGCACTTCGGGCTACCTTCCTATCCTTTGTCCAGAAATGCCTTAGCGCCTGCCTTGTTTCTGAGCACCATCAGATATCCCAGGCGGGGGCTGCTGCAGGGTCCAGGGTCCAGCTGTTCTGGATAGTCCTGTGGCACAGCAACTTGTGAACAGACAGACACATTACCTGCCTACGTGCAAGTCACCATGTGACTATGAACCAGAGAGGGAAAGGGGAGTGAGAAGGGGAAGGCCCCCCAAAGCAACACTTGCTCCTCCCCCATTGTCACTGCGCCCACAACACCGTGACTGGCTCCTGGTTTGTCCAGGTATTGGTGGTAGGAGGGTGAGGGACACTCTGGAGATGTCTTGAGACTGAAGGCTGTTTTCTCTGCTTACTGTCAGGTCCGTGGCCTGCTGTGAGCTCAGGCCAGGGGTGTGGGGGAACAGAGACCCAGGGGTACCATGGGTGCTCTGTACTATACCTAACCCTCAGCTGTGGCAGAATATAGGGGTGTCACTACCCCACTGCCAGGAACTCACAGTCAAAAGCCCCTGTTCACCTTGGGGTGTGACAGAAAGGCTGAGGTGTAGAGGGAGGCTGGGAGGTTGCTCTGCAGATGCTGGCCAGAAAGAGGTGGATGGGGCTGGTTTTAACAGGGGCCACAGAGGCAGCTGGGCTGCTCACTAGGAGGGGGCTGCTGAGGAGTCAGTTTGTTTCCAGAGCCTGACGCACAGCCCCAAGGCAGTGAGCAAGCAGGACAGATGCGGGTGTGGGAGTTAATGACGTAGTTGGGTGGGTCTTTGAGGCCAGAAATTGGCACTAGGGCGGGAAGGACGCAGGAGCTGCAAGGCGAGGCTGAGACTACTGGGTTCAGTGGCCAGGGGACCCTGGGTGAATGCCCTCAGAGCACCCCCACAGAGAGGCTCAGAAGTGAAGCAGGGAGGGCCTAGAAGAGGGAAGTCTGCGTGAGTTTGGATGCATCTGGAGGGATGTGGAGGCAGGGTCTTGAGTGCGCTAAGATTCATGGCTGTTGCAAAAGGGAAATCAGGTTCAACCCAAAGTTCAAGATTGCAATATATAATTGGGTGAAAATATATGTGTGGGAATATTTTGTGCAGTGTTTATTTTCAATGTCAGAATTTTCAGTGTCATTTTTAGGTATCTTATTCAGCAGGACATGAACAGTACAGTCAGGAGGCCTGCCTGAGCTGCGCTGTCAGCCTCCGGCTCTTCATGGGAGAATGTTTCCCCTCCTGCAAGGGTTTTCCCTCAGTGGGCCTGGAACCTGTAAGCTCTGATGCCACATCACACCAATACGAGCTTGTTAGCAAGCACTGGGCCAAGAAATGAATTGCTGCTGATAAAACTATTTGAGCTGGGGCTGGTGAGATGGCTCAGTGGTCTAAAGCACCTACTTAGAACAAGCTTAGCAAAGCACTGGGATGGCGGTTCAATCCCCCAGCACCACATGCCAGCCAGCCCCGCCCCCTGGTGGGCTGAGCTGGCCACATGCACACACACATAAATAAATAAAAATAAATAAATTTCAAAAAAAAAACTATTTGAGCTAAGTATGATGTGAACAGCTATAATCCCAGCTACTTGGAAGACTGAGGCAGGTGGTTGAAGGAGTTTCACATCAGCCTGAGCAACTGTTAATGGTTTAAGCCTCACGTAGTCATAGGGTGGACTTCTAGAGTTTGTGATTAACTCATGATCCACTTGGATTATGGGTGATCCAAGGCTGAGATTATGGGTGTGAGTACTGCTGGGATTATGGGTGTGAGTGCTACACTCAGCCTGAGGCAGACAGCCTGAATATAACATAAGAGACAGACTTGCTCTCTTTTGCCATTGTTGCTGCTACTCTTCCCTTGCTCTCTGCTCTTTGTCACCACCATAAAAGGTTGTTCTGTGCCCTGTGCCATTCTGCCCTGGAGCCAGCTGAGTATGGACTGAAACCTCCAGTAACTGTGAGCTAAATAATCCTTTCCTTCCTTCATTTTGAATGTCAGGTATTTGTCCCAGCAATGAAAGAAGAGTAACTGAGATAGCAATTTAGTAAGACCCTGTGTGAGAATAATTAAAAATGGCCTCTTGGTGGGGTGTGGTTTGGGTTAGTGGGGGATACTTAATGAGGCTGGGACCGAGGATGTCTGTCCAGATGTTTTATTGTGCTACAAAACCCAGTGTTCCCTCCTGTCATCCAGGGCTGTGTGTAGGAGGGGGCAGGCTTGGTGGAGGCAGCTGCTGTTGGGTGGCAGGCAGCTCCTCTCTGGGATCCCCTGTGTCCCTCCTTCCAAGAAGTCTGCCCTGTCCAGTTTTCCTGTCACTCCAACAACATCCTTTGGGGTCTGACCCCCACCCCTCCCTCACAAGTGCCTGCAGCCAGTCCTGCCTTCCCCACAGCAAGGCAGGTGCCAGGATGCCACAAGGAGATGGGGTCCAAGCAGGGAAGAAAGCAAGTCCTCGAGGAGACAGAGGTGAGAGAAGAGGGGAGTAGGAAGAGGGGAAGTGTGATGGGAAATGGGGCTGTCAGTAGAGAGGAGCCACCGGATGGATCCAGGAGACTTTCAGGCGATAGATACCCTGAGAAGAGAAACCCTGAGGAGACAAAGGGCATGGAGTGAGATCACCAAACTGAACCACAAGTGATGGCGACCCCCTGAAAGACAGAGGACTAAGGCACACAGAAGGATCCCTGAGATGAATAAAGGTCTGAAGGGGGTCTTAGGCCAAAGAGAGGTGGAGGGAATGCTGAGAAGGGTCCCCAGGAAGGAAGGGAACTGTAGGGGACAGGGGCTGTGCCCCTAGGGAGGAGAGGCCAAAGATCAGACCCCCAGACTGCTTTGGCATGATGGTCTGGCACCTGTCACTCAGACACAGGGACATGGAGCTCCCTGCCCGCTGGGTGCTCCAGGTGCAGGTTGGCAGCGTACAGTGTAGCACCCTAGTCTGCAGGGCCAGGACACTCACTTCTTGCCTTTGAATGTGCCTAGGATCTTGGGCATGAACTTCCCCACCTTGCTGTCCCGGGTGTCCTCCTCCACCAAATTGTCCCCTGCCCCTGGGCTGCTGGCCTCATCCTTTTTGCAGAAGACCTCAAAGCGACTGTAGACACGCTTCTCCTTGCGCATGCTCTCCATGCGGCGCAGCAGTCGGTCACGCTCCTCTGCGCTGGCAGGCAGTGTGCGGCTCAGCCGGCCTTGTGTCCCCAGATTGTCTGAGCGGAAGATGGCTGAGCACTTGTCCTTGTCAGACATATCTGGGGCCAGGCCTCCAGCAGCAGGAGGGTGTCCCTGCTCACTGCTGCTGTGGGTTGGGTCTGGGCCTGGGGCAGGAACCCCACGGTGCTTCTGGCCATGGGCACTGATCTGCTCCAGAATGGCCTTGGTGTCATCCCGCAGGTTACTACTGTACAAGGCATTGGCTGTGGCTGAGGCTACACGCCCCCTGGGCCCACGCTCATCTCCTGCAGCCTCTGTGCTGTCACTTCGTCCCAGAGATGGTCGCTGGGGACTCTCAGGCTGCCCATTCTCCTGTAGTGCTGGGAAACTGCCCTCACCCTCCCCTCGCCGTTCACTCTTGGGGCTCAGCAGCTGTCTCAGGCGCAGGGAGCCCTTGCGCAGCACCTCCATAGGGCCGCCGGCCACCTCCTCTGTGGGCGTGGTCTTTGAAGACTCTGCTGGTAGGGCCAGGGTAAGACTGCCCCTGCGCTCAGGTACAGGGGGCCCTGGGCTGCTCCTGCGTTCTGGAACTGGTGGCACAGGGTTGCCCCTGTGCTCTGGATAGGATGTGGGGTTCCCCTTCTGTTCAGCAAATCCTGTAGTTGGGCTGCCTCTTCGATTGGGAAACCCAGGCGTAGGGCTCCCCTTTCGCTCTGGGTAGGTTAAAGTTGGGCTCCCTCTTGGCTCAGAATGAAGCACCTGGTGGGCTCCAGGCCCGTCTGGTGGGGGGCTGTCTCGCCCTTGCGGGGAGGTGGAGCGGCCCTGTGCAGAAAGGAAGCGAGAGGGCAGGCGGTCTGTGCCACTCCGACCCAGTGTGTCGAGGAGCTGTGCGGCTGTGAGCGAGGCGACTCCAGGCTGCCGCTCTGCCTCCTGGTGCAGCTGCTGAGCGAAAGAGTCGCGCAGGTCGAGCAGGCAGCTCTCCAGGCTGCGGCGCTCGGACCCCCCTGTGCCTGGTGCAGCCACCTCTTCCCGCAAGGTCTGGGACACCACAGCTTTGCTGTGGCTGGAGACAGTGACAGCGCCCCCAGTGTCACGCGCTGGCCCCTTATATTTCTCTAGTAGTTCAGCTACTTTGGCCGAGGCGGTGGAGCGCACAGCCTCTCCACCGGGACCTAGTGTCTCACTGACAGTCTGCTCCTTGTGCAGCAGCTGCACCTTCTCAGTGGTGGCCCCAGCAACCCCGCCCGTGCCCTCTGCCTGTGCCTGAGATGCAAAAATGAGCGAGGACCGGAGCCTTGAGCTGCGCTGGATGAGGGGATTCAGGCGAGAGCGGAAGGAGTCCTGCTTGGCCAGGCCAGCCTCCTCCACCCCCTCGCGCTCTGCACCATCTCCGCTTCCGGAGCCCGACACAGGGCCCTTGGCGAGGAAGGCAGTAGGGGCCCGGAAGGATGAGGGGAGCAGCTCTCCCGCGGCTGCTCGGCCCGTAGGAGCCAGCACGTCGTCCTCATAGACCTCAGCTTCCATAGGCATGGGGAGGCCCTCCTCACCTGTGTCTTCGCCATGGCAGCCGCTCAGGTAGGAGGCAAGGCGCCAGTGCCGCAACCCTGCGCGCCCCTCGGCTCCCCCCTTCCTCTCGGGCTCTGTCTCCATGGCGGGGTCCGGGCCCTGCCTCACCACTGCCTGGCAGGGGAACCGCTGGCTCAGGTTTGGACGCAGAGCACCGCCAGGTTCGAGGCCCCGCTGGCCTGGCCCGAAGGCAGGGTCTGAGCCATGGCGCACCTCACGAGATGCGCTGGATGGCACATATTCCAGCCGCTGGTGCCCGTCAGGGCCGAGCTCTGGGAACCGCGGTCCTGCACCCAATGTGAAGTCATCGTGGTCAGCGAAACCTTGGCGGCCGGCGCGGATCTTCTCAAATAGGCCTTGTGGCCGTGAGGGATTGAGCTGCGGGTCCCACTGGTAGTGCTGCTGGTAGAGCTGGTCGCGGTGGAAGTGACTGGTGTGGAAGCGAAAATCATCACCATGGCTGAGGAATGTCTGACGGGAAACCTGGCGCGCGGCTGCAAAGTTCTCCACGGCAGCTGTGCCATCGGCTGCTGCGTAGCTGTGCCGCTTGAAGGCATCCATCTCTAGGTGCCGCGACTGGAAGAAGCCCCGCGTGCCCGCAAGCTCTCCGCTGGGGCCGGCCTCGGGGTCCAACCTCCGGGACAATGGCCGCAGTCCAGTGTGTGGCTCCAGGATACCGCCTGGCCCCCGAGGCATCTCCTCCCGGCGGAAGGCAGACAGAAAGTGGCGGTCAGGGTCCAGGAAGGAGGGGAAACCCAGGCCTTCGTCCCGGGGTGGTTGGAATAGGAGGTGCGCCCGCTTAGGGAATGAAAAGGGAGTTGGTGCCCCAACACCAGGAACACCCATCAGGGGCCCAGCTCCTGAGTACGGAGCCAGCGGCCCAGCGCCTGAATAAGGAGCCAGGGCGTAGGCGTCCATGCGGGCCAGTGCCTCTGCTGAGGGCACCAATGGCTCAGACTGTGCAAAGAGAATGCGGAACTCCTCATCGAAACTGGAGACCAGCTCTCCCTGGAACACGTGCGCCAGGCTGCGGTGGATCTTCTCGAAGGACCACATGAAGCTGCGGGGGGGTAGGGGCTAGAGTCAAGGTAAAGTAGGGGCCTGAAGCCCAGGTGGGACAGGCAGGACCCCAGATCTGTAAGGACCTGGCCCCATGGGCTGTGTTGGGGGCTACAGGGAGAGGACCTCTGGAGGGATGACCTCATGGGGAGGGACTGGGACTGTGGGACACCCAGCTGGGCACACCTGTAGCTCCCACTCATCACCACGGCACAGTCGACCAGCAGAAACTTCTCCTTCACGTGGCCTTTGAAAGATTTCCCGGTGCGACAGTAGTAGGTCGGGCCCGCCACAGTTCGGACACGCAGGAACTGGGGAGGGAGGGGAGTCAGGTCTTTGCTTTGCTCGGGCCCTTTCCCCTCTTCCCACTGGGTGGGGGTGTTACTCACATCCACATGGTGTAGGTTGACACGGCACTTGTCAGCCATGTCCAGAAAGTGCTGTGCATTCATCTCATCTAGCAGGATGTAGACTGGGACACGGCGTGCAGCAGCCTCCAGCACTTCACTGAGCAGGTCCACGTCAGTAAACATATCCATTACCACAGCCACCACCTGGGGGCATTGATAGGGGAGAGGGCAGATTCTTGCTGTCCCTATCACATTATCCACCCTTATCCCTACAGATCACTAGCCAACACCATATAACATGGTCACTAGCCCACCCCAGGGAAGAGCAGCCATGTCTGGGGAAGTGGGTCAGAGAGATGTGGCCTGGCAGGGAACATGCAGGGCTGCTGGTCAGTCAAGGTGGTGGGCTTCGAATGCCTGCAATCCCAGCATTTGGCAGACTAAGGCAGGAGGATCCCTGGGAGTCTCAGAAACAAAACAATGCCAGGCACAGTGGGGAATGCCTATAATCACAGAACTTGAGAGGCTGAGGCAAGAGGATTGCTGCAAATTTGAGGCCAGCCTTGGCTACAAAGTGAGTTCAAGGCCAGTCTGGACTGTTCAGTGAAGCCTTATTTCAAAGACAACAACAAGAGCTGGGGAGATAGCTCAGCGGCCTAAGTACCTGCCTGGCAAGTGCAAGTTCCTAAGTTCGAGCCCCAGTACCAAAAAACAAAAGAAAACAAAACAACAGCAATAAAGTCAACAACAACAACAACAACAAAATGCCCAAATACCCCAGGTTCGTGGCCTATAAAGAGCCCTATGCAGGCATGGGGTCTATATTCTGTTAGGGGGCTGTCTCTTACCAGGTGGAATAAGCCAAGGTGAACCCCTGTGATCCCCCTGCCCTATAGGTGACTGAGCTGCCTGGACCCAGGCTCCAGTTTTGTCCTGAGAAGGGCTTCCTGCCTAGGGCAGGGTGCAGAGAAAGGGTCTTTAGCACCTGTAGCTTCAGTCTCATTGGTTTAACAGGCTGCCTCTGCAGTTTGTCACTTGCTGGGGGATACAGCAGGACTAGAAAGAATTCTCCCAACAACAAATGCAGGCTAGGAGAACTCAACATCCCACAGCCCCTTAGTTTCTGGGCACTGGCCATGACCATGGGTAAGCACACCTGAGCAGGGACCACAGCCCACACTAAGCCCCTTGACACTGGAATTTTCCAAGGAGCCCCTGTTGTAGCTTGAGCCCTCAGGGTCCTGCCTGAACCCAAGAAAGGCCTGGTCAGGCCTGCTTGCAACCCTCCTACTTCTCCTACCAGTTGCAGCTCTCTCCCACCGCCCACCAGGCCTAGGACAGTCAGTTACCTGCTGGGCAGAGCGGATCATCCTGCGGGCCTCATCCTTGATGCTGGGACTGTCAGGTGGTGGTGGCTGCACAAGTGTGGTGACCTCAGTCCCCTGGAAGCCGAAGGTCAGGGGCCAGCCCAGATCAAGCTCAGGCACAGCCTGGTCTGAGTTCAGTGGCCAGTAGGTGCCAGAGGAGCCATCCATGTCCACATCAGGAGGGCTGCCTTCAGGGGGCTCACGGGCAACACACTGTGGGGGCTGTACATGGCGGCTCACATGTTCTAGTTCCTCAGGGCACAGGAAGTCGGGAGCCCCCTCAGATGCCAGGAAACGGCTATAGGCCTCTGGGCCACCCTCCATCAGTGCATCAACTGCCAGGCGGTAGTATTCTTTGTAGTGTGGTGGCAGGTACCCAGGTGCCAGCGGATTGTCCCCCTGCGAGGAACTCTGGGAGCGGCGAGCCATGTTGTGGGTGGGGATCTGGGAAAGGGAGCAGGGAGACATTAAATAGGGGCAGAGACACCTGGGCCTTCCCCCCTCCCCATACATGGCTTTATACTGTGGAAGGGGTGTCAGAGACTCTGGGCTGGACTTCAGCCCAGGCCTGGGGGCATCTGCAGTGCTTGGTAGGTCACAGGGAACCCAGTCTGGTCCCTTTTCCTCTGGCCTCACTGGCTGGAACCCCAGTCACCCAGTCCCAGAGACTGCCTGAATCCCCAGCTTCCAGGTGAGGCCTCTGATCTACTCCACCCCTCATTCAGGGTTGCTTTATGATTCTCATGGCCTCAGACATGTTTGTGCTTTGTGGGTTCCCTTTCTCTATAAAAAGATTTTAAATATTTTGAGTGTTAGTTCAAAGACAAATATAATTCAGGCTGGACTCTATGTTGTTTCTTTTAAGACATTAGCCTTTCTGTAGGTCCCGGATGTGCCACCTGGAGAAGTTGGTGCTGTTCCCTCTGCCTAGGAGACCCAGGGCAGGTCAGTGTGCCTCGCTGGTGTGTAACCTATGCTGTACAACACAGCTGGGAAGACTGACAAGAAGACATCACACCTGTCCCCAGGTGAGCACAAGAGCACCTACTGCACTCTGGGATCACAGCCTTAGTCCCACCCACTGCCCCTGACACACTTCCTCCCCATGCTCAGGGCTTAGCTTTCCACCCCACAACCCCTCACCTCTCAGCCTTCTGACCTCTAGTTTTTGTGCCAGGCCACCACCTTTCTTTTGGCATCAGCCTTAGATAACACTCTCCTGGGTCACAGCTCCTTGGTGTCAGGCCTCCCCTGAAGAACCTGGCTCCCCAATTATTCAGTCCTGTCCCTGCCAGGCCTAGCCCTGTGGCAGGAGCCTTTCCAAGTCCCTAGAGTTGCTGTCCCCCTCCCCCCACACACTGCACTCAAGTCAAAGCCTTTGCGGAGACAGTGGGCCATCAGCTTCCCCACCATCACATTCATGCCCCTCTCCAGTGGGCCTCCACGGAGGCTAGCTGCTTAGAAAGCCATCAGATATGATCACTGGGTACCTGGGCACCTCATGGCTTCTGGCCCTGGCCTGCTCCCATAGACTGTTCAGCCCATTCTTACTGTACCTCAGGTTTCGGAAAAGGCAAGATTCCTGTTCTGCCTAGCACAGATTCCCACATGTTGGCCCTGGCCGGGGAACTGGTTCCGCCCAGAAAAAGGTGTGCCCCAGGTGAGGCTGGGTGATGCTGACAAGATGGGGGGTGCTGGCGACCTAGACTGCATTGAGATTGGAAAGAGACACTTGCCTGTAAATGCTGGGGCTTAGGACCCTTCTGGATACAGCCCAGGAAGCTGTGCTGCCTGGTGCCCCTCAGATGACACACTAACTGCATGTAGAATGTGACAAGAAGCTGGGAAGTGGGGCACTCTCCCCTGCAACCACTCCCTCATCAGCCCCAGATGCTGTTGTCTGTTCGCTGGCCCTGACTTCCTTTGTAGGGCACTGCCCTGACTTAAGGACACTCTCCTTTGCACTGGGCATGTGAGCTAGAGGCTGCTGACCTGGCAGTAGTAGAAGCAGGTCCCATAGCCCACCTGGAGTAAACTCTGGCCTGTGAACCTGGACAGGTCCCAGCGCCACAGGGTCAGCCACTGACCACAGTTAGGTCTGCTGTTTAGGGGCAACATCTGCCATACAGGTCTATACTATCCTGCTATTTGAGAGGTACTTCCAGCATGAGGAAGATACTGGAAGAGACAATGCTGGCCCTTCAATTTCTCTGGGGAGGGGAGTCCATACTGTGTAGGCTGTGGGTAACCAGGCGTGGAACTGTCCAGCATGTGGACCTCCTTGAGGAGTCCCACAGATACTGCTGGTTAGGACGAGGTCCTAGTCCTGAGTGGCCACCACAGGCAACCTGGCCTCACAGCAGTACCTACCACCTCCAGCCACCCTACCCCTCGCCTGCTTCCTTTAAAGGGCACACACCCCCTGGACTATGGACAAGGCAGTGGCCACTCCTCAGTCGGCAATGAAGAACCTCAACAGCCTACTTCCCCACATTTGCCTACCTGACTCAGCTGGAGGGAAGCAGGGGCCTATCCCCCCAAGACCAGTGACTCACAGGAGTCCTTTGCTGCTGACCTCTGACCTAAAGCCAGATAGTCTCCAGGGCCTGCCCCTCCATTTCTAGAATCTGATCCTACCCAGGCAGGAAGTGGGGTTCCTGTATCCAAAAGGCGGACCCCGTGAGAAAGCTCTGGGATTTCTATACAATGCAGGGCGATCCTGGCCAAGTACTGAGCATGATATGATAATAATAAGGAAGGTGGTATCCAGTTGGATGGGGCTCACAGACCGGAAGTCAATTAGTTATAGCTTGAGGGGTGCGGCAGGCCCCACTGTTAGCGCACCCTAGGAAGTTAGCGGCTGCCAGGCAGGACAGGCGTCCCATCTGCCCAGCCCAGCCCAGGAACAAGGGATCAAAAGGCCAGGCCTCTGCCCTTCCACGAAGGATCCAGGTGTTGGACTGTCCACCCCAGTCCGATGGCCTTGGAGGGGTGTCCCTAGGGAAGGATCCGGCCGTGCTGAGCACTCTCCCCAGGGTCTAGGTAGGCCGCACCGAGAGGAGCAAGTCACGACTGGGCAGGCTCTACTCTAGCCCCAGGCCATTTTACCTTTGGCTCCTTTTCGGCAGACGTCGCGCGCAGGTGGGGGTCCCCCTCACCTCCCACGGGGCTCGAGCCCTGCAGACCCGGCCCGACGCTCGCGGCCACACAAACTGCTTCGCCCGGCTCCCGATCGTGAACCCCAGCCCCGGTGAGGTCGCGCAGGGGCCCCGGCCTCCCCTCTGGAGCCCGCGCCCAGCCCCGTCTGGGCCCGGGAGGGGGCCCTACCTGGCCAGGTGCGCGGGGTCTCGGCACAGGGGCAGCAGGAGCCGACCGCCGCCCAGCGGCCTCGCGGTCCGGTCAGTCCGGCAGCCACTCCCCGGCTTGGCCCGCCCGCCCGGCCTGATTCACGCGCCCGCCCCCGCCCCCGCCCCGCCCGCTCTGTCTCCTGCCTGCCCGGGCAGCACCTGGGCGGGGCGCCCCGCCCGCGCCGCGCCCGCATTCCTGTGCCCGCCTGGCGGGACCCCGGCCCAAGTCCCGGTGCCCCCGACCCCCGGACGCGCCCCACTTCATCAGTGCTCTGGGCCCGCGTCCCGAACTCTGACCCGCGCCGCCCAAGACCACCAGGGCTCTACTTCAAGGGCTCAGAATTCCCTAACACTATCAGTGTGAACCGAAGGCTCGAAGCCCCTAAGCCTGACCCTTGACCCTCGCCCCGGAAGTCAGGGTGACTAGGAAGTTCCGGCTGGGTCCCTAGGCGACCGGCTGGCCCGACGTGGGGGGCGGGGCTTCCCTCCTGGGCAGGTGAGGCAGGCAGGTGAGGCTGCCAGGGCGGTGCCAAGCCCGGGACGGGGCTGGGCCTGGGGACCCAGCACACACGGCACCGCCTCAACACGCGCGGACACGCCTCACTCCCCAGCTTTCTTCCACCAGTCACCCCACTCTCACCCACTCCATGTATTTGGGAGCGCGAAGGTTCACCTTGGAGTCCCCATAGACCCTCTTATGCCTGCATACCCAGACACGTAGGGGACCCTACACACAAGGGAACCTGGGGTAATATAACACTATTCATCCTAACCCCACAAGCAGGAAACCCCATTCACACAGAGTCCTACAAGTACACCAAGTCCCACACATGCCTCTACTCAGCATGACCACCCACCATGCCTTATCCACACAAATAAAGGACCCCACATATAAAGAGGGGTCTTCATGCCCATTGTCCCCTCATGCATGAACATGTGCTCTAAAAGCACGGAAACTACCCTTGAATGTTGGGACCCCACATGTATTCCTAGAGTCCCTTTCACAGATGAGGGGAACCAGAACTGCATCGGGGAAGTGACAGACATCCCTCTCTGGGTCCAAGCCAAGAGCAGCTGCTGGTGAGTTGTACCTGTGCACACTAATCTCACACGCAGAATCCTCATTCACACATCAGCTACACACACACACCACCCTAAGTTTGAAACGCAAGCCCTAGTTGTTCCTGGCTGCCCCAGTCTACCTACTTTCCCCTCAGGCAACCCCTTCTCTTTAGGCCCTGCTCTGTGATCAGCCATCCCACCACTCTCCCCAGTCAGCTCCTCTTGCCTGCCACTCCTACACCAATCACTCGCTCCCTGCCACCCTGCCTGAGTCCTTTCTGCCAGCCAGCCTTAATTCACCTCCTGTTCCTTGTCCCTCTCAACCAATTTTGTCCTAATTCCAGGGTTATCCCCCATTTCATTAAGTTGCTCCCCACCCAGCAACACCCCACAGGTGTGGGGTCAGACCAGCTCGGGCGCAATTACATAGCCTAGGCTTCCTGTGCAGTGGGGGAGGTGGGGAGCTTTGGGGCAACAGTGAGGACCCTTACCCTACCTAGAGCAGGTAGGGGAGGCCTCTTGGGAAATGAACTTGGGTGAGTCTGGTGGACTAGGGAGAAGGATGTTGCTTCCAGGCTCTGAGCACAGCACCTGTCAAGGCCAGGATGCGAGGGTCTGTGGGTGGAGAGGGGTTAGGCTCCAGGGTATCCTGCGAGGCGTAAAGACTGCACAGGTCTGCTCAGACAAGGACACCAGAGCCCAGTTGTCCAGCTGGTGGCCTGGTGTTTTGAGTAGGAAGATGGGTGCTGAACAGTAGACTATGGCACCCTAAAGGACAAGCTAATCAAGGGGTGGAGGGGGCAGGCATGTGAGGGTGAAGGGACATGGTCTTGTCATACATTCCTGCTGAAGTTGCTGGGGCAGATGGGTGGAGGCTAGGGGGTGTCTAGGGGAGTCTGAGTTCTTATTGTCTACAAGCTCATGGAGGTGGACAGTGGCTTTCCCCACCGCCCCTGCCCTCTTCCAGGGGCATGAACACTAAGATGAAGGGAACCAGAGCTGCATCAGGGAAGTGGCAGACATCCCTCTCTGGGTCCAAACCAAGAGCTGCTGCTGGTGAGTTGTACCCTGATCTTCAGAGCATTACTACCCGAACGCTGACCCGTGAGACCCTCTGCAGCTACCCAGGACCCACCATCTGAGAGTGGCCATTCCCCCCAAGGAACGGTCTTCAGGGGACTTCTGTTGACTTGGATGTAATGGACTTAGGGTTCTGAGATACCTGCTGCAGCCCCTGGCGCTGAGCCTTGTGGCTTTGGGGCTGGGCACAGTGTTGAAACAAGCACAATGTTAGAGTCATGGAGGTAGGAAGGAGCAGAAGCCACGGAAGGAGCTCTGCTGGCCAGAAATGATTTTGAAAACGAGCAGGGCTTGATTCCAACTTGGCAAACTCAGGTGAGGAATGTGTGTGGTCTGCTCTGACTGCTCCATTGCCCTGCCTGCCGCTTCACTCTCAGGTCCTTTCCTACAGCTGCTTGCAGGTGAATGGTGACAAGTCACCTCGACTGGGTCCTGCTGAAGGTCAGTCCAGAAGGGCACCTCCCCTACATCCGCCCACTTCCAGCAGCTATCATCTCCATCCCCTGAGTCCCATTTCTTTTCTGTCATAGCGGCGGACACTTTCCAGGCTGGATCTCTATGGCTTTTGCATCCATCGCATCCCACTGTGGCCTGCCTGGGGTCTGTGCTTGCTGAGAGAATACCCCGCCTAGTCTTACATACTGGCTTGGGGTAGACCTGGCCCAAGCTCCTGGACCCCAGACTTCCTAGGTTCCCCGAGCCAGTGGGGTAGTAGTGACTCTTCCACAACAAGCCAGGGTTAGATCCTGGTTGCCCAAAATAGCCCCAGCAGCGTCTGAGGCCGGCACTCCTTCAGGAAGTAAGATAATGGGCACAGGCATAGCGTGCTGCCTCTGTGATCTCAAGCCTGGTCCTGCATTGCTGTAAACATGGGACAGGGCAGTGGACAAGATGCTGGCCAGGAGTGAGGGGAGAGTTCCTTAGTTCTACTGGTGCCATGGTATACACACAGACCCCCACCCTCATGCCTCAGCCTGCACATTGGCTACCTACTCTCTGTCCCCACACAAGAGCCCTCCCTCAGTGACCTCTGTCCACCCAGTGTTGACTGGCTGGGGTTGACCTGCTCTCCTTGGTCATGGCAGTGTCCTGTGTGGTGGACACCAGCCCCCACATTTGCCAAAGCAGCCAAAGCAGCTTGGCATCTGTAAGATGCTCAAGTGGCCACCTCGCCAACAGACTGTCCCAAGCCCCTCCCATCCTTCGCAGGCCTTACCTGGCCTTGGGTCTGTAGTGCCTCGAGGCCCTCGCTCCGGAGTTGCTCCAGGGCCATAGCCAGCTGCATCCCCTCCATGTGCACCCAGGCCTGCTCCTCCTGCAGCTGTTGTAGCCACAGTTGCTCCTCCTGCAGCTGCTGCAGCCACATTTGCTCCTCCTGCCATAGCTGCATCTGGAGCTGGACCTGCCGCCTTCGGTCCTCCAGCAGCAGCTGCTCTTGGGCCAGGCACAGCTGGACATCATGGAGCCTCAGTAGTTCAGGGCCCAGGGCCAGTGCTGGGCCTGTGACTCCACAGCCCTCCATGTGCTGGGGCAGGGCCAGCACCAGCTCAGACCCTGAAGCAGTGGCCTGCACGGGCTGCTCTGTTTCTGCTGTCCTGAGGTGTTCCTGAGGAGCCAGCTGGGTGCTGGTCACGTGCCCTATCTGAGCCACCCCCACCTGGTCCCACGGGCCCCCTGTGGCAGGGGGCGGAAGGCTGGCCTCGGTGCCCTGATGCCCCACTTCCCGCTGGGCTCGGCCCGCCCTCCTGCCTCGAGGTTTGCGAGCTCTCCGTTTCCCAGACATGGCCCTAGCTCCAGCACCTCTTTCACCAGATGTCTGTTCCCCAGGGCCCGGCTCATCAACTGGCGCCTCAGTCAGGTGGTTCAGGCAGCATCCAGGAGGCCACAGTGGGCTGCCCCTCCCCACTACTCTTGCCCTCTGCTCCTCCGTCCCAGGAGCCCGCCCTGCCCTTCAGCCCCTCAGCTGCGCAGCAACGCTTGGCTCTGGCTCTGTCTGTGGGCCTTTCGGGGCCCCACTCTGCTGGCCCAGATCGCGATGGGAAGTTTATAGGGACTCGGCGGCGTGGCAGCTCAGCCAGGCCCAGAAGGCTGACTAACCTGCTGACACAGGGTGCAGGACTTTACAGGCCACAGGCCTTGCTGGCCAGACAGGGAGGGAGACAGAGAAACTGGAGGCGGCTCTCAGTCGCTAGACTGTGGTGCAGGATGGCGTGCCCAGTCCTGCCTGGGCGGCACCGAGGCCCCCCACCCCCTCCTCGGCTCCACCCCGGTCGCGGGAAATTCAAACTGTGGCCACCTGACCAGAAGCTGCATCCTGGCTACGCTGACCCTCAGGGCCCAGATGCTGGATGGCAATGAAGCCCCCAGCCTACCCTGAGCAATACCTCGGGCCCAGACCCAGACACCCCCCGGGGCCTGAGCTTGCCCTCAATGTGCCCTCCTAGAGCGCCCACACAGTGGTCTCTGGCTATACCGTGGGCTGTTGAAGACTTTGGGCCTTTGAAGGTCTAGATGGCATGTTAAGGACTGAGATGAGCAGAAAGAATCTAGCCTGTTCCTGAATGCGGGTTGGGAGCACTGGCTGACATTCTGGTTTCAACTTTCCCATTGAAACGAGGCCTCAAGAGCCCTCATCTGGCCTGCTTTTGAGTTCTCCCAGTGGGGGTGAGGGTCAACTCCAGCTTCAACACTGGGATTCCCCTTGCTTTCTCTTGGGAGGGTGAGGCTCCAACAGGCCTCCTCCCCAGCGTTTTCCCAGCCTCAGGCCTCTGACTCACACTCGCCCAGGGCCCCTCACTGGCTGGACTGGTTTGCCTGGCCCAGCCCGACCTACCGAGTGCACACCTCTCTGTCCAGAAACTTTCTGAGCAGATGGAGATCACTTGCCCTGTGAATGCTGTATTAGACAGAGCTTGGAGGGACAGGAGGACTGAAAGCCACTAGCCTGGGTGGGGTCGGGGGGGCAGGATGGGGCAAAGGGAGCCAGTATAGCCCTACCTGGGGCTGCAACATGCCAAGCCCTGGGCTCATAGGCCTGAGGTCCGAGTCCCAAGTACAGGGACAATTCTACCTGCTGGCCCTCAGGATCACCAGAAGCAGAGTAGTATTTGTTGTTGGAGGACGCTGCCAGGCTGCTCATTAAAGGCATCTCGTGCTTGCCCCATGAGGAGGCTGTGCATAGCAGCTCCCCCCTGCTGTCCCACAAATATCCTATAAATTCCTCTTGAGGTTGGGGTAGGGGTGTTTCACACCCTAACTGCCCTGACTGCAGCCTTCCTCAGGGAAGCCCAGTGGGAACCGCCAGCCACAGAGGAAGACTGGCCAGCAGGTGAGAGGTCCTGCGAATGCTGAGCATCCAGAAGCTCCTACAGGTGAGTGTGACTGTCCAGGGCTGTCCTACACCTAGGCACGCACGATGTACATGAGCAGTGCCTACCTATGCAATTGTGTGACCGCACAGGCTTGTAAGCACGTGCATGCACACACGTAGGTGTGTGCCTGGGGCACATCCTGAGTTGTGAGCTCCTCCCAGCATCTGCTGAGCTCCAGGACACTCTCAGCTTTCACTGACCCATGTATATGCGCCACCTGTTGGAGACACCCTGTCCCCGCTGTGCCTCCCAGCCTTGAGGTGGGCAGGAGCAGCCTCCTCCATCTCTTTTCTGTGTGTCGCCCTCAGGTGGCAGGAAGGAGTGCACGCTCTGCCAGGGCAATCTCTAAAGCCCTGGGACAGGTCCTGGGCATTCCTTCCCTCCTCTAGCCAGCTCTGTACTCTATTTCTTCCCAGGTACACCTTCAGCTCAAACTGCTCTTTGTGTTCCAATTCTGCAATTCGGTGGTGGCTGAGCCCCCTCCTGGGTGTCCAGATGCCCATCAGCAGATCTGAACCAAATTCATGGACAACTCCCAGGGCCCTGGCCCAACTGGCTCATTGAGTTCTTTTTCCTCTCCCCCAGGTTCAGGGTCTCACCTCAGAGTTCCTACTGGCTCACTTGGCCACAGCCCTCCCACTTGCCTTCCTAGTCCAAGTTCCTGGAGCTGCCAGAGCCATTGTGCTTCGTGTGTGTGTGTGTGTGTGTGTGTGTGTGTGTGTGTGTGTGTGTGTGTGAGAGAGAGAGAGAGAGAGAGAGAGAGAGAGAGAGAGAGGCCTTCCTCATCAGGTACCACTGTCACCTGTGCCCTCATCCTAGCTCTGGATTAAGGAGGCTGATCCTTGTCTGCAGGACAGGGTTGGCCACAGAAGGGTCTGTGAAGTACTGATGGTTGTTTTATAACGGATATATAAGCTTGGGGGACTGAGCTGGATTATGGGTAATGCACAGTGAAGCAGATCCTGTGACATTTAACAGAATGTGTGGAAAAGTTGTCCTGGTGCCAGGGATTGGCTTGGAGAAGGAGTAGGAGCACATGCCAAGCTGGCCCCAGGCTGGTGTACTCAGGGTAGACCAGCACCACTGTGTCTCTCTTTTAAGTCCTGCCTAATCCTTCTTTGACCCTGTGAAACATCCAGTGGTGGGTCAGGGCAGAGAGACTTGGGGTCTGGGCACAGAGATTTGAATGTCCCCATTCTTCTCTGTCTTGGGAAGTGGGCCTCACAAAGTGGTATCCCCAGCCTTCACAAAAACCAGGTACTTGTTGAGACCTGGGGTAGAAAGCCACTGTTGGTCCTGGCCCTGCTGGCCATCTCTTGTGGCTGCAAGATGGGTCCCAGTTTAGGAGCAAGGCTTCTGAGACAGCAGGTGCAGCTGGCAGGAAGGGACCTATAAGCCTGGAGAATGTCCGTTTCTGCTGGAGTATGGTGGCCTCTTGACATGAAAATGCCAGGTGGAACTGCTGTGTCTAGGAGCAGTTTCGGGACCAGGTGCAGGGAGCACTCAGTCCTACTGACTCAGCCTTCTTTGCAGAAGGGTAGCTGGGAGTCCGTCATCACACAGACTGTTATCGCCTGCTGGGCTCTTCCAGGAAGCCATGGGGAGGATGCTTTTTCTGCCTCTCTGTTACTGCCTGCAAACCTATTCTTTCCAACTTTCTGATTATCTGCTGAGCCACTAGCCAGACCTGATGACTTGATTAATGTTGGTTCAACAGGGACAGTGTCTAGTTTAGATGGGTCTCAAAAGGAGGATATTGGCTGTCTCACTTCTCTCTCATTGCTGGAACAAAATACCTGACACTCAAAATTAAAAAAGGAGAGCTCACAGTTTGTACAGGTTTCAGTCCATGCTCAGCTGGCTCCAAGGCAGAGTATCACATGGCAGAGGGCAGCAGTTCACAATGGTGGAAAACAGCAAAACAGCAAGAGCAAAAAGGCAGGAGGAGCAGCAGAGAGCAAGCCTCTCTCCCTCACACAGTAGTCCCTTGCTATTTCGTGGTTTGGCTTTTGCAGACTCCCTGTTTTGCAGGTTTTCAAAAATATTAATCTAAATTATTTATCTCGGATGTTTTGCTATATTGTGGGACTTTGCAGTATCACACAGTATATGTATGTTGTTAAAATTACAAAGATTTACAAGCTTAGAAAATGGTTAAGAACATTAGAAGTGTTTTTAAAAGTGTGGGAAAGGCTTATAAGAGTGTGGGAAGGGTTTATAAAGCCTTAATATATATATAAATACTAATACATAACTACTTTGCTGATTTTCACTTATTGTGGGGTTATCTAGAAAGTAACCTCCAAGATAAGTGAGGGACCACTACTGCATCCATTCTGTCTGCCGCAGGTGGGTGTGGCACTCACACCCATAATCCCAGCAGCACTCACACCCATAATCCCAGCATTGGATCTTGAATTAATCACAAACTCTAGAAATTCACCCCACAACTGCATGAGGCTTTGGGAGGACAACTAGACACAAACCATAACACTGGCTAACATCAAAGGATAGTTATGATGCTCACTGTTTGTCATGTAACCCTCTCTGGGTGGCCCTCCCATAAAAACCACCCCACACTTTTCCCCAGGCCCCAAGTCACTGCACAGTGCTCAGCAGTGCCCACCCAAGCCAACCTTCTTGCCAACAGGAGTGTTCACCCAGGGTGCCCCTCACTGTGGCCCCTGGGGCCTCCTGGCACAGGGGCTCTAGTTGGTTACAGTCAAGTTGAAGTTAGTGTCAACATGTTGAGTGACTGGAGGCCAAACCCATCCATTTCCTCCGCCACCCACTTCCCCCAGAGGTGTCGGTGTCAGAGGGAGAAAGTGGCCCCCCACTGGGCCATGTGTTTTGCTCAGGCCTTCACGTGCCCCCTCGTGTGCTTTCCCTTCTCTGTCCTGTGTCCTGCTTCTGGGACTGATGCCAGGAGTCCCTGGAGCCACAAGCCACTTCTCAGGTGACCCACAGCCCTTCAGAAGCCTTCTCTTTCTGCCAGGGACCACAGGCCTTGCTCTGGAACTCCTAAGACCTTCCTTGCCCATAGGCGTCCTTCTCCCCTTTATGTGAAGCCCCAGCAGCCCCACGGGCCTCAGCAACACCTCAGTGGCCCTGGAAAGCCGCCAGGCCTCTCAGTGAGCGGGCCAGAGCAGCACCTCAGGAGTGGGGTGGGAGTGGGGCTAGCACGCACCTCTCACACTGCCTTCCTGCAGGACAGAGGCTCCAGGTGCAGTGCTTTCTGTCCCATTGCAGGACGCTGGCGTGGCCTCAGCCCAATGGCGTCCTAAAGTCCCTGACCCACCTAGCACATGGATGATGAAGCTTCCTTGCCTGTCTCCTTGCGCTGCTGGAGTAGCTGCCACAAACCTCGGGCCTTAGGACAGCATCCACATGTGAGGGATCAGTCCTGTGACTTAGTAGCCTCACAAATGAAGCGGTGGCAGAGGCGTACTCCTCCTTAAAGGGCTGCTCTACTCTCCTGCTCTTTTAACTTCTAGCCCCACGTGCCTGGCTTGAGGCACCATTTTTTTTTTTTTTTATTTTTTAGACAGTCTTGCTGTAGTTCAGGTTGGCCTTGAACTCACTTTGTAGCCCAGGCTGGCCTCAAACTCAGTGATCCTCCTGCCTCAGCCTCCCGAGTTCTGGGATTACAGGTGTGCACCACCATGCCTGTTGCAAGGCCGCTTCCTTCATCTTCAGTCAGTAACTGGACTTTTTAATTTTTGGTGCTGGGAATCAAACTGAGGGCCGCACCCTTGCCAGGCGGGCGCTGTGCTGCTGAGCTATACCCCCAACCCATGGGGGCCTGGCCCTAGCTCAGTCCTTTAAGTGGCTGCTTCCACAATGCTGGCAGCCTCGGGTTGCTGTAGTTCAATCCCCACAACACTCCCGCCAGCCAAAAGTGCCCTGAAGGCATTCGAGGAGGGAAAAAAAAAATCCTTATATCCCCAACCCAGCTGTACCTTTCCGAATCCTCTATTCTGCCTCCCTCTTCCCCTTTTCCGCTTAAGGATGATATTGGATCCACCTGGATAATGCAGGACCATCTCCCTGTCTTTTTTATTTTTTTAAATACCACCAACTTGAAACACATTTTTTTTTTCTTTTTCAACAGTGGTGGGCTGCACAATACTTTGAATCCTTGAGAACTCTTGAGCCTCTAACTACACTAAAAATAGTGTCCAAACATTTGAAACATAACAAAGCCATTCTCTCTACTGGCTTCCAGTAACAAATTCCACAGGATCAAAATTCCTGATATAGTTGCAACTGGGTTTTTTTTTTGCCCACTACATTGTAAGCTACTTGTATCCAAGAACCAGGTCTTGTCATTATTTTATCTGTACCCCTCCAAATTCTCCCTCCACCTACACAGTGTCTAATAATGAGACAAAGCAATCTAAAGTTCTTGCCACACAGAAGGTAGATAACAATATTTTATTTTTCATTTTTTGACGGAACCGGAGATTGAACTCAGGCCCTTGCGCTTGCCAGGCAAATGCTTATTCTACTGAGCCATCTCCCCGGCCCCAACAATATTTTAAATCAACTGTATATTTAGAATTTGGTTGTGTATGCCTGTAACCCCAGCACTCTGAGAGACCAGAGCAGGAAGATCCCAAATTCAAGGCTAGCCTGTGCAACTTGGTGACTTAATGGCACCCTGTCTCAAAATAGAGCTAGATAGAGCTAGAGCTAGCTTCCCGTTGGCGCTAGCGAAGAGGCTTGTCTTAGTTACTCTTCTCTCCTTGCTGGGACAAATACCCAACATGCAAAATGAAGGAAAGAAAGGCTTATTTAGCTCACGGTGGAGGTTTTAATCCATACTCGGCAGGCTCCAAGTCAGAGTGGTACATAGCAGAGAGCAGCCTTTCGTGGCTGCAGCAAAAAGCAGAGAGCAAAGGGAGGCAGCAGCGCAGGCAGCTGGCTAGCCTCTCTCCTCCTTCCATTGAGTGCAAATTACCTGGCCCAGGGCAAGTACAGCATCCGTACCCACAATTACCAATCACAAACTCCCGAAGCTGCCCCATGACTGCATGAGGCTTTGGGGGAACACCTAGACCCAATGACTGCATGAGGCTTTGGGGGAACACCTAGACCCAAACCATAACAAGGCTGCTGCAGGCCGGGGAGTGCTTGCTGGCTGCCCACCTGTTGCACCACTGTCACCCATCATCTCCCGCCATGGCTAATTTGTGCTTGCAAAGGCCAGCCAGGTGAACTTATGGAGCGGTTGCAGAGCCCGCTCCTGCTTCCCTTGCCTTTGGGGCTGGTATTCATCTCTGGAGTTCCCCCAGGAAAACACTATTTCTACCTGACTCCCTCTTGGTG
>NW_004524680.1:3786932-3794058 GCF_000260255.1 Octodon degus | reverse complement strand
TTTCTTTCTTTCTTTCTTTCTTTCTTTCTTTCTTTCTTTCTTTCTTTCTTTCTTTTTCTTCTTTCTTTCTTTCTTAATATATTTAGTACAGAGTCTACTGTGTCTCAATACACAGGTTGGACTTGTAGTGATCCTCCTGCTTTCAGCCTCCCAAGCGCTGGGATTACAGGCACGCACCACCACGCCCAGTCTTCCACTTGTATTTGAGAAGAGTGTATGATGCTACCTGTGAGGAGTATTGTATGAGTCTGTTTGGTCTAGTGGGTTTGTTAACCCCTCTGTTTATTTATATATTGTATCAGTCACGGTTTTACTAGAGAAACATATAACACAAGAGATACAAATGTATAAGAATGTTTGCCTGGCAAGTGCAAGGGCCTGAGTTCAATCCTTGGTTCCACAAAAACAAACAAACAAACAAACAAACATCCCAATGTATAAGAAATTACAATTTTGGCAGGGCCGGCCAAATAGCTCAGTAGAGGGCTGGGGAGATAGCTCAGTAGAATAGGCGTTTGGCTGGCAAGCGCAAGGTCCTGAGTTCAATCCCCAGTACCGCAAAAAAAAAAAGCTCAGTGGATTAAAGCACCTGCTTAGGCAGATGCAGGGGCTGGTTGTTTGATTCCCCAGCCTGCTGTGCTGGCCCCGCCTGCCCCGGGCATGCTCAGACGGGATTGAGACTGGGCATGGTGGCATGCTCCTGTAATCCCAGCTCATGGGAGGCTGAACACAGTGGATCACATCTGCATACTGGTGACTGTAAGATTTAGTCTAAGGTCTGGAATTCACTGCAGTATTCTGTTGAAGTCTGTATGGAGGCAGACGTGTCTGCCACAGAACACTGGTCAGTCAACACCAGAAGGCTAAAGGGTCCCACAGTGGAAGCTGACTTTGAACTCACTATGTAGCCCAGGCTGACCTCACTCCTGTGGCCATCCTCCTGCCTTGGCCTTTTGAGTGCTGGGATTGTAGGTGCATACCACATCTGACTGCTTCACATATTCTATGGTCCATCAATCATAAGGTGTACATTCTTTTCTTTCTTTCTTTTTTTAAAGATACAGTCTCACTATAGTTCAGGCTGGCCTGAATTTTGGGGATTTTGTTGTTGTTTATTTCATTTCATTTCTTATTTTTTAAATATTTTTTAATATTTTATTTATTTATTTGGCACAAGAAAGAAATAAATACAGCTATGTAGCTTGTACTCATAGTGATCCTCCTATCTCAACTTCCCCAGTGCTGGGATCATTGGCATGTGCCACCACACCCAGTTTGAGTGTCTGGCACGGTGTGCCACGGGTTCCAGGGCTGGCATGATGTACAGTACCAGGGACCAAACCCAGGTCCTTGTGCATACCCGGCAGGCGCCTTAAATCATGGAGCTATCTCCCCAGCCCTCAGCATTTTTCTTGACTCAGTGTTCCAAGTAGCTGGAACCAAAGGGCATGTGCCACTGTACCTTCCCATATTGATTTTTAAAATTCACCAGGCTTTTTTTCTGTGACCTTTGAATTTTATGCAAAGATCAGGTAAAGTCCCCAAGGTCATGCCCCAAGGTCACCCACACCCCCCCAGAACTGCACTTTGCTAAGCTGCTAGACACCTCTCAAGCCAATCAAGTTGATGTCTAGGTGCATCTCTGCGGACGCCAATGCATTCCTCTCCAGGTCTCTGAGTACACAACAAAATGCGGGGTTCAGAGCTCCCCTCATGGCTCAGGGCACTCCCGATCAAAGATTAAAGCTCTTAGGCACAGAGGGCAGGGACCTGCACCACATGGCACCAGCCCTGCCCCCAGAGCAGGCTGAGCCGGCCAGAGAGAGAGAGAGAGAGAGAGAGAGAGAGAGAGAGAGAGAGAGAGAGAGAGAGATTAAAGGTCCAGCATGGCACGGAGAAGAGCTATAAATGACCTAGGCCTTGATTAGAATGGAGTAGCTAAGGCCATAGTGACTTCTCTTTCCTCTTGCACAGGATGTGCTAGGAGGTGCCAGGCCATGGGGTCCCAGAAGTATCACTGGTATCTTAGAGCCCTAAAGGCCTCAGTGGCAGTTCTTGACTGGGATACATCAAGGGAGGGAGGAGAGGTGGAGAGGCCGAGGAAGGGCAGGTACGTTCTACACGTGGCCTGTGCAGCATCCCTGGGAAGAGGGCTGGCCAGTGAGGGCAGAGGGGGCTTCTTCCCCAGTGCCTGTTTCCTTTTCCTTCTGGCAAAACTTCACTGCATAAGGATTTATTTACTCCATTCTATTGTCAAGGAGACTGCAGCGTCTTGCGCCTTGGCCTCCGTGGAAGGCCTTGCGCTGTGCTGTGTGGCACACTCCAGCTCAGACACTGTTGGTGGGAGGAGCTAGACACAGCCGCCTTCAGAGCTCTAAGAGAACAGTGGAGAAAGTGAACAAGCAGGGCATCTCCTGGCAGCATGAATGTCTGGGGCTGGGCCAGGGCTGGGGCCTCAAGGCTCACGAGTCTGTTGGCCTCACACAGGCCTCTTCCCACACAGATGTCCTAGCTTCTGTCCTGGACCAGTGGAAGCACCCCCTCTCCAAGGTTGTTCTCTTCATCCTAAAATTTAATTCCTAGCTCAGTTTAAAAAAAAAAAAAAGTTGTTGCTTTATAGCACTATACAATCTATTTGTGTTTACTGGGGTTATATTCAAAAACCTTCCTAGGCTTGCTTATTATATCTAATAATTTATGAGCAGATTTCCCCCATTTTAACCAGGGTCTTACTATGTTACCCAGGCTATCTTCAAATTTGAGGTAATTCTGCCCCACCTTTAGCCTGGGATTTCAGGTGTGTGTGCCAGCTCTTTCAGATTTTTATGTGCTTAATTATGATTTCCAAACAAAATTTCTTTCCTCTTCATCCTCCTTTTTCTCCTCATTTGTCCTTTGTATTACATTGGCCAGGACTTGCTAAAATATTGTTTAAAAGAAATAGGCATAATACATAGGCTAAAGTAACAAGGAGCATTTTGCCTCATTATTAATTCTAAAAACAACACTTTTAACTTTTCACCATTAAGTGTCAGATTTGTCAAAGATTTTGGTGTCGACCCTCTATCAAATTAAGGAAGGTGGCTTTCATTCCTAGTTTCTGAAGATTCTGTTTTGTTTTGGTACCAAGAATTGAACTCAAGACCTTTGTTTGCCAGGCAGGTGCTGTGCCACTGAGTTATATCTCCAAAGACTTTTAAAAACAGAAATAAAAAAAAAGTTGCTTATTCGTCAAGTGCCTTTTCTATTTCTCTAGAGAGGGCTATATACTTTTTCTCAGTTATTGATATGATACATCAGTCTGTCACTCTGACAGGCTCTGAGGTTCCAGTGGCTCACAACGACTGTGCGGGACAGGGCTGCAGGGAGTGTCCTCCCACTGCAGGATGGGACACAGTCATATCCGCACGAGGTTCTGGGATCCTCCTGGACCTCAGAAGTCCCCCTTCCCTGAAACTAGGCCTATTTCCGTGTCCCCAAAGGGTTCCTTGGTCTATTCTTTCCAGTGCCCTGACTTGCTCTCTGTGGGACATTCTTCCTTCTCCTGCCCTCTTTTGGCTCTTTCTGTCACTCTGGTCAGTTTCACTTGCCAGCAGATATAGCCCTCATTTTTGCGGAGACATCTTTCTTGCACTGTGGGCACTTAGGCTTATCTGGCTTTGTGGGGGAGTCGGGCCATCTTGTCCAGTGAACGAATCAACCAGATCCCACTTTGGCCTGCTCAGACCTTTGAACAATGGGCGTGGCGCTGTCTCCTTTTCTTGACGCTAAACGTTAAGTCTGAGTTTTAATTGGCACTTACCACTTCTAGACTGTGACCTTTCATCTGGACACACCAACTTCATTGGATTAAGAAATGCCTAGCTGATTAGTAAAGTACACTGGTCGTGTCTGGGTGAGCCATGGCGGTGTGACCTTAGGTATGACATCTGGTCTCCCATCCCTTCCCCCTGGCACTGTCCCCCTGCTCTGCTTCCAGGCCTATATAACTAAGCAGCTTTGCTCGGCCACCCCCTTCTGCGGTGATATTCCCGTCTTGGCTGTGCCCCAAATCCCCTGAGACCATGAGCCCAATTGAGCCTCTCCTCCTGTAAATTGTGGATACCAGGGATTACATCCCTAATAGCGCTAATGCAAAGCCCCCTTGGTTCTAACTGTTACTAGTGTGTTTCCTACCAGCCTTTTCAGGGTCTGTCTTTTCAAACTGTGAGGTTAGTGGAGTCCTGGGAGGTGGAAAACTTCCTATCAAGGCCTAGATTTTTTTCTCCTCTCTCGGTTCCCAGCCCTAGAATCTCCTTCTTTGGTCTCTGTTGGTGGATTATTTTAGCTCAAGGGTCATGGATTTTGAGAGCAGTTTGGGGGATTTGCAGGGCTCGCAACTGGATTAACCTGGAGCTGGGGGTTCACCTGGCACGGCTAGGCCCGGCGGCTGTGGGGATGGTGGTTTGGAGGGCAGTACCGGGGTCCATGGGAGACCTCTCCCCACTCCAGGGCCGAGCGTAGAGGACCGAGCAGCCACTCTCATTCAGTGCGCCTTCCGGCAGCACCTGGCCAGGAAGGAACTGGCTCGCCGTCGAGTTAAGCGCCAGGAGTATGTGGAACAAATGGAGAAGCTGCAGAGGGAGGTGAGCTGGGGGAGCCACAGGCCCGAGGGGAGTGGCGGCTCGGGATGCGCTGGGGTGGGGTGGGGTGGCAGTGACCTCAGGCTGCCGACTTAACCCCAGGATGCCGGACAGTGACCTCGGGCCATATTTCTCAGGCCTACCTGGCCTTAGTGCGCCAGGAGCAGGAGATGGCCCGCCGGCGGCGCGAGAAGGAGGAGGCAGCGCAGCGCGAGCGGCTGGAGGAGCTGCGGCGCCGCCGCCGCCTCCTGGACGCGGCCTTCGACGGGGACCTGGCGGAGATCCGGGCGGTCCTGGACGAGGTCAGCGGCCGCGGCCAGCACGGGTTGGGCGGGCCCGGCGGGGCGGGACTCAGCTCGCTGGCCGCGCAGGTGGAGCAGCGGCTCACCCGGGACGGCGTGGGCCACGACGAGGAGGGCCGCTCGCGCAGACTGCAGCGGCGCGTGGCCTTGGTGGAGTGTGAGGACGGCCACGGGAACACGCCGCTGTCCGAGGCGGCTGCGGGCGGGCAGACCCAGGCCATCCAGCTGCTGGCCGAGCTGGGCGCCAGCCCCAACAGCAAGGTGGGCGCCGCGGGCCGGCGACGCGCCAGGGCGAGGCAGCCTGCTCCCCGCGGCTGGGACATGGCTCAGGGAACCGCTCCCCTAGGGCGCCTTCGGTCGGACGCCGCTGTACCGGGCAGCCTTTGCGGGCCATCTGGAAGCCGTGGAAGCGTTGCTGAAGCTCGGAGCAGACCCTCGCGTGTACGCGGATGATGGGAGCACCCCTGCGCAGGTGTGCCTCTAGCAGGTGGGGGCCGCTCCTGTCCAGGAGCCAGAAGTCACTCGGACTGGGGGACTGGGAGGAAGGGGCTTGACCAGGGGCCCAGGGGCGGGCCCTGGACTCTTCTTGCCTGTTCCCTACCCTGCGGCACTGCTCCCCAGCTGGGGCGCTCCACTGAGCCGAGCAGGTGTATGTCCGCCGGCCACTGGGGCAGGCCAGGACGGGGGAGGCTCACTCTGCCAGGTCAGGAAATGCCTTTGCCTTCCTTTCCTTCAGGGCAACTCAATTGGAGCCCTTAGTCTCACCTGCATTCCAGATCCTGTGTCGAAGGGTGAGGCCTGTATGGATCGGCAGATACTATTTGTACACCCAGGAATGCAGGATGCCAGGGGCTGTGTCCAGCCCAGGGCCCTGTATCACCACCCCATATCCCCCAGGCTGGCCTTCTGCGGATACTGCCCTGGGCAGACCGCCTTGGTCTGTCCAGTGGCTGCTTCTGCTGGTGGTAGTGGGTTCTGCAAGGTGTGTGTGTAGCCTGGTGGACTTCCAGGGGTGCTGAAGAGAGGACCCAACCAAGCTGGTGCAGGTGGGCAATCAAAGGACAGGTAGTTAGGACCTGTGGAGAGAGAGGGGGTGCATGCTGGAATCAGGTGTCAGAAAAGGGTGGCTCTATCAGCCTGGGAGACGGGAGCCACTGTGTGACCACAGGCCAAAAAGAAGCCTTGATCAGAGTGCCAGGCCTGATACAACACTAACTCAAAATGGACTAGAGATTAAAATGTAAAATGTGAAGCTATGTAACTTTTAGGTGAACCCGTAAGACAAAAATCTTCGGGGCCTAGGGCATGGCGAAGATTTCTTAGGTACATCGCCATACGCTCAATCCAAAAAGAAAAACAATAAATTGGACTTCATTAGAATGAAAATTTAGCTAGGTGTGGTGGCACGCACCTGTAACCTCAGCATTCAGGAAGGCTGAGGCAGGAGTGGATTTTAGCCAGCGTGGACAATTTATGGAGACCCTGTGTTCAAATAGAAAATTAGAAGAGTCTGGGGATAGAGCTCAGTGTGTTTGTTGCTTTGGGTTCAGTCTTCAACACTGCAACAAACAAACACAAACAACATGTACCGGGGCTGGGAACATGGCTCAGTGGAATAAGCACTCCTTTGGCAAGCGCAAGGGCCTGAGTTCAATCCCTGGGAAAAAAAAAAAAAAGTACCATGCAGTTATAAAAGGAACCAAGGTTTAGGCAAGAAATTTCACAGAGGAGGTTGTAACAGCAACAGATTAATGCAGGTGGTGTCCACCATTGTCACAGATGTGTGACAACAACCAAAAAGGAAAATGGGGACAATATCTAGTGTCAGCAAAGATGCAGATAGCCTCTCACCTTGCTGGTAGGAATGTAAGATATTATACTTCTCTTGCAAATAGTTTGATAGTTTCTTTTTTTTTTTTCTTTTTTCTTTTTTTTACGTATTTAGTACCAGGTCTGCAGGGTCTTACTACACAGATTGAACTGGTAGCGATCCTCCTGTTTTCAGCCTCCCAAGCACTAGAACTACAGGCATGTGCCACCATGCCGTCTCATTCAGGGGCGGGGTCAGCACGGCATGCTGGGGATGGAACCCTAGTCCCTGGGTCTGCCTAAGCAGGCACTTTAGTTCACTGAGCTATCTGGCTGGCCCAAGTTTGATAGGTTTTTTTTTGTTTTGTTTTGCTTGTTGGTTTTTTTTTTTTT
>NW_004524680.1:3784883-3786832 GCF_000260255.1 Octodon degus | reverse complement strand
GTTTACAGCCTCCCAAGTACTGGGATTACAGGCATGTGCCAACACGCCCAGTCTCAATTGCCTCTCAGCTTGCCCTGGTTGATAGTTTCTTTAAAAAAAAAAAAAAAAAAAAAAAAAGCTAAGCATATTTTTAGCATGTGTCTCAGTAGTTACTGTCATGGGCATTTTTTAATTTTTTTTTTAAATTTTTAGTTTACTGTGTAGCAGAGGCTGGCCTCAAACTCACAGTGAGCCTCCACTCTCAGCCTCCCAAGTGCTAGGATTACAGGTGTGTGCCACTGTGCCTGGTTCAGTCATAGGCATTCATTCCTATATGGAACTATATCCAGACAAATGTTCAAAGCAGTTTTATTGGGAATAATTCAGATGCCCACCAGCAGATTGCTGGTTAAGCCAGCGGTACCTCCCTTATGGCTGCAGTGCTGGCCTACCACATGTAGAGGGGAGGGAGGGAGCTAGTGATGCCAGAAGAGCTTGGGAAGCTCCCCAAGGGAAGTACGCAAGGAAGAAAGAGCCCTCTTAGGAGTTACCAGCTATATGACTCTATTTGCATAATGTTCTTAAAATGACAAAATTATAGAGATGCAAAGCAGATTAGTGGTTTACAGGAGAAAGCTAAGGGGAGAAAGATGGGTGTGATTGGTGGAGAGGAGCAGGAGGGACCCGGGAGGTGGGGGTGGTTCTGAGTCTGTGATGTGGCTGTGCAGCATACACCACACACACACACACACACACACACACACACACACACACACACACACACACGAATGATTACTCATAAAGTTTAAATGGAATAAGAGGCCAGTTATGTGTACTGTCAGTATTTTCTTAGGTTTTTTTGTTGGAAAGTTGAATAAGATGCCATCCCTGGGGAAACTTCCTGAAGGTACACAGGAATACTGTGTTATTTCTGCAACGTCCTGTAAAACTGTAGTTTTCAAATAATACATTTTAAAAAATGTATTTAGTGCGGGGTCTACAGAGTCTCACTACACAGATTGGACTTGTAGCGATCTTTCCTGTTTTTCACCCTCCCAAGTGCTGGTATCACAGGCGCGTGCCACCACACCCAGTCTCATTTGCCATCTCTGTGCACCCCGAGGGCAGGGTCGGCACAGCAGGCCAGGCATCAAACCCCTGGCCCCTGCGTCTGCCTAAGCAAGTGCTTTAATCTGCCAAGTTCTCTGGCTGGCCCTTCCAAATAAAAATTTAATAAAATTACCAGGCATTCGGAGACATGAAATATAAGCCAGCGTGAAGAGAAAGGTTAATCAATAAAAAACTGAGTCAGAAGTGGCCCAGATAAGAGTTGGTGGACAGAGAGGACAGAGTTATTATGTCTGCATCACACACAAGTTCCCTGGCTTTGGGAGGTGGACACTGCAGTGTTGGAGATGAAAGACTGGCTGTGATACCAGGTGGGATTAAAAGGGCTGTGTGGGGGCTGGCGAGATGGCTCAATAGAAGAAGCGCTTCCCTGGCAAGCGCAGGATCCTAAGTTCAATCCCTGGTGCCAAAAAAAAAAAAAAAAAAAGGCCGTGCAGAGAAAAGGGATGGGGATATACTTCATGGTAGTGTCCTTGGTCCCCAGGACCACACAGGCACAACTATAATGTCTGAAATAAAATATGTTGGATGGGATTAATGTATAGGTAAACACTACTGAATTTAACTATCAATAGAAATTATACTAAATAACTATTTGTTTATAAATTTTATTTGAAAGAGGAAAAAGGTTAAAAACTTCAAAACAAGATAATAGAAGGGCTGGGATTTGCTCAGCGGTAGAATGCTTGCCTAGCAAGCTGAAGCCCTGGGTTCGGGCCGCGGCACCAAAAACAAAAAATAAACCTCCCCCAAGGTAATAAAAGGATAACAATGGTTAATATATTGCACATTGTAAATAACATATTTAGCATAAATGTTTAGCTAAATAATAAATGGGGGGG
>NW_004524680.1:3777718-3783953 GCF_000260255.1 Octodon degus | reverse complement strand
CTCTCTCTCTCTCTCTCTCTCTCTCTCTCTCTCTCTCTCTCTCACACACACACACACACACACACACCCTACACAAAAGGTGAGCTAAGGGACAATTTCTTTTTCTTTTCTTCTTTTTTTGTATTTTAGGGAAGGGTCTGCGG
Source organism: Octodon degus (assembly GCF_000260255.1). Classification (NCBI taxonomy): domain Eukaryota; kingdom Metazoa; phylum Chordata; class Mammalia; order Rodentia; family Octodontidae; genus Octodon; species Octodon degus. Next base: position 3,783,810 of record NW_004524680.1, on the reverse strand, counting down.
GGTGTTCAGGGTCTCACTACTCGGTCGGACTTGTAGTGATCCACCTGTGTACAGCCTCCCAAGTGTGGGGATTGCAGGCGCGCGCCACCACACCCAGTCTCATGGGACAATTTCAAGAAGCTTCACATACATATGATTACAGGGCCTATTAGGTGATTAGAGTTCCCTATAAAGAGCAGAAGGCCAGGGAAGAGAATTGTTTGAGGAAGTAAACAGCTAAACATTTCCAAAATTGCATGAAAAATATAAGCCTGCATCCTCCAAAGCTCAGCAAGCCCTGGGCCCAAGAAGCATGAAGAAACCACGGTGAGACACATCATAATAGAGGCTCAGTGCCTGCGATAAAAGGCAAAAAGAGGCGCTGTCGATGGAGGAGCGTAGATAGGAAGCTCGAAGATAGGAAGCTCAGCAAGTTGCCTGTTGGAAAGCACCCAAGGGAGACATCCATCAGTGGCACAAGATAGCTGAAGGACTGAAGGGCTGCATCCCAGCCTGGTCACCCTAGAATTCCATATCCATGGAAGTGTTTTTCAAGCTTGAAAGCAAAATACAGACTCTTTCAGATAAGCAATAGCTGAAGGACTTCATCTCCAGCGGACGCTGTGGCGCAGGCTACAGCAGAAACCAGTCTGGCGGAAGGGACTTCAGCCAGGTGGGTGGATGCACGCTAGGGATTAAGGAGCACCAGAAATAGTGACTGCACGCACACGGGAGATATATAGGACAGTGTCTTATTCTTTACGTCTAAGGGAGCTAAAGAATCAAGAACATTTTCCCCCCTTTTTTCTTCTTGGCCATAGCAGGGATTGAATTTAGGACCTCCACTCTGAGCTCCATCCCACACTCTTTTCTTTGGAGACAGTGTCACTAAGTCGCTGTGGGCTGGAATTTGGGATCTCCTCCCTCAACTTCCTGGAGTACTGGAAGGCACGCACCTCCATGCCTGGCTTGCTGGTAGTCTTATAACCTATGTAGGTTTACGTGTTGAACACTGCACAAATCAAAGTGGTGTCTGCGTGTGATTAAAAAATACCATGAGCTTCCGCCACAGCAACCATCGAAGAACAGTAGCCATGGCCCTCCACTATCCCATGGCCCTGGGCCTCAACAAGGGCCACAAGGTGACTAAGAATGTGAGCAAATTGAGGCACAGCTGCTGTCACGGACGCCTCACCAAACACACCAAGTTTGTGCGGGACATGATCCGGGAGGTATATGGCTTCACCCCCTACAAGTGGTGTGCCATGGAGCTGCTCAAGGTCTCCCATGACAAATGCACCCTCAAGTTCATCAAGAAAAGGGTGGTGATGCACATCCACTCCAAGAGGAAGCGTGAAGAGCTGAGCAACAAGCCCAGGAGGAAGGCAGCTGCCAAGAAGGACTGAGCCCCGTTGGAATAAAGCTTTTTAAATTTGTGTGTGTGTGTGTGTGTGTGTGTGTGTGTGTGTGTGTGTGTCCAGCTCAGCTCACCAGGGTGCAGGGCTGGCTGGCATGGGGTGCTGGGGGATTGAACCGCGGTCCCTGTGCTTTGCTAAGCTTGTTCTAAGTAGGTGCTTTAGACCACTGAGCCATCTCACCAGCCCTGAAATAAAGCTTTGAAGAAAGTTAAATAAATATATCTATCAAAAAAAACCAAAAACAAAAAAATATCTATCTGTATATCTATCTATCTATTATCTATCTATCTATCTATCTATCTATCTATCTATCTATCATCTATCTATCTAATCTCACAAGGACTAGGAGTGGGAAGTGGAAGTGTTTTGTCATAGTCATATTGTTTTGTTTTTTTTTTTTAATTCCAAGAATTGAATTCAGGACCTTGCATTGGCCAGGCAGGTGCTATTCCACTTAGCTATATCCCCAGCCCTGGTTCTTAATTTATAAGTACAATGACGTCATCTGGCAGTAGGTTGTGATATTATATACTATAAACCCTAAGCCAACTACTCAGACATCAGGACTTTAGTTAGTAACCCACAAAGAAAATAATCTATAAGTCTTAAAGGAAGCCAGTTTCAGTGGAGTACATCTGTGAGCCCTGCTATTTGGGAGGCTGAGGCAAGAGGATGGAAAATTCAAGGCCAGTCTGGGCAGCTTAATGAGACCCTAAATCGCAAAATGGGCTGGGCTTGGGCCGGAGATATAGCTCAGTGCCCAAGTGCCTGCCTGGCAGGTGCGAGGTCCTGAGTTTGATTCCTTGTACAAAAAACAGGAGGACTGGGCTTGTAGTTTAGCGGTGGAGGGTTGTCTAATGTGTGGGGCAGTACTGAATAAATGAAAACAAAACAGGTACCTCTGGTATCAGTTGGTTTCTCCATGTTCCCCAGGCATGAACATATTTTCTTACACAACCCACTAGATATTTCCATTAGATCTACAATCTACTGTGCCTTTTTAAATCTTTTAAAAAATCTTTATCACTATACAGTTCAGGCTGGTCTTGAACTCACTTTGTAGCCCAGGCTGGCTTCATAACGATCCTCCTGCCTCAGCCTCCTGAGTGCTGGAGTTACAGGAATGCACCACCACACCTAGTTCTTACTTATGTTTTGTTCCAGTTGTTAATTTTTCACAAGAAGGTACAAGTAATTGTCCTAAAAACACTTTGAAGAACACACCCCCCTCACTGTGCCACACTGTCACCTGCACCCTGAATCAAATACCAGCTGCAGTTCCTTTTGGGGTCCCAGTTCCACTCCATATTCTATGTGTCTAATCTTGATATAAATGCTGGTGTCTTGGTCATGGTCATTTTACAAGACACATTATGCCAGGCAAAGCAAAGCTCCTCACTTTGTTTTCCTTTTAGAGTTTTGGAAATTTTCTGGCCATGTTCTCATTATTGTTTCTACCTTTATTCTCATACTACAAATATTTGTATGGCAGACTCCGTACCGCAGCCTCCATATTTGCATACTTCTCAGGGTCAATTAGGATCGCCGATGGATCAAGCAGGCCCTAAACGTCAATGCCTTAGGACTAAATAAGCTTATACCTTGTGCTCATGCTCATTGAGAGCTGCAATAATTCTGCTCATTATAGTCTTTTGGGGGATCTGGACCAAGAGCACAACCACTGTATTGAACATTGTCAGCCACTGTACCAGAGATGGAGCACCTTAGAGGGTCTGGGACAAACTGTCTGCCCTTACAGCTCACTGGCTAGACCTAGTCATTTGGTTCCACCAAACCACAAGTTGGTCAGAAAGCATCATCCTGCCTTGTAGAAGGTCGAGGGGGGGATATGAGTGATGAGCAGCACTGACTACCATGCTGTTTACCTTTTTTTCACTTGCAATTTCCACCATTTTATCTGTTTATTCTGGATATTTTCTTCTGACTTGTCTTCTAGTGCACTAATTCTCTCTTTAGCTGTATCTAGCTATTTGTCACATAATATGTATACTTTGTTTTCAATTTTGACTTTTTTTTTTTCCTCTGGGTGGAACTGGGGATTGAACTCAGGCCCTTGCGCTTGCCAGGGAAGCGCTTGTTCTACTGAGCCATCTCCCCAGCCCCAATTTTGACTATTTTAACGCTAAGAAATTTCCTTTGCTATATATACTCTATGTGCAGTATATGTATGTACGATCTTCCTACTCTGTGCCAAAATTCTCAAACTTGTTTCCCATCTCCTTGAACATAGTAACTTTTAAGATTTAAAAATCTGTAGCTGACAACTAAGTAGATCTGTTTCTGCCATCTGTAGTCCTGTAGGTTTCATTTATTCTGCCTTGTGTCCTGAGCCTCTCTATTGTGTCCTATGTTCTATCTGTACAGATAATTTGAAGCCCAGCAAGACAGTACCTTTCTTGATTCAGTCTGGAGTTACTCTACCATTTTTAGGGTTTGAGAGGTGTGAGAACGAGCCCAAGTGTCTGTAAGAGCCTAATTCTGGATTTCCCTTTACTCCGAAGTTATGTATTTATTAATAGTCTATCAGGGGGATGGGGCCTGGGAGATGGCTCAGTAGGATAAGCACTTGACCGGCAAACGCAAGGATCTGAGTTCAATCCCTGGTTCCGCCAAAAAAACAAAAAAGTCTATCATTCATCCACCTACTTATTCATCCATGCATTTTTCTATATACTGATTTATCAAAGAACCTGTCAATATGTGCGTCTTTCCTGCTTCTTGCTACCTATCCGTTCATACATAAGTACAGTCGGGCTCTTTTTTCAGCCTTCTGGGAAGATGGTGGATATTCAGACAGAGCGCGCCTACCAGAGCAGCCAAACAAGAAGAGGGTCCTTCTGGGAGAAACTGGCAAAGAGAAGCTCCCTCGCTACTACAAGAACATCGGTCTGGGCTTCAAGACTCCCAAAGAGGCCATGGAGGGCACCTACATGGATAAGAAACGCCCCTGTACTGGTTCCGTCTCCATCCAGGGGCGTATCCTGTCTGGCGTGGTGACCAAGATGAAGATGCAGAGGGCCGTTGTCATCCACTGAGATTATCTCCACTACATCCGCAAACACAATCGCTTTGAGAAGCGCCACAAGAACATGTCGGTGCACCTGTCCCCCTGCTTCAGGGACGTCCAGATCGGCGACATTGTCCCAGTGGGCTCGGGTAGGCTCCTGAGCAAGACAGTATGCTTCAACGTGCTTAAGGTCACCAAGGCCGCCGGCACCAAGAAGCAGTTCCAGAAGTTCTAACTTCACCTGGCCACCCTCCAAAGGGAATAAAGTTATTCTGACTCTTGAAACAAAAAAAAAAAGTACAGTTGGGTTTAATACCGCACATTGTCATTCTTCACTGCCCAGCCCTTAAACTGACGGATGGATGTCTGTGTGAGGAGCTGTTCTTGGTGCTGGGAGCACTTCCTCGAACCAGATGAAGTCCCTTCTGTCACAGAGTGCACAATATATTTGGATCATCCATGCACAGTATGGTCAGTGCTATGGAATATATGAAAAGTGGAACAGGGAAAAGGTTTTAGACCAATGATGGTGAACCTTTCAGCGCTTCCAGTTGGTAACAAATAGCTGTTCAGACTCTTAGATCAGGGGCTGTGATTAGAAGCTTTTGTTTGTTTTGGCTTTTTGAGCCAGGGTCTTGCTACATTTTGCAGGTTGGCCTTGAACTCACTATGGAGTCCAGGAGGGCCTTGAATTTGGGGCAATCCTCCTGCTGCAGCCTGCCCAGTGCTAGGATCACAGGCATGTACTGTACTACCAAACCTGGCTTGTGATTGGAATTTAAGAAAGATACCTAGGATGGGCCTGCCTCCCTAGAAGGTGACCTACAAAGAGAGATTTGGGGGTGACACAGGGATGCAGATGCCTGAGCTGCTCCCACAGAGGGTGGTAGTGGAAGGTGTTCTTGTGGCTGCAGAGGAATGAGGGGTGAGCCCATGGGGCATTGCAGGGCTTGGGGGCTGGGCAAGGGATGGGGGAGGAACCTGCTGAGTTTTATTCAGGCAGCCCTGGGACAAGTTTGCAGTCAGGGGGGTCACTGTACCTCAGAGTTGCTCAGCAGCAAGTGACAAGTCAGAGAGCTCTGAAAGGCATCTGTGGCCCAGGGGACCAAGAGGCCCCAGAGCTGATCTTACCAATGGGTGTAATTCTGTAGAGCATGCAAAGCAGGCCATTGCATGGCTTTCTTGTGCACTCACTCTGGCAGTTCTGAGCTGGATGTGTAAATCCGCAAGTTTGGCCATGGAGTGGGCTTTGAGCCGAAAACTTAGCCCATTGATCAGGGCTGTCTTTAACCATCTGTGTAGGGGAGCCAGAGAGGAGACCAGTCCATGGGTCGGCATGTCCCCAGCAGTGCTGTGGATGGTCCCGTCTCCCTTCTCAGTCCCTGGGTCAGCCTGGCTTCTGGAACGGTGCGCTGGGACCCTCTGTGCTCCTCAGCCCTCGCCTCTGCCTTCTCACTGCTTTCCCTCTGCTCTACTGTGAAATCCTGGACCTGCCCATTTTCACGTGCCCCAAGGCCTCCCTTCTGTCTGTGCTTGTACCACCGCTCCCTGCAGGAAGTTTCATGCCTACCCCACTCCATCTCTGTCCTTCCTAACAAGAACTTGCAGTGAGCCTGCCAGGCTTTTGCCATCCACTCACCATGTGACTGCTTGGCTGCTCCTGTGGA
>NW_004524680.1:3753825-3777613 GCF_000260255.1 Octodon degus | reverse complement strand
TTTTTTTATTTTATTTTTGAGACAGGGTCTTGCAGTTCAGGCTGGCCTAAAACTCATGGCAATCCTCCTGCTTCAGCCCCTTGAGTGCTGGAATTAGGTGTGTGCCACCATGCCTGGCTGCCCCTGCATCTTTGGCTGCCAGGGTTGTGTGTATTTGACTCTTCTGTTGTTCACAGCCTACCTCCTCACCTCTCCTAGTAGGCAGCTGGCCACACACCCCCTCTGGACAGCAGCCACCTCACAGGACTCAGAGATAGTCATTCATTAACAGCTTCTTGCCTGGGCGAGGCAAGGGTGAGGCTGGGATTGGTCACTGTAAGGGAGACTTGTGCCCCATGAGCATCAGTCTGCTCCACAGACTTGGGAGAGCCCTGCACAGGAATGAGTGGCTCTGAGTCCCAGGCTGTATCCCTACAGCTCCTGGGGAGCTGCGTGGGAAAGCCTGGAGTGGGTGTGAGCTTGTCCTGAAGGGGACCGCAGGGGAAGGCCAGGCCTCCGGAGTGCACTTCACTGGACAGCAAATGGAGGTGGGGACTCCACGGGGCTACAGCAGGATATAGGGTGGTCCTACTAGGACATGGGCCTTCTTGGATTTGGGCAGGGAGTCCCGGAGGCCCTTCCCAAGTCTTAGTTTTGGGGACAGTTGTATCACATGCCCATCAGGGGTTGACCGTTGGCACTGTCACCTTTCTGGACCACCACGACCTCTGCTTTAAAATAAGAAAGTACCTCCTTCCTAGGTTGAGCAGAACCCTCACTGTACATATGCTCCTGTCCCTAGGTGGCTCCCCTGAATGCAGTGGCGAGTGTGCTGCAGTCCTGGGACCTGAGCCTTACTGAGGCCATGCTGCGGAACATGGAGGCTGAGTGGCAGCGCCGCGCTCAGGAGGCCCAGCAGCAGCAGGCCGCAGCGGCTAAGCGGTGTGTGCTGGGGCAGAGGGGTGCTGCTGGGCAGTGGGGCAGGTGTCCTTTGACTGCCCTTCCCTCCCTTGCAGCTTGGCCCTCAGAGTGCAGCGGCTGGCCAGGGAGCAGCAGCAATGCCACAAGGTGGTAAGCAGGGAGGAACAGTGGAGGGGCAGAGGGGCCATGTTGCCCCCCAAAGTGGGCAGATGTTAGCATGTTAGCATCGCCCCCAGCTACAGCAGGCCTACTGTGAGCTGCATCGGAGGATCTCGGAGCATGACAGGTGCCAGCGGAAGTGCCCGGGCAAGTCTGAGCTCACACTGCAGGTATGGCTACCCTGCGCTGTGCCCTGCCTCCTGTACTCTCCTCGCTCTGCCCCAGCCTAGGGCCTCCCCCACCAGTGTTGCTGGCATTTTTGCCCTGGAATTTGCGGCCAGTACCTAGACCACTGGGAAGTGGGTGAAGTCTAAGGCAGTGGCTCTGAGCTGAGGAGGTCAAATCAAGGTGACAATCAGGGTGGATTCTCCATCAGGCCATCAAGGATACAGAGACCCACGTGGACAAGTTGCGGCAGGAGGCACAGAAAGCTGAGGAGATGTTGGCCATGGCTCGGCTGGAGCTGCGCGAGCAGAGCCAGGAGGGTGGGTGGAGCTTGTTGGGGGTGGTAAGGCCCAGGGAGAGGTCTGGATTTGGACCTCTCTCAGGCATCACCCCAACATCCTCATAGATGAGGAGGAGGCTCCAGGGCTGAAGTGCCAGGTCACTGAACTCCACGATGTGCTGATGAAGGATGTGGGCCACCGCATTAGTGCTGATGGCAGGTCAGTCAGCACTCAGGTTGGGCTGGGGGAGTCTGGGATGGCTGCACCCATGGGTGACCAACCTGGTGGCCACCCCCAGGTGGCCTCTTGTCATAGATCCTTCAGGCCAGGCAGCTACCTTCCTGCGCTACCAGGACACCAACTACATAGATACCATGAATCCAGAGCACCTGAGGCCTGAGACTATCCGGCTGGCACTGCTGGGGGCGCTCAGGTGGGATGAGCAGGGTGCTGGGCAGACAGGGCTCCCAGGTCCACCACATGCTCAGCACCAGTGCCCACAGGTATGGGAAGCCACTGGTGTTTGACTTCCGAGAAGTGGACCTGTTTCCCGTGGTACAGCGGCAGCTGGATGCTGTGCAGCCAGGCCTGGCACAGGCACTGCTGAGCCGTAGACTGCTGGAGCAAGAGGGGTACTTGTCACTGCTGCGGCCCACTGATGGGGCAGAGTACGATCCTGCTCAGTTCCAGGAGGCGCGCCTGGAACACTTCCGCCTCTTCTTCGTCACCCAGATCCAGTGGCCACCAACTGAGCAACTGCAAGTGCTGCTCCCTGTGCGTGTGCAGCTCCCCAGTAGAGGTCTCTAGTGCTTCTCCCAATAAAGCACCCACTGACTGCTGGACACTGGCTCACAGGGCCCTGTGGGGGAGCCCTGAGGGGAAAGCCACAGACTGGGAGCCAGCCCGGTGGGCCTGATGCATGGATGGACAGACACGAGTAAAATGTAGTCAACTTTATTCTCCTTAAACCACAAAATAGAGTCTTTGGTTGTACAAACATCACTAGTTACAGTCTTGCCAAGAGATCCTGGCTTGAGGAGGGAGTGGGAGTTAGAGGCCAGAACTCCTGAGGGGTCTCTTCAAAATGCTAACACCCAGGTTAAAAGACTCAGGGCAAGGGCAGTATTGGAGCTGGCAGCGCCCCCACCCCAAGTCTGGGGAGGCACTGCTCCCTAGGAGGGCACAGGGCCCAGGCCACGACGCCCAGGCCGCATGGCTCGGCGGCTGCTGCACAATGTCATGTCTTCAGGGCCCACAGAACCTGGTGAGGGCCTTCCCAGGAGCACCAGGGCCACCTCTCCATCCTCCTCTTGTGGGCCTATGTGGGGGATAGGGACACGGACACCATGAGCCCAGGATGGCCAAGGAACAGAGGAGCTCATCCCCAACTAGACACCAACTCACCAGGGCTGGGAGATGGTTCCAAGGATCTCAGCTCCTCCACAAAGTCTGGTGACTGTGATAAGGAGAAGGACTGGTCAGGGCCGATCCCAGACCTGCCTCGAAACACCCACATGGACTTGGCTGGCTCCCAAGCTCTGAAGCTCACAGAGCTGAGTGGAGTCAGGGGAGAGCTGGGATGGGGCACAAAACAGACAGAAAAGGGGTGGCCAGAAGGGTGGTACAGGAGCTGTAACTGGGCCATGCGCATGTTCATGCATAAGAAAGGCCTGGCGGCACCAGTACCTGGATGTCATAGACAGGCCTGGAAGAAGGGAGGGCGGCAAATGCCCTGTAGTCAAACTTCTTTCCAGACAAAGGCTTGAAAGGACAGCGTGAGGGGAGAAGAAGGAGACAGTGCGAGGGAGAAGTGAGGATAGTGGGTGGGGGCAGACTAGACCCCTCCCCTGCTCCAAAGGAGTATAGGGGAAAGTGCCAGCCTCTGGCTCCTCACCAGGCGTCCAGGCGAGGTGCTGGTCTGGAGGCTAAGGTCTGCAGGAACAAGAAGCTGGTGTTGAGAGAGGCCTACTCGGCAGGCTGAGCCCTTCCCGGTCCCCAGACACACGTACCTTCCAAGGGGGTGGGGGATGGAGTGGGAGCAGGGGATGGGGCTTCAGCTAGACGCTCTAGGGGCCCTCGCTTGCTCCGGCCTTCTTGGGACTTGCTGAGAACCATCTGTGCTCGAAGGGCATCCTGCTCCAGAGACTTCATTCTGCAGGAAGCAGTGAGTGGGCAAAGTGGGGCCCTCCATGTGGTGGGGAGGCGGGGGAGGACCCGGGCTCACCTAGCTGCCCTCCATAGTGCCCGCTTCTCGGCTTCTAGGGCCCGGCGCTCTGCAGGGGACAGGGCCCGTTCTGGTACAGGCAGCTCTGGGCTCTGCATGCGCAGCCTCTCCTGATGGCGCCTTTCAGCTTTGGCTGTCCGCACGGGGGCACCACCCACCATGGGTGGGGGTGATGCTGGGCTGGACCTGGGGAAAAGCACAAGGCTTGTTGCAGGCAAGAGTCCACACCGAGCAAGGCTGGGGGGGGTCGTGCTGCTCTCACCCTCCTGCAGGGCTTGGGCCAGCCCAGGGTGGGTCGTCCTCCTGCTGCTCCTCTTCCAGGGCATCCCCATCTAGGGCAAGGCCCATACAGGGCCCAGAGGCTGCAGCTTCCTCCTCCCGTAGCAACTGTGCCCTCTTCTGCTGCAGCTTGCGGGCTGCGGGAGATGGGCTGGTCAGCGCTGGCTACGCTGGGCTAGGTAGCCACACCTGGGCCCTTCCAACTGCTGCCGTCCTCACCTTCCTCCTCCTGCATCTTGCGAAGGTCATCAGCACCCACTAGAGAAACGCGTTTTGGGGGGCCCTCAGCCTGTGGCACCCGCACCTCCAGCTCAAAGTACTTCTGCCGCTCACGGAATGACAGCTGCTCAGGGGAGGCCACTGGGCCTGGTGAAGGGTGCTGCGGGGAAGAGAGGGCCTTGAGACCTGGAAGGTATTCCCCTGGGGCACCAGCTGGGGCACGCACCCACAGCACATGCATGGCAGAAGAGCACTGCTCTTTACACACCTGGGTAGCACCATCCTCAGGAGGGTGGGCAGCGGGCACTGCTGCAAAGGCCCTGTAGGCCTGCTTCACATTGGCCGGCAGTTCATCTGGGGAGGGTGGCTGGGGGACAGATGTCCCATGAGCTGGACTAGGGCAGCTGTCCTAGCTGTAGGCACCCACCCAGCCACCAGCTGTCCATACCAATTTCCAACCCCCAGCCTCCATCTTGCCCAGGAAGAAAGCTTTGCCCCCATCCCCCACCTTGTGGGACTGGGCACTTACACAGCAGGGACTACCTCTGCCCCTAGGAGCAGGGGAGCCCCTTGGCCAGGCCTGAGCCAATGGCTGGATCACCCCTGGTTTTGTCTGCAAAGGGCAGGGTTGAGGGCCAGAGGTCCAGGAATAGGGTGGAAGGGATGGGAGGAAGGAGGGAGAGAAGAGAGAAGAGAGAAGAGAGAAGAGAGAGAAGAGAGAGAGAGAGAACAGAGAGAGAGAGAGGAGAGAGAGAGAGAGGAGAGGAGAGAGGAGAGAAGAGAGAGAGAGAGAGAGCGCCAAGATGGGTAGCAGGGGTCAGGCAGGCACTCATCAAAGGCCTCTGTCTTTGAGAGGCTGAGGCTGGGAGCTAGACTCTGGGGGAGCCCTTGTATGCACCCCACACTGCAGTGTACAGAAGAGGTGCCTATCACCTAGCCCTCCCCATGCAGCAGGTAGGGCTAGGACACTAGTGTGAGGGACCGAGGGGCTATCTAAGCCCCTCTAGGCACACAGCCTAAGATCTGCATTCTCCCCTCAGAGGTCAGTCCTGATCAGCAAGGTGTCCCCAGTGGGGAAGCATGGTCTCCTGACAGCACCTTCCTAGGGACTCTGCACAGGAGCACTCAACTGCAGGCCCTCTGGACACCTATGATGGGAATGCTCACCTGCTGGCCACTGGGGGAGCAGGGGGCCGAGGTCATCTTCCCTCCAGTTGGCCCAGATGCTACCTGGAAAAGCAAGACAGTGAGTAGGGGGAGGACTGGGCGGGGTTGCATCCCCCAAGGAGGAACCGGCAGTGGTGGGGCAGCACAGGTGCCAATCCTCTATAGCTGTTCCCCTCTTCTATTAGAGGGTGCTGTGTTCCTCTGTCTCACCTGAGGGCTTCCTCCTTGGGGTTGTTTGTGGCAGAGGAGGGTCCATGTACAAAAGCCCTGGGCTCCCTCAGCCTCCAGGCCCCTAGCCCTCCAGTTCCCCCACTGCTTGGGCAACCCCCACTCAGCACTCCTGTCCTGCAGGCCTCCCAGGGATTGACTAGGCACAACTTTGGGAAGGAATGGGAACTGCCTGCCTGACCCAGAGCCACAACTGCTTTTTTTTCTTTTCTTCCCTTCTCTCTTCTCCTCCCCCGCCTCCAACTGCTCTTGAGCGAGGCTCACCCCAAGCTCTTCCACGGCCCTGCACAACCACTGCCCTGGTGACTCATGCACACCAGTGCCACCAGGAACCCTGGATGCTTCTATAGCCTCCAGGTGCTATAAACCCTCAAGAGCCTCTGCCTGCCACAGGCTGAGCTTAGCAACCCCCATGCCCAGCTTTCGGAGAGGATGAGGACGTTCAAAGGACTCCCTCTATCCCGTGGCTCTATCCCGTGGCTCTTGGCTAAGAAACGGGACCACAGCATTGCCTTCCACAGTTAAGGGCGAGAGTTAAAGGCACTTGATATTACCAGGTTAGGAGCTTGAGCTCCCACACAGCGACTGCAGGGCTAAGGTGCCCCCCTCCCCCAAACAAAGTTCCCGTCATGGTTGGCACGGCACTGGTCTGGCTGACAGTGGGCTCCCCAGGTGAAGGGAAGCATTTAAGTTGAAGAAGAGACCAACAGGCACGTGAACAGATAGGTGGGGTGGGGAGGACAACACCGTACACAGTGGACACTCACCCTGTGCATGCTGCCAGTGTTGGGGACAGCAGCTAGGGCACGGTAGTCCAGTTTCAGGGGCTCTGGACTCTGAACCTGTGGGGCAGAGCAGACACAATGCTAGCAGGGGCTTTGTGTGCCAGGGACATGTTTTTCCTCAAGTGCTCCAAGGGAAGGGCACAGCCAGGGCTCTAACCAGGCTGTGTGCGACTCACTGTGGCCTCTGCAGCCTCAGGCCCCCCAGGCAGGGTCTGAATAGGCAGCTCCTTTTCCTGCAAGCAAAGCAGACTTGATCAGAACCCAACACCTCAGGCTCTAGGCCCAGAGCTGCCAGCTACAATTAGTTCTGACCTTGCCTGGGCCCTCAGGACTTAGCTCCCAGTCGATGGACGAAATGCTTTCCAGACTGTTCCGGTGGCCAATTCCTGCTGCGAAGGGGTTGGCAATGACACCTGGGGACACCTGAGAGGAGATAAGTGGGTTGATGGTGGGGGTTCCTGATAGCAGCTGAAGCCTGGGCCAGGGCAAGCCAGTGACATGCAGTGGATGCAGCCCACACCTCAACAGGCAGGCCACCCACACACCTGAGGTGGCTTTCAGGAGCAACCTGCTGGGCCAGCACGGGCACTGTGCCCATCCCCGGCCTGTCAGAGACATAGGAGAGCTGGTGCACTTGGCTCACAGGGCTGCTATGGGTACAGAAAATGTATGTGTGGGGTGGGACTGTGGGAAGGGGCAGAAAAGACTGACTGGAGCCAAGAACTGAAAAACCCAAGACAGGAAGAAAGGGAGAGAGCAATGTGCCTGTGGCACAGACTGAGGCACCCAGACAGACCTGGTGCCCCTACAACGTGCAATGTGGGTGCTGAGTGAGGGGCTGAAACAGGCCATGCTGCAAGATGAAGCCCACTTTGTTTCTAAGCCTCAGAGAGCTAGATTACCTACCAAAACTCAGACTGCAGAGTGTGCTGGCGTGTGCCTGGAACCCCAGCTACTTGAGAGGCTGAGGCAGGAGGATTACAAATTCAGGCCAGCCCATGCAAATGAGTGAGACCCTGTCTCAAAAAGAAGAAAGCCCCAGAGACCCTGGGAATCTAGAAGGTAAAGATGCCTGGGTCGCAGGCAGGGTGAGTGGGCCCAGGAGGCTAGGGGAGGGTAAGGACAGAATGTGCTGGATCAAGGGTAAAAACAGGTGAAGGAAATGGGAGAGCTCACTTCTACCCTACAAGGCACAAAAGGGACTGGTTCTGGCCTTGGCCACCAGCAGGAACAGGGAGGAGCAGGCGGCATGGCGAGGCGTCCATGATCACCTGCAGCGTGGGCAGGTCCCCCACCACAGAGGAACACTGAGTGTGGGCTGAAACACAAACCCGGCTGCATGTTATTGTTACAAAAACTGAGATAATAAGAAAGAAACCAAGCAAACAAACTTTAGCACAGAGAGCAGCTGCTCAGACCTGAGAAGATAGTTAAGTTAAAAGTGTCAAGCAGGCACTGGGAGACACTGTCACAATGAAGGTACACGTATACAAACGGGCAACGACCATCACCTGTAAACCCTGAACAAGTGAGCAGCTTAATACGGAAAGCAAGACCACTACAAATATGAGCTCTGGACACACACAAACAAGAGACATATCTGTATGTCTTTTAGATCCTGACAACACTAGTATGTCAAAGGATGACAGCAAACAATGTTTCTACCTTCTCAGCTTCTGGAATAATGTGGTCAGAAAGCTATAGAGCAGGCAGGCCCAGGAGAGGCAGCAGGCCCAGCAGGATGGGCAGGACTGTCACACACAAAGGAACCATGTGCAAAACAAAAGCAGTGAGCACAAGGAAAACTTGTTTCGCATGTCAGAAGACCACCTGCACAGAAAGGCTGACTAGTAGGCCAACCGAAAGGTGCCGAGTGCCGTGAGCCTCAGACTTCCCAGGGCTCCGGAAGGAACCACAGGCAGCCATGCTCACACGGGCCCCAGAGAGGGCCGCTGACAGGTCCCTAGACCACAGTACTCCTATAGCAATGCACTGCCCAGCACACAGATTGTGGCTCCTAAACGTCACTTTCTACCAAGAGGAGCCTGCACTCCCTGGAGAAGTGGCCAGCCTGAGCTGGGCAGGAAAATAGAGGCTAAGCTAAAGTGTCTTGGGAGTTTAGAAAGCAAGGACATCCGCAGCGCAGTGAATGGTATTGAAAGGACCCAGGCCTGGCCTGGAGGTCCTTCCACAGACCAAAGCTACCATCAAAATGAACAATGACAACAAACTATCACTGTGACATAAAATGGAACCTGAGTGTACACCAAAGGATGAGTAGAAAGCCGAGGGACAGGGAAGGAGAGATGAGCTGGGACCCTGGAGCTCGCTCAGGCTGTGTCCAGGTGCTCAACCTGGCAGGAAGTGTGATGAGGAACAAGAGACTCAGACATGCTCCAAACACCACCCGCTTAGGAGAAGACCTGAACTCAGCCTGCACTGTTCATCTTGTTCACAACATGTAGGTCAGGGACTGTCTGTACTGGAAGCTGGGAATAGTGTGACCGGGAGAAAGATACGAAGAACAGGACCCACAAAGAGACCATTTCAGATGAGGAAAGGGTTATCTTCTTAACACCAACTACAGAAAAAAGCAAAATGGAAAGTTTCCTTGGGATGTCTGTACTGACCCAGATCGCTCAGGGACCTAATGGTGGTCGGGTGGGAGTATGCCCCATTGCCACCCCCTGGACACAGCTAAGAAACAGAAGGCCAGCAACTGGCCAAGACCCAAACGCCAGAGAACCCAGATTTTCCAAACTTCAGGAGCACTGAAAACATTCATGTCTCAGACCACAGGCCCAGAGTCCCTAACCAGCACCCCTGCGGTCCCAGAGCACCAGGGGACATGGTATACAGCTGCGAACATGCCACAGGCCAGAGAGACACTAACAGACAACTCAAGGGTCTGAGTTTAGCCAATGGGCCTATGGGGTAAGGGGCAGATGCACTAGGGTCTCTGGGTCTTTGTGAAAAGCTAGACACCAGACCCAGACCCTGCTGTAGAGTCCTGATGCCTAAGTCGTTCCTCGCCCCAGTTCCCACTGATAGGCATACAAAGTGAGGATATGCCACAAAACTCTGCCTGTTCCAATAAATTCTTAGTTATACACAGAAAAGTCCCCAATTTTCAACTATTAATGCAAAAAAATTTGTAGCAAACACTGCACTGTGGCATGAAACAGTCCTTCAAGTTGGGGACAGGCAAGGCCACCGACCACCACTGCTGCTGGCAATAGACCAAGTGCTGGGAAAGGAGGCCCTGCCATTGCTTCAACACGGGTTCTACTAAGAAACAGCAAAGCCAGCAGGCTAAGATTAAGGGGAATTGGATAAACCAGAGCAGGCCAGAAATATACTGGAACAAAACCAATTTCTACTAGGGTATGAGCAGATTTGCTCCTAACAGAGAACCAATAAAACTTAACAAAGAACAGAAAAAAAAAAAAAAAAAAAAGTGACTTAGCCACTTAGGCTTTTTCTTTTCTTTCTTTTTTTTGTGGTACTGGGGATTGAACTCAGGACCCTGCGCTTGCCAGGCAAGTGCTTATTCTACTGGGCTACCTCCCTGGCCCGCCACTTAGGGTTTAAAACACATCATAAAGCAACAGCAGGTGCACTGTGTGGCACTAGTCAGCAGGGACTTGTATCCCATTGTGACTAAGCCTAGAAACAAGCGAGCCCTGGAATATGTGTGATTTAACACATAGCACAAGCATGTTTCCTCAAATCAGCAGGGAAATGATCAGCTAGTCATGAAAACTCTGCTGAAGGTTGAGGTAGGAGGTAGGAGGATTTCTGCAAGTTCAAGACCAGCCTGGGCTATACAGTAAGCTCAAGGCTAGCATTAGCTACACAGTGAGATCCTGTCTCAAACACACAACCAAAAAACCAGGACTACCACCACCAACAAAAGGTATCTAATCACTTGAAAATTCTAGGTGGACTACGAAGCTGTTTTTGTTTTATGTCAGGGTCCCACCTCCTGTGTCAGCCTCCCAAGTGGCACGATTATAGGCATGTGCCACCACACCTGGCAGAATTGCATTTTTTTGCGGGGGGGGGGGTGCAGAACCAGGGATTGAACTCAGGCCTTTGCACTTGCCAGGGAAGCACTTATTCCACTGAGCCATCTCCCTGGCCCAGGATTGCATTTTTAAAGAAATATACAAGTACTGGGGAAACATAGGGTGAAATTTTTAGGACCCTGCATCTCCTAGGCAAAAACCAGAAGCTAGATGTTCTAAGAGACTTAATCCATAAATATATCTTTGTGACCAAAAAGATAGCATTTAAAAAAGAAAACTCTGAATGACAGAAAAACAGCCATGCACTGTGGAACATAAGACGGACACCCATGCTGACAGAAGCGTAGGGGGCACCTAAGACACACTGTAGCAGATCAGCCATGCATCTAGAGACAAGACCAGTATCCCTTGGGGAAGAAAGCCACAGAAAGGAGATGGGTACTGGGGGCAGAAGGCTCTTGGCCCCCCTGCTCACTGCCAGCTGGTGAGAACAGACATGATGGGTGTGCACCAGGCACAGCAAGGACAGTGTTACACAGCTGGGCCAGAGGCAGAGCCCAGGGGACACAGGCCTGGTGTCAACACAGGGCATGCTAGTCCTATTCTGGAAGCTTGTGCTCTTTCTGCAGACTCCTCTTTTTAAATTAAAAGTTTAAAATTAGTAAATATATTCAGTAAAAATTTTAAATATACAATTTTAAATGAGCAAACAAAAGTCAAGGCCTTCTCTAAGGACAAGACCATCCAAAGCATAAGTTCTAAAAGAAATCTGTCCCCAGGACCAGCAGGCTCCTTAGAGATGAAAGCCAGCCTTCCCACCTCCACAGCTCACACAGGCTCTAGCCATGACAGACAAGGCACAGGAAATCTCATTTTCTCTTAGGGTGACCCTGGGCTGCCTTCAGGCATCTTTTAGGGTCACATTTCAGAAGAAGTCACCATGCTAAGACAGCCCATCTGACATGACTGCCTGGCTTAGTGGTGGGTGCAAGGACTGGAAACTTCAGAGCCACCAGCATCCACTGTGACCAGCGAAGATGCTGTCAAGGCAGAGCTGGCCACTGCAGGTAGAAGCCCCTTGGGGGCCCATTTGGTGACCATGCTGAGGGGGTCATTGGGATAGCAAGTGGGAAAGAGGGAATGGGACAGCATGAGCCCCAAAAGGGAACTGAAGCTGCAAGATGGAGCCTACCACAGAAGCCAGACACTGCCTTTGTGGGTCAAGTGGATGGGGTGCAGCTGAAGCCCTGCTCTGGCCACCAACCTACCATCACCCAGGTGCCAAGGGGCCCCTACACAGCCTGCAGGGCCAGCCTACTCCCTGCCGGCTTCTCTGAGGGCACACTATGTGTGTGTCCAGAGCCTCCAGAAAGCACAAGGGCAGGGCTCGGGGAGAAGCCAACACAGCATGGCTGATGTAAGGCTGACAAATGCTCCCTAAACTGAGCAGAAAGGCTCTGCCGCCTGGTCCAGGATCCCGAGGTAGCACCTGGGACCTGGCAGGTCACTAACCTCCAGGGCTGTAGTGGCACTGGTGTCAAAGCCATCACAGACAAGAACAGTGAGGGTGTCACCCACGCTGCGCAGCAGCTGTACTGCCTCCGCGTGCGTCAGACCCAGGAGGCTCTGCTGGTTCACCTCCAGTAGCCGCAGCCCCACGCGCAGACGGCCATCACGCCCGGCCGCCCCTGTGGGGCTCACCTGTGGGCAGAGCGGAATGAGAAAGAGCAGTGTCTGGCACCTACCTGCCCACCAGCAAGGCTGGGCCCTCACCTTGGAGATGAAGATGCCTTCGTCTGTGGGGTCACAGGGGTTCCCTGCATGGCCCTTGGCACCCCCCCGGATACTGATGCCCAGCTTCTCCCCTGGGGCCTTCTGGATGCACAATTCCCGCATGCCTGGGGGTGGAGGGTCCCTTCGCACGAGCAAGGTCAGCTCTAGGCAGGGCCGGAGCAAGGCACTAACAGCCTCTTGGTGTGTGGCCTCCCGAACATCCTGCCCGTTTACTGCCAGGATGCGGTCACCAACCCGCAGACCACATCGAGCAGCGAGGCCTCGCGGGAGCACCTGTTGGGGAGGATGGTAGCACATAGTGGGTCAGGGTCTCACTCACCTGTGCCCAGGGTCACCTTGTACAGAACCACCCACCAGGCCCTGCTGTTTACCTTGGAAATGAAAACACCAGGCTCCTGGACACCAAATGGATGGCTGGAATGGTCAGAGCCCCCAACAATGCTAAGTCCCAGGGGGCCCCCAGCCCTTGGCAGACGGACTTCCTGGGAATAACAGGACAGGTCTCAGTCAGAGTGCAGAAAGTACTGAGCTAGGAATGGAACAGTTAGGTCTTTGAGATGGGGGGGAAGACTTGTGGAGGCAAAGGAGGCCCATTCCCAGCAGGCTGATTGCAGAGCAAGAACCCAGCCTCTCAAAAGGCACACACAGCTTCCTGCCCAAAGTGGCTACAGGACCATCAGTAGAGGTCCTGGGAAGGTAGTGCCCCATACTGAGAGTCAAGTGTACACCTACCACAGCAACCATGAGGTTTCTCACCTCCACTGGGTATGGTCCTTCCAGGGTTGCAGTAAGCAGGCTAGGAGCTAGTCTGAGTGGCCCGGGCTCCCCAGGGGTAGCAGCAGCAGTGGTGGTGGGGGGCAAGGAATGTGGTGGGGGGCTAGGGGGCTGGGACCCCCCAGTCTCCCGTTCTAGCAGCAGGGCAATGGTAGGGGAGGCAGAAGTCAGCAGAGAGACTGCGTGGTCATGCCTGGCCTCCGTCATGTCCACCCCATTGATCTGTAAGAGCACACTTGAGTCAGGGAGAGTGGGCAGGTCAGGGTGTTGGGCAGGCCCCACCTGCCCAAGCTCACCGAGAGGACACGGTCGCCAACCTGTAGAGTGCCTGCCCGGTGGGCGGCACCCCCCTCAGCAATGCGGGAGATGAAGATGCCCTGGTGGGTGGGTGAGGGGTGTTTTTGCCACTGGTGAGGCCGTGGGCATGGACAGCACCCAGTCCAGCCCTGTGGTACCTCAGAAGCCCACCCTGTGCCCAGGCCACACTGCCTTACCCCATTGCCGGCCCGGTAG
Source organism: Octodon degus (assembly GCF_000260255.1). NCBI lineage: Eukaryota > Metazoa > Chordata > Mammalia > Rodentia > Octodontidae > Octodon > Octodon degus. The sequence continues at coordinate 3,764,097 of NW_004524680.1, read as the reverse complement.
GGTGTGGAACCTTTTCCCCCAGCGATGCTGAAGCCCAGCCCCTTCTCACTGCGCACCAGGCAGGCTGTGTGACGCTGTCGCAGGGGCCCTGAGGCCTCAGGCTGGAGTAAGGGCAGGCGAAGGCCACCTCCTCGCCATTCCCGAGGGCTGTAGTCATCCTCAGGCCGCAGAGGTGTGACCGTGACCGCGTTCTCAGGCTCCACCATGCGTTCCCGCCACACACGCATCTGTACAGCAGCACCAGCCCCCCGAAGAGCCTCTACAGCTTCGTGGTGCTCTGCATCTTGCAAGGCTATGCCATTCACCTGTGGGTGGAGGAGGACAAAAGCCATGGCACATGTCACAGTGTGCTGAGGATTCATGAAGCTTTGCACTTGTTCTCCTCTGTGGAAATCGAAGATCATACAGGATACATCATACAGCATACAGGGTGAGAGTATTGGCCCTATGGCTCCAAAAGATGGGTTCCATGAGCACATCCCCAAAGCCAGGACGCAGGTGGCCAAGAGGAATTGGATGCTGATTCCCTTCCCCATCTGCCCTTGGACAGGAGCTCTGGGGCAGAGGCTGGGATGTGAGCCACGCAACCCCACCTGACATGCTCCTGGCCTGAGTCCCCAGATCTGTCTGACCTGGCGGGAAGGGCAGCCTCCCTGTAACTACCTGAGAGCTACATGCTTCGGGCCACTCACACACAGGAACTGAGCACTACCAGAGTTGCAAGAGGTCTGATCCTTCTTTGAAGTCCCCCCTTGCACTTTAGGGGTGGCCAGCACCCCTTTCCATGTCTCTTGGCCAGACAGGGAGATCCTAGGATGGAAAGTTACTGGGCTCCATAGTTACCCAGGCTCCATAACTTTACCCAGACTTCTTGGGGGACTTGGTTCAGAACTCTTAGAGGGAATGGGCAAGGCACTCACTGCTGATGCAAACACCCCAACAGCTAGGACTGTACACATTCCCCAAGGAATAGCTACCACACACTGGTGAGATGTCACTACTTACCTCAAGGAGTTTGTCACCCACACGGACTCCAGCACGGGCAGCAGGGCCCTCCTCTGACACCCGAGAGATGAAAATGCCCTGGAGGACAAACAAGACTGTCCATAGGAACCAGGCAGAGGCTGCACAGGGACCTTTAACTTGCCTGATCCAGTAGAATCCTATGGAAGATGGGAAAGCCCTGGAAGCCACTGGGCAGAGGGGGGCTGTGCCCTGCTGACCCCAGCCCTGGCCTGCTCTCTGCAAAGACCCCCACATGCGAGAAAGAGAACCATGGGCCAGGCGGGTACAGGATGATCTCAGAAGAAGCTCTGACTCCAGAGCTAACACATGAGAATGGGAAGAGAGATACTAAACTGTGGAGAGGGAAAATGGTCTACACACCTGCAAGCAGTCCTGACTTTAGCAGGAACTATTCCTGGCTCTTCTTAGTTCCTCAGGCCCAACCCCTGCTGTGGGGAACATGTGTTCCCATGGGGGCAGGCAGAACACAGGACAGTGGCTATGAAGCCAAGGGGAAGCACCTCACATGTACAGAACAATGAGGAGCCCCCAAGAGCTCACCTCGTCATCTCCCTTGTAGGGGGTGGATCCCTTGCCTCCCGCAATGCTGATGCCCAGGCCCCCTGTCTGCCGCACAATGGTGAGAGTCAGCTGGAAAGAGATCAGACTCAGTGTTGGGAGGGCCTGTGTGATTGAGTGCTGGCTGTAACAGAACAAGTGTGGTGGTCCAGGACTGCCCTTTTCCAGCAGTGAGGCCTTATCTTATCAGCAGCTGAACTACCTTGAGGACCACAGGCAGGAAGACAAGAAATGCCCCAGAACGTCCACTTGTGCCCTGGTGGCCATCGGGCTCTGTGGGATCCCAGTTCTATGGCAGCTGCTAAGGATTCATTCAGAAGGGGGAATGTGTGTGAGGGCTAGGGTATGAGGTGAGAGCCCGCAGCCCAGGAAGCAATGTCAGAGCAGAAAGCAGCAGTGAGCAGTACAGACCTCTTCCTCCTCAATGCGAGCAGGCTCTATCAGCAGGTTATTGGCCTGGTCAAACGACACCCCCTGTCAGGACAGGACCAGTGAGGCATGCAGGTTAGCCACCACTGGGGACCACCACCGCCTCACCCAGCCCTCACCACGAGCAGACAGGACAGCAGCAAGGCCACACCAAGCTCCCAAGGCTCGAGCCGGTCCCTCCCCACCTGGGCAGGGACTGCCCTGGGCATGGGGGTCTCTCTGGTCTGTAGGATCTGCCAGGCTATAGAATTTAGTTGGCTAGGCTAGAAGCTCCAGGTGGGGCCAAGTCTAGACTTGGCTGTCCCTGATTCAACCCTTAGGTCCTCTCAGCTGATATACATCCTCAGTCTGTCCTCAGTCCGTCCTCAGGATAGGGGTGCTATGAGGACATAAAGAGTGGGACATCTGGGTAGCCTGTGGCTTTTCTGATGAGTCCCCCTAAGTAGACAGGACCCTTTCTTTATGACCCAGTGAGAATAAACTTAAGGGCCACAGTGGATACACTTGAAACTTGGAGATACAGGAGACCTGATGGGGCAGGACAGTGACTGTCAAGCTTATAGGATGAGCCACAGGCCAGTATGGAGGTCTCTGTGCCCAAGGCAAAGAGGAACCTAGAAGCTGGCAGTCTTGGGCAGAAGAGGACTGTGCCCCCAGCACATACATGGCCTGAGGGACACAGAACATGCCTGCTCTCAGCTTCTGTGCACCCTCCTTGTCTACCACATGTCATGATGATGCTAGCCTAGCAACCCATAACTGTTACTAAAGTAGGTGCCAAGATCCCTTGGAGTCTGAACACATACTGGCAGCACTGTTCATTATAGAAGATATACCAATGACAGATAGGGTGCCAGTGGCTGGACCCAGGCTGGCATGCTGGTGAGACCTACCTTGACAGAAGGTGCCGAAGTCACAGCCTCCTCCCTGTCTTCCTCATCTGTGGTGGCCTCGCCTTCCTCCTCAGCCTGCTCTTCCTGCTCCTCCTGCTCCTCCTCCTCCTCCTCTTCTTCCTCCTGGGCTCGAGGAGCCCAGGATGTGTGTGGGCCATTGTGCCAGCCTGGAGGCCCCGCAGAGCCCTCCCCAGCAGGCTGCATCCCCTGCAGCAGGGCCGCAACGGCCTCAGGCTGTGGAAGCTTGGAGATCTTGAAGTGCTTCTTGTAGTGGGGTGTATCCTTGCGGATGAGCCGCTGCTTGCCTCCTGGCAGGGGCCAGGGGGCCTCAAGCTGCCCCTCCTCACTCTCGACATCTTCCCTGGGCAACAGTGTGTCCTCTGCAAAGTGCACTGTGGGCTGTGAAGGTCTAAGAATGAGGGGGCAGCCAGGCTCTAGGGAGCTGGGCTCTGCTGATGGGGTTCACAGGGAAGCCCTACAGCAAAATGAGGGTACTAAGTACAGGCCAGGGGTGAGGATTTGGGAGAGCTGCCTGGCAGGGGGCATGCAGCAACTCAGCCCTAATTAAAACTAGGTCAAGGGATGTTTTCCAGAGATATGTGTACCCCAGATAGAAAGGCAAAGACATGCAGAGACCAAAAGGGTCTTGTAAGAATCCATGAGCGTTAGGACAGGTAGACCATCTAGTTACAGCATGTAGGTGACAGACATAACATCACTAGGCCTGCCACAGGGTGGGGACTTTCATGCCAGCCTAGAGCTGGAGCAGCCCCTCTTCCAAGCACCCTTAGCAACATGGCCCTCGCCCACAGGACCACCAGGCTGCCTCTGGTGCTGGGACAAGCTCTGCACAGCTCATTTGTGCTTCATCCTCACCCAGCTATTATCTACCATCCACAGCAGGCAAGCAGCCTCCACCCCATGGGCCCTGCTGGTTCCTGGCAGCCTCCTTGCCTTTGCTCACCTCATCATAGTCCTCCTCCACATCCTCCTCCTGGCCAGGTGGTATGGCTTCCTGCTGGCCCAGGGCCTCAGCCTCAGCCTCAGCCTCAGAGGCTGTGTTGGCTGATGGGGCAGAGCCTTCACTCAATCCAGACTCTGCACTCAGTCTCTTCTCCTACAGCAAGCAGCAGTGTCAGATTGTACAGGAGCTTGCACATCAGGCATGCCCTCACACAGCAGGCCTCTGCTGTTCTTACCACAGCACCCCCAAAGCCCTAGAGAAGTCCACTCTCTCTACAACTATGGGCACATAAAGCTGTGGTTCTGCACCCGGCCCCTGGGAAAGCCTTTCCCCAAAGGCAGAACAACGACTATTTAGAGTCCCAGAAGGCCTGCCTGATATGGACACAGGTCTAGTGTCACTCTCCCCCTCACTGATCCTGCTGCACCCTAGGGTACAAAAGCAAGGCACATAGCCCTCCAGAGGTTCCATCACCAAGCTAGACTTCCACTCCCTGAAACACAAATGCATACCTACCTAGCCCAACATCACCCCAGCCCTACTCAATTTATCCCCTACCTTTCCCCAAACAGTGAGCCCACACCTAGGATGCACAGAACATTCAGGGCTGCAGGGCCGGGAGGGACCCCACTGGACCACGGTCCCCTCAAACATACCTCCTCGGTAGGCGAGGGTAGGCTGGGGTCTGGCTTGCAGGAGTAGGCCTCATTCCGGCGCTCTTCAATGCCTCTTTTCATCACCTTGAGCTCACTGGGGTGAGGTGTGGCCCGACGCTGCAGGCCCTGCACAGGGACAGGAATGAAGGACAGAGGCAGAGGTGGTGGTCAGGCAGGGGTGGGAGCAGAGGTGCACCTCCCAGGGTCCCCACCCCTCCATACCCGCTTCTCAGCAGCAGCCTCCTCAGTGTCCTCATCCCCTTCAGGAGCCTCCAGGAATTGGATCACGCTGACACGGCTCAAGGGGGCATCGCTCCAGGTCTCTGAGGGGCTCCCCTGCTGCCCGGGATCCTCTGTGGGAGGTGAGTGTCAGGGAGGCCTGACTCTTCACTTCACTAGAGGCATGTCTGTTCCACCAAGGTCACAGTCCCCAGCAACCTACCAAGGCTGGGCAGGGGCTGCTGGGGCAGCAGATAGCAGGTGAGCACCTTCTCTCCAGTCTGGGCGTCATCCTCAGTCTGGAAGCGGAGCATGGGCTGTGCCTGGTTCTCAGCCAGCCACAGAGCCTTGAGGTTGAGGTGGGTGAGTGCAAACGGCAGACTCCGCAACCTGGGGAACAAGCAGACATGGTTATCCTGTGTCAGGATGCAGTCAGGACCCTGGGATCAGGCAAGCACTCACCGATTCCCAGCCACATCCAGCACATGTAGCTCGGCCGTGTGGGCCAGCTCAGGGGGCAGTGCAGCCAGGCGATTGTCCCGCAAGGAAAGAACACTGAGTGCTACACAGCCTCCAATCTCAGGGGGCAGCACCTCAAGGTGATTCCGGTCCACATTGAGGTTGGTAAGCTTAGTCAGCTTTCCTAGAGATCGGGGCAGGGCCTGGCAGGGAAAAAAAGGTCAGAGAGCCCTTTAAGGTTTGGAAAGAAAAGAGGAACACTCTTTGAGCAGGTAAAGTGTGGTAAAAACCATGGCCAGCTCCTTAATGCTAGGAACCATTATCAGTGACCTGAACAAGACACCAATCAGTACTGTCTCCTATACTCTTCTTTCCTTAAGAGTCACCAAACAGCCTGCTGGGGCACCCAAGACCCTAGACTACACCATATCTAGTCCTTTTCTACAGGTAGCCCTATTCCTGAATCCCTCCAGCTGTGTGCCTCTGGTCTGCCTGACACCCCTTTATCTCCAACAGTCACTCTTCTCCTTCACTGTGATGTGACATCTCACACACGGACACATCCTATAGACATCCCACGCACAGGCAAAATGTTTCTCTCCAGTCTGAAGAGATATATCACCATGGCCACACCTACTCCTGGCCCCACAATTCTGCTCTTCCAGCTCTGCCCAAGGCAGATGTACTTGAAAAGCTGCTCGCTTTCTGCCCCTGCCTTGTCGTATCCAAATGCAGATCTGTTCTTGCCCCTGCCATCTCGCCAATCCTTCACTAGTGCCATACCACAGATGAGGAAGTATAGCCTGAGTGTTTTTATTCACCCTGCGGGTCCCTGAACTTAAGGTCCCTTTCCTTGCCTAATCTCCCACCAGTGAGCACCCCAGCCTGAGCTGAAGGGTATTCCTGCAGAGCAGTCCCAGGCCCAAGCAACCACTAGCACCTGGCAGTATGCAGCACGTGCCACCACCAGCAGAGTCCACGCTCTGCTACATGCTGGCACCTCACCACGCTGTGCACGCTCGGCCATCCCCACCTTGTACCTCCAACTAACTCTGAAAGCAACTCCCTAAAGGCCAAGATACAGAACCTGGCACCCCAGAGCCACCCTACCGTTAGCAAATTCTCGGTAAGAATCAGTTCGGAGAGGTTCTCACAGTCCCCAATGGCCTCAGTCACCTCACACAACCGGTTCTGGTCCACTTTCAGGATAGACAGCTGCTTCAGCTGACCTGGTGCCAAGAAGACACAAACTGAGCTGCCAGGCCCAGCATGTACGGTGTGTCCAAACCACCCACACAATAGACACGCCCACAGGGCCTGCCCCCACACCCCTGCCATTTACATGGCTACTAGACTCTCAGAAGCCAAGCTGATGCAGACCTACACTTCCTCCCCACTTCCAAATGTACTGACTGCACCCACTTGATGTTCTCCAGGAAAAGTACCAAGCACCCATGGCTCTGGACACCCATTCCCCTTGCCATCCCCACACCCTCACTCTACTCAAGCTGACCGGCTCTTCGGGGTGTCAGCTAGACTAGTCCAAAGCTAGCCTACTTGGCCCCTGACCTGAGCCTCAGGATAAACTTCCCTCCTCAGAAAGCCTCCTGCCTGGGTAGTTTGGACCCTTATCTAACATGCTACTCAGCAACTAGACACCACAGGGCTACTGACCCAAGGTGTGAAGCCCTCAGGGCCCACTGAATGCACTCACCAATGCCGTCAGGCAGCCGCTGCAACAAGTTCTGGGAAAGCAGCAGGTCTGTGAGCAGAACCAGCCCACCTAGTTCCACAGGCAGCTCCTCTAGCCGGTTTTCCGACACATCCAGGCACACCAGCCTCCGGAGGTTCCCAAGCTCCTGAGGACAGGCAGAAGGTCAGAGAGCAGTGGCCAAAGGTGTGAGCCCGGTCCCATCTTCACTCACCGGGGGCAATGCTGATAGTTGATTCCGGTCTAGCCACAGCTCTCGCAGATTGGGAAGAGCTCCCAGAGTGTCAGGCTGTAGAGAGCAAGAGCAGAAGAAACCAGCATGACTGTGAAGAATCCCTGCTCTAGCCTGAAGGGCTGGCTGCCTGTACCCTACAAGCCCTTCCCCCAAAGGCTCCCATCGCACCAGCACTTCCAGATCATTGCCTCCCAGATCCAGCTGCTCCAGCTTGACCAGGAAAGACAGGGACCTGTAGAAGACACGGTTGGTGTGCGGCCTTAGGGCCTGGCCCCTGTAAAGCTCCGCCCAGCGGGGGCAGAGGCCCAGAACACTCACGCAGGCAGAGACTTGAGCAGGTTCTCTCGGAGCTCCAAGGTCACCAGGTTGGCCAGGCTGAAAGATAGACCAGGGGCTGAGGCTAAGGAAGATAGGGCTGAGCTGAATTGTCCCCCAGACCCTTTTACCAAGCAGGTACTCACTTGCCCACATCCCCAGGCAGTGCCTGCAAAGACACGTCATTGAGGGCCAGGTGGGCCAGGCTGCGCAGCTGTGTGAAGCCATCAGGGAGCCTAAGGGAAGAAGCAGAGAACCTCAGATGCCAAGAGTAAGTGCGCAGGGCTAGGGGTGATTCCCCATGGAGAGCTGCCACCCACCTGGACAGGGGGTTCCCACTGAAATCCGCGATCTCCAGAGCTTTACAAAACTTGATACTCTCAGGTATCTCAGGGATATCTGTGGGGGAGGGTTACCATGGAAAGATGCCCAGAGCCTCTAGGAGCTCCTGGGTGACCCCAGACAACCCCCGGCCTGCCCACCATTCCGGGATACATCCAGCTCCACCAGCTGCATGAAGTTGGCCACTTCGGGTGGCAACCGCTGAATCTCGTTGTCACTGAGGCCCAGCTTGCGAAGGTTCAGCAACCGAAAGAAGGGCTGTGGGCAGGAGGTGAGGTCATGGGGGATAGGTTGTACAATGAGACACTGGTAGCAAAGCAAAGCTCCTGACCATCAAGGTCTGGAGGTCTAGTCACAGTGCTCCAGTTTGCTACAAGGAGAGCAAGGAAATCCTCAGTACATGTACCACCGCCACTACACTCAACTCCCCACTCCTGTTTCTGATTGGATGCAGCTCCCACCGTGTGTCACCTTCAGGACTCCATCTGCTACTTCAACCGCTTCTTCTACCCACAGATGAACCCTGAAGGGGCCCACATGGGTTTTTGCTACTGTACCCTAGCAATGCGCAGTGGGAACTCAGCAAAAACCACCAATAACAACAGTAAGAACAGCAGAACACCACAGGCACGCAGACCTATGTGGGGACTAGAGGTACAGGGAACACACGTGGGTCCTGCAGATGACCACAAGACACAGCTGTCACAGCTAGGCTCAGAACTTAGTCACACGCTCTATAGCACCCCGCCCCCAAACATATGGTCAGTCCCCCGTCTCTCAAAAGGAAATCTAATAGAATGTGTTTCCTTTGGCCTCCTTTCTGGAATGCCCTTAGAAGAAAAACAAACTGACCGGAAAGAACACACGCAATAAGAAGTGGCTCTTCCACAGAGAACAGCAGAGATAGGTGCTCAGCACCTTAGGGAAGGCAGTCCAGCACACAGGACTGAAAGGAACCAGGGCAGCGTTAAGTCCAGACCCCCACCTCCACAGCAGCCAAGCTGTACCCATAATCACAGCAGGTTCACCCTGTCCCATCCACCTCGCGAGCCCCCATGGTCGCCACTCTTCAGTTGCTTTTCTAGACTGTCTGCCCAATCCGCAGAAAAGTACGCGATGACCGCTGCTACCTGGTGCCTGCGTAAGGTAGGGCTGGCTGGGGCGGGTCTCTGGCCAGAGCGAACCAGCAGGGCCAGGTGGAGGCTCGATGGCCCGCCCGGGCAGACCTTGCCGAAAGGTCGGAAGCCGGAGCCAAGGCAGCAGGTGTGGCGCCGCTCACCTTGGGCAGCTCGCGCAGCTGGTTGGCATCGAGCAGCAGCTCCTCCAAGCTGCGGCTATAGCGGTAGATCTCTTCGGGCACGGCCTGCAGCGAGCAGTGCCGCTTGTCCACCGACTCCACGTGCCGGTTGCAGCGCCACAGAGGGATGCACTTGAGCATGGTGCGGGCGGGTGGCGCGCGGGCTCGGGAGGCGCGCGGCGGGCTCGGGCCGGGGGGCGGGGCAGGGCCCGCATGAGCGCCGGGCGGGGCGGGGCGGACGCGTGGGGCGGGCCGCCGGGTCGAGACGGGCCGCCGCCGGGGTAAGGATGGGCCCAGCCCGCGCTCCCAACGCTCGGAACGCTCGGACTGTGCTCCTGGCGGTGGTGCGGACCGCAGTATTCAAGCGGCAGGGGCGCGGCGACGGCGGCTCCGCATCTCTCCCACCCGTTCGACTCGCCGTTCTTCTGCCCGCAGCGCCGCAGCCGGAACCGCCGCAGCTGCCCGATACTGCCCGCGACAACCACCCGGCCGCGTAGCCCGCCGGGAAGCCGAGGCTCGCCTTCGCCCCCCCAAAACTTCAGCACCCAGAAGCCCCAGCGGCAGATCACCTCCGAGAATCCGTAGTAGCTGTGCGCAGAGCTTGCTGGGACACTCAACTCCGCCCAGGCGCGGAGCATTGTGGGAAAAATAGGGATCCCAGGCTCAGCTCGCAGGTGACTGTCCACAACTCCGTAGCGGCGGTCAGCCTCTGAAAGCGGCATGCGTCTGGGCCGAGGACTGACTCTGCTTTCTAGCACCCTGTCCCCCGCCTACTGCCATACCCGAAGGCTCTTCTCATTGGCCCCGGGGAAGACCCCCAAACCAGGGACCGCTGCCTTGTCTCAGCAGCTGCAAATGAATAGGCCCCCCCCACTACAACCCCTACCCCGACAACCATCGTTCAGGACCAACGTAGCACACAGGGATGTTCAGGGCCAGCAGCATCTGCACCTTTATACACACTACAGGCTGGGCTGGGCAGAGTGCCTGGTCCCAGGGACACCACTGTATCACTATAAAACCCGAAGGAAACGAGGAGCAAGTACAAGTCCAGGAAACAGGGCCAAAGTCACGCAGAGAGGTCGCTGTTATCAAAACGCTCTTGGTCATACACTTCAGCCACCACTTTGCGGCCTGCAAACCAGCGCCCATTCAGGGCCTGGATGGC
>NW_004524680.1:3735834-3753115 GCF_000260255.1 Octodon degus | reverse complement strand
ACCTGTGATGACTCCAGGGGCTTGAGCAGCCATGACAGCTTGGGGCAAAGCCCCCAGGGGCTGGGCCAGGGTCAGTGCTGGGGATACCAGTCCAGGTGTAGCCAAAGTACCTAGCACTGCTGCTCCAGCCACTGCTTCCTGCAACCGAAAGGCCACCATGATCAATCCCAGTCTAGCTATCTCTACCAAATTCCACCTGAAAAGTCAGTCCCCAAAAGATCAGAGGACTATCCACCCACCGTCAAACCCACCAACTACAGCAGTCCTCACCTGAGCCGTGATCTTAGCTGTGGCTGCTGCTGCAGCCACAGCAGCAGCAGGTGGAAGGCCTCCAGGTGTGGCAGGAGTCAGCAGGGGCATGGGAGGCGTGACAGCCTTGCCCACTCTCAAATACTGGCCACCCAGATCAAAAAGGTTCATGGAGGACACAGCATCCTGTGATGACTGAGCTTTCTCATACTCTGAAGGGCAGGAGCAGCAGTGAGACGAGCCAGGCCCAGCATTAGGTGCCCTCCCCCTTCCTCAACACCCCAAGTTTACCAATGAAGCCATAGCCTTTGTGTTTGCCAGTTGTGGGGTCCCGAGCTAGTGTACAAGACTTGATCTTGCCAAAGGCCTCAAATACACTCTTGATGTCATCGTCTGAGAGGTCCTGGTGCACAGAGGCTACATATATACGGTTGAAGGCCCGTGCCTCTTCTGCCAGCTGGTCTATGATGGGCTGGGCCTGCCCTATGTTGCTGGGCCTGCCTACCTGGAGAGGCAAGGGGATGAAAAGCGCCATCAGCCCGGGCCTACCCTCTACCCATTTCTGTGGCACCACTTCATATTGCCTATTGTGGGGGTGGACAGAGCATTCCATGTGTTCTCAGCTCAAGACTCAACTCTGTTCTCACCTTAATATTTCTGCCCCCCAGCATCACTGAGTTCATCTGCTCCAAGGCCAGTTGTGCAGCTTCTGGGACCTCGTACTCCACAAAGGCAAAGCCCTAGACACAGGGTAGCCCGATTAGGCCAGGACAGTTTTGAGAGGGTGAGCCCAGAGCAGCTGGAATGGACCCAGCCTGCTCACCTTATGTTTCATGGTGACGGAGTCCCAGGACATGTCAATGCTCTTGATGGGGCCAAAGGGGGCAAAGGCTTGGCGAATGGTGTCCTCCCCTAGCTCATAGTAGATGGAGCCCACGTAGACCCGGCACATGATGGCCAGTGCCCGCTGCCGCTGAGCTGCCATCTGCAGCAGGACAGAGGAGAGAGAGCCACTGGCTTGTCAGGAGGGTAGGAGGCTCAGAAGCCCTCTCCCCTCCTGGTCCACCCACCCAGTTCTGCTGTGGGGAGGGCTCCCCCACAGCAGCAAAGTGCAGGCTCAGGCCCTGCAGTCAGGGCACAGGGGTCAGCAGGACCCCATCCTGAGGAACGAAGGCCAGGCCCGAAGACAGGACACAGACGCACCCCAGCCCACCGGAGTCCCAGACAGACTGGCCAGCAAAGCTGACAGGTGGTCAGAGGGAGGGCTATGTGCCCTTCCCCCAGTCCACCCCTCCAGGCTGGAGGACAGGTACCCCACGCTGGGCTGGGAGATCCTCCCACCACCCCAGCCAAGTACAACAACAGAAGAGGGAAGGAGGAGCCAGCCAAGCTGGAGGGACCCACTAGCATGAAGGTCAGAAGAGAGGGTGGCAGAAGACAGGGCAGCCAATGCCCAGAAGAAACCCCTGGGGAGGAACTCAGGAGCCCAGATTAGGGCTGCCTGCAGAGAACAAGGAGCACTTGCTCATGCAGGGCTAACTCAGGCAGGGGTACTATACACTTTCCCCACCTCAACACCCTCCACAAAAAAATTCCTGGAGCCTATAGCTATCATTGAGATCTGGCCCAGGCAAGAGCTGCTGGCCTGGCCCCCATGTTAGGAGGCAGCAGAGAAACGAATGGAGAAGTCTCAGGGCTCCCTGATGCTGGGTAGCTGCCATGCCTAGCAGGCCCAGGTGTTGGCCAGAGCTGGACTGCAGGACCTCCACATGTTCTCAGGAAGGGGGTTCCCTCCCCTGCTACTTCACAGAAGATGTGACAGGTAGGAACTTCTACAGCCATGTGTGGAGGGCTGCAGGAGGTCCACAGACCCCAGGTCTCTGCTCCTAACACAAACAAGGACTCCTCTCTCCCTCACAAAGGGCCCAGTGGCAGAGATCAGTTTACTACTTTTTGTTTTTGTTTATACCAAGGGGTTGAACCCAGGGCCTTTGGACTGAACTGTATCTCTAGCCCTCAAAATCTTATTTTAAATTTCGAGACAGAGTCTTGCTAGGTCTTTAAATTAGCCAGGTGGGGCTCAAACTTGCAACTCTCCTGCCTCTGCTGACCAGATTGCTGGGATTATAGGTGTACACCATCACATTTGGCACCAGTTTATATCAACAAGTTTGGTGTAAGCCCAGCCCTCTGCCACACAGGGGCCTCAAAGGAAGATCCACATGTCCTAACACAAATCCCCATGGTGGGGCCTATGTTCCCTCAAACTTGGAATTCCCTAAAAACCGGGGATGCTCCCTTAAATCAGGGTCCCCAATAAATAGGCCCCAGACCCCTATGTAGAACAAAAACCTCCGAAGATGGAGCCATGTTCTCTTCTCATAGTGAACTCCCCAGACATGAAGCCGTGTCTGGCCCTTGGACCAAAGATCCCCAAGAGAACATTATGTTCCCTTTTAGGGCAGGGCTTCCCAACTATAGGTGAAAAGAGCTTTTTGCCTGACCATATTTCCCACAGACCAGGTCTCTTAGAAGGCTGATGGCTTCTTTTCAGACACACACTTCCCAAAGAGGACACTAGGTGTGTCTCCCGAGACCTCCAGGGATGGCCCTTCTGAGTAGAGGCCCTTGTCCCTCCCTCTGGATTTCCCCAAGACAGGGCCTGGCCTCCTCAGCCTGCCTCTGGGCAAGGGAGGGGCACGTCCTTCCCAGATTCCTCTGCTCACTGTGGCTATGGTCATGGCCCCTGTCTCTTCCCTGGCCATATGACCACTACGTTTTGCTGACAGCCAGACCTGCAGCCCAAGTCTTTGCCCTTCCCTCTCTGCTTGCTTAGGTCCCCAAACCCAACCCCACCCGTCCGTCCTCCCTCCAGGGTCTGATGGAGCCACAAGTTAGGTCCCCTCTCCTTGGGGGCTGACCCCAACCCAAAAGCCCAAGCAGCCTGCAGACTGACAGAGCAGGTGCCTGCAGGTGTGCACCCTATGCAGGGTGGCAAGGGCGCAGACAACCTGGCATCAGCAGCTGCCCTCCCTGGCTGGCTGCCGCGGCTGCCCTCCGCAGTTACCTGGCCGTTAGTTTTAAGGCGGGCCCTCAGAGCAGGTGGAGGCCTCCCCAGGGGCGGTCCCGGGGTGGGTGCCCACACCACTGGCCCCGCCATGCCTGGCGCTCTGCTGCGCTTGTCCAGAGCTGGCGGGCAGGGCCAGCCAGGGGAGCAAGGTCCCCAGCAGTGGGCTGCACTGCCCCCCTCTAGCCCTGACTAAGGACATGAGCCCCGGAAGAAGTGAGCATTTCTATTGACCGATTGCAAAGGTGAGAGAGGATCTCCAAAGCCCATTGTCACTGCTGCCATCTGAAAGACAGTAAAGACAGAGTTCAGTCTGTTGGAGCCGAGCAGTCTCCCGCTCTTGTCAATACCTCACGCAGACAGCGGCAAGGCCCGGAGTCCCCGCCCTGCCTTCCCACACTGCGGCCGAGTGCTGGCTGCTGGCACCTGCCCAGGGGGGCCTCAGAGCCCCAGGTGCCTGTCCTGCAGCCCTTGAAGTAGGGCTGGCCAGGGCACAAGGAAGGGAGGGACAAATGGAGAACAGTGAGCAACCAGGACATCTCCTGGCATCATGAATGTCTGGGGGCTGGGCCAGGGCTGGGGGCTCGAGGCCCAGGAACCTGTTGACTTCACAGAGGCCTCTCCCAGCACAGACATCCAAGCCTCTGGCCTGGAGTAGGGCCCAGGAGAAGCATCCCAGATTGTTCCCTTTGTCCTAGGCCCCAGCCCACATGGTCTGGACTTACTGCAGGGTGGGAGGCTGACCAGGGGACAGAGAGAAACACACCCTACATGCTGCCACCACAGCTGTGCACAGCCTGGGGGACAAGGGCATGGGGGAGACCCAGAGGCAATAGTGGAAACACCAAGAAGGGGAATGGGCAGAACTACAGAGAAGGAATGGGAAAGGGGATGGAGAAGGGGCCACAGCAAGTAACAAGCAAGAAAGGCTGGGCCTCTTGTGTCTTGGGGAGGACCCAGGGGTCCTGAGAATGAGTCCTTGAGAATCTGAGAGTCATAACACCTTCTGGGGGTGGCCACAGGCACAGAAGGAGGAAGAGAAGGAAAAGGAGCAGACGGTGGAAGTGGGGAGGGGCAGTGGAGGCTTCCCAGCCCAGGCTGGGTGGGATAGCCTCCAGCAGAACGAGCCACTGAGGCAGTGGTGGTGGTGGTGGTGGTGGTGGTAGGGAGGTAGGACTCACCTGCAGATTGGTGAGCTGCTGCTGCTGGTGCGCGATGGTCTGCTTCACTAGTACACTCTTGATGCTCTGCTCCATGGCGTATTTCTTGGCCTGTAAAAAATAGCAGTGAGGAGCACTGGGGGCCCAGCCTCCAGGAAGGTGGCTGCCCCCACTGACCCTAGCTCAGCAGCTATACCCACAGTACTCACAAATCATGCTCTCACCTTCTGGAGGGCCTCCTGCTGCTCTGGCGTCAGAGGAGGCAGTCCCAGCTTGGCGGCTGTGCTCTGCCCATTCTCCATCTTGATGGAATCTGTGCCCTGGTGAGAAAACAGGGAAGTCGTTCAGCAGCAACCCAAAGTCTCCTGCACATGGCCCCAGAAAACCCACACCCATCTCCCTAGTCTCTTCCCAGGAAGAAATAGGCCCCAGACTATTTCTCATCTGGCTTGGATGCACGTCTGCTCTTCCCATTATTACTGTCCCCATCCCTGTGTCTCCCTGGGGCCCATCAGTGGGACATAGACTGAGGAAGGCAGGGACCTCAGGGGCCTGGGCCACAACGGGGCAGCTGTGGGCCCATGCAACACCAGCCAAGACAGGGAACAGGGGGTAGGAATCTAGTCCCTTCTTGCCAGCCTGACCCCACAGTTTCCTCTAACCCATGCTACAATCCTGGATTGGTGGTTATTGTAGTGGGGTAACTAGCCTCAGTTGTGCTACAGGAGAGAGAGTAGGATAAGGCAGGACTCGAAGGACCTGTGGGACTCTTGTAAGCCACCTTGCACCTCAGCCACCGGGGTTCCTCATAGTAGCTATGGACAGAGACATGGCTTCTTTGGGGTTTAGGGGCTACCGATGGACCAAGTATGGACCTCTTTCCAACAGTATCCATCCTCCACCTCTGCATATACTGTGCAAATCTTCCAATGAGCCTGAACGCTCACCCAGACCACATGAGCCATACAAAGGGCTCCAGCTGATCTCTACTAAATTCCTACACAGGTAATGGCCAGCTCCTTAGGGGAAGCCAGGAACAGATCAGCCCTAGAATGCTTACAGGCCAGGAGGTGTCTGGGCAGGATAGTCTTGCTGTAGTGACTGTATATCCAATGGAAACTACCAGAATTATGTTTATATTCTTTCCATCAAAGCTGTTTCCATCTTTTTTTACTAGGGAAAGAACACAGCCACATAAGCAGGAAAGCAGCACATCGAGAGCCAGCTGAGCACACCTGCCAGTCTACTAGCTCTAAAGACTACTGGAAAGCTTTCTAGGCTTCCAGAAACATCTTTATGAGGGATGGTAGAGGAAAAAAAGAGGATCCTAATACAGGAGTAACAAGCAAGGACAGAGATAAAAAGTAAGTAGGCAGTGCCAGCTGATCTAAACCCCAAAAATCCCATCCTGGCCATCCAAGTACTGGGTTTCCAGCCCAGAGTCAGAAGGCACAGAGCCTAAAAGGTCCATTCCCGGCAACTACAGTCTGGCTCACACTAAGCTTGTCTATCCTCCCAGCTGGCTCCAAGCCCTACCCTCCTTAGTAGGAGGGGGCTAGAGACCAAGATGGGGATGCTGGTGGAGGCTGTCACCATGGAAATCAATGCCAGCCCCCTGTAACCCCCTGGAAACCTTTCAATCTCCTCTTTGTCTTAGTAAACAAAAGGCCCTTCTCCCAACAACCAATGGCTGACGAACAGTCAGTCATGGCTGGGAGCCTCAGCCCCCACAGCTTCTCAGGATCCAGGCTGCACACTATGTTTCTGTCCACTGTCCCCAACCCCCAGAGGGTGCCTAGGGCCAAGAGGAGGGCCTCACCCCAAGAGGCTGCCAGGCCATCTTGTGGAGGCCTGCCAGGACCCTCTGGAGGCGGGCACTGAAATGAAGAAGCACAAAGATCCCATCACCCAGTAACAACAGAGCCCAGCTCCACTTCCCAGAGGCCCCATTCTCATGGGCTGTGACTAGAAAAAAGATCTGTCCGCATCCACTCTGGAGCAGGGACACAAAAAAAGTGGAGGCCTGAGTCCACGTAACACCTGTGCCTTGACCTAAATGCTACTTTGTTCTACTACTTAATTTTTTTTCCTATTATTTAAATTAGGAGAAAACTAAAATGGAAATCTGGGGCCAGGGATATAGCTCTGTTGCATAAAGCCTGCCTGGCAAGTTCAAAGTCCTGAGTTCAATTCATGGTACCCCCCACAAGAAACCCCCCCCCCCATCAAACAGAAATCTCCATTTTGGGGGTTAAAAAAAATGCTGCCCATTCTAGAACAGCAGGTCCTACCTTCCATACTATTCTGATACCAAAAGCAAGCACAGCCAAGGTCAGTTCCAGTGCCCCTACCTGGTCAGTCCATTGCCAAGTCCTGCCTAAGGCCTGAGACAGAAGAGCTCACAGGGGCGAGGCCAGGCCAGAAGCAGAATGGGGAAGGAGCAGGAGAAGCACGGACCAAGATTCAGGTCTTGCGAGCTACTGTCAGCCCAGAAGGCAGAGAAGGGTCTCTGGGCTCCTCTCCACCTGCCCCGGCCAGGCCTCTATGGCAGGCAGGCAGGCAGGCAGACAGTTGGGCCTGAGGGAGAGGATGCTTAAAGTCAGTACCTGTGGAGGTTTCCATTTGTCTCCCGCTGCCACCACTGCCGCCGCCGCCGCCGCCGCTGCTGCTGCTGGCTCGGACCCCCCTCCTTGCTGGCCATTGACTTGCTGCAGGCAGGAAGGAGATATTGTAACCGACAGTCACACAGATGCAATCACCTAAAACCCCCTCTCTGCTTTCCAAGGGTTGAGCTCCACAGTCAAACAAGGGAGGCCAGGCACAGGCACAAGAAGCACCTAGCTCCAGCAGGGCTCCTAAATATTCCCAGCATACCCCCATCTTACAGTGCCTACTCCTTAAACCAAGACCTCTACAGTTGTCCTGGACGCCGCCAAAAAGCACAGTGGCACTTGGGCCTGGCAGCAAGTCCCTGGAAATGGACAGTATAGAAAGTAAGCAGTGGTTCTGCTTCAAGCCAAGGAAAGCCACCTTCTCTTGCTAACAGACTGAGCAGGCCTGGATGACAAGGTGGCTTGGTAGCTGTCCCCTGGAGCCCCTCCTGAGGCAGCAAGGCTACCTTGTCAGCACCTTGCACACCCACGGTCAGCCCTTATCTCCGAATTAGTCCCAGTTCTTCCATAGGCCCTGGTCAAGTCCAGGCCTCCTTCCCTGACAACCAAGCTATCTAGGGCTTTCTGATTCTTGGAAAGAAAACCATGGTCCACTGTACAGTCTGGACCCACATTAAGAGGATATGCAGGCTGGGAAGCTAGCTCAGTAGAACAAGCCCCTGCCTGGCAATCGAAGGTTCCTAAGTTCAATCTCTGCTACTGAAAGAAAAAAAAAAGAACAAGAGGATATACAGGACCAGGGAGGTGGCTCAGTAGAATAAGCGCTTCCCTGGCAAGCACAAGGGCCTGAGTTCAGTCCCTGGTTCTGAAAAAAAAAAAAAAAAGACATACAGAACATTTGTGCCGAGCCAGCCTCTAAGAAAATGTAGGGTATGCCATGGTCTACTGGGGTGACAAGGGCAAAATCAGGCCTCAGGAGGGGGACAGGAGGCAGACAGAGGTGGACAATGTCATGGGGTGGAAAACTTGGTGAGAGGACCCTGAGACCTATTCCACCTTCTCAGAGACTATACAGCAGAAACAGCAGAATATTCTCACCCATCCAGCTCAGGAGTAAGAACCATAATACCTAATACATAAGGGAAAGCTATGCCTATACCTGGAGCCTCATGGACTATCTCAGAGAAGGGCTGATTTAGTCAGGGCATCTCTCTTAGGCTTCAGCCTTCTAGGGGAAGGAAAGTAGCATAGCCCAGCACACGGAAAATGAAGCCACTAGGGCTGTGGCTGGTTTTGCTTGGAGTCACTTCAAATGCAAATGATTCTAGCAAGGATAAGTTCCAATGCCCAGCTCAGCCCAAACTGCTGGGAAATGGAATCCCAGACAGACCCTAAGGAAAGATGAGATTTCTGCCACAGACCCTTTCACAGAACAGAGGCTGCTTCCCAATACTCACAGAAAGACAAACCTAAGAACCTACAGACAGGGTAAACACGGTACACAAGTAACTTCCTGCTTCCCCAAACTAATGCGCTAGATAACACAAAGACCAGGGCAATGCTGGGTAGCACAGGGCTCAGATGGGTCTTTCTGGGAAACCTCAGTCCATTCACAGACACTACACAAGACATTCATGGCACCCCATTTATGATAGAAGGAAGATCTCAGTCATTAAACCAGGATTCTGCTCTAAACATTCACTAGGAGAGCTGGGCATGGTGGCACACACCTTTATCCCAGGGCTCAGGAGTCTCAGGCAGGAGGATCACCACAAGTTCAAAGCCAGCGTGGGCTATTAATGAGTTCAAGGCCAGCCTGAACTACACACTAAGATCCTGTCTCATACAAGAAATGAAATAGTCAACACTTGGGAGGCTGAGGCAGGAGGATCAGCTGGAGTTTGAGGCTAATCTGGGTTACATACTGAGTTTAAGGACAGTGATACCATATCTCAAAGAACAAAACAAAATAATCCCCAAAATTGTCACTAGGAAGCCAGGCATGGTGGCACAAACCTACAAACCCAGTACTCAGGAGGCTGACAGGATTGCTGAGTTCCAGGCCAGCCTAGACTACATAAGCAAGCACAAGGCAAGGCTGCAGTACATAGCGAGACCCTGCCTCAAAAACAAAAACAAAGAGCTGGCCGATGGCTCAGCAGACTAAAGTGGCTGCTTAGATAAAGCACAGGGATCCCATTCCATCCAGGGCACCACATGCTATGCCCATGCCATGCTGTGCCAGTCCTACACATGGGGGCACTGAGATAGCAACAGACTGGGTGTGGTGGTGCAAGCCTGTAATCCCAGCGCTTGGGAGGCTAAAAATAGGAGGATCACTAGAAGTCTGATCTACATAGTGAGACCCTGTAGACCTTGTACTAAATACATTAAAAACAAACAAAGGTAAGTCATGGGCTGGCCAAATAGCTCAGCAGATTAAAGAGCCTGCTTAGGCAGACGCTGCAGCCAGTTCATGCCATGCAGGCCCCAGGGCACGCTGAGATGGTGATTTGAGATTGGGTGTGGTGGCACAGGAATGCAATCCCAGGTCTTGGGAGGCTGAACACAGGAGGATCACTAGGAGTCTGATCTATGTGGTGAGACCCTGTAGATCCTGTCCTAAAATACAATAAATAAATAAATAAATAAATAAATAAATGTCAGTAGGAGAACCTGGAGAAAGCTGTCACTTATTTTTAAAATCTATTTATTCATTTTGTACAGGGTCTTGTTATACAGCTCAGACTTGTACTGATCCTGTTGTCTCAGCCTCCAAAGTGCTGGGATTAAGGCATGTGCCACCACACCCAGTTTTGGTGGCTTGTGCCAGGGGTTCCAGGGCAGCACAGCATGTGGTACCAGGGATCAAACTCGGATCCTTGTGATTGTCAGGCAGGCGCTTAGGTCACTGAGCTATCTTCCTAGCCCAGTTGTCACTAAGTGTCACAGCTAGTCATATGCTGTCATCTCGAGCAATGAAAATGCCAGGCTCTGTAGTCACAATGTTTCCTAGCATCAAGCAGCAGTGCAAGAGGTGGGAAGCCATCTCTGAGGGATGAAATACCAGCTCTGCCTCTCAAAAGCCCAGAATAAATTGGGCTGTTTCCATTAGAAAATATTAAAATTTAAATAACTTGGGACAGGGGCTGGAGAGATGGCTCTGGGTCTAAAGCACCTACTTGGAACTAGCTTGGCAAAGCATCTGGGACCGCGGTTCAATCCCCCAGCACCACATGCCAGCCAGCCCCGCCCCCTGGTGGGCTGAGCTGGCCACACACACACACCACACACTCTCTCTTTCTCTCTCTCAAATAAAATAAGTAAATAAATAAATAACTTGGGACAAATAACAAGGTCTCTTAGTCTTGGGCTCCTCAGCTATAAGGGGGATAAACAGTCCTCCAGGAATGCACAAAGGTTTACCAAATCATTCTCCATGAAACACATTAGAAAATCAGCCACTGTACAAGGAAAGCAAGCTGTAAGTTCTAGCAATAAACACTGTTAATAACATCAACATCAGGGCCGGCAAGTTAGCTCACTGGGCTATGCACCTGCTTAGGTGAGGGCAGCCATCCAGTTTGGTCTCCAGCACCACATGCTGGGTCAGCCCTGCCCCCAGGTGAGCTGAACGGGCCACAGAAACTGGGCAGGTGTGGTTGTGTATGCCTGAAATCCCAGTGTTGGGGAGGTTGAAAACAGGAGGATCACTACGAGTCTGAGCTGTGTATTGAGACCCTGTACCAAATACATAAAAAATAGAATATCAACATCAGCAGGGCCTGAAAAAAAGTTGGGCATGGTGATACATGTCTATAATCCTAGCACTTGGGAGGCTGAGATAGGAGGAGCACTGTGAGTTAAAGGCCAGTGCGAATTAGGGAAAACTCTGTTTAAAAAAAAAACAAAAAACCTAAACAAAAAACAACCATTAAATAGAATATCAGCATCAGACTCATAGTGTAGGGATCATTGTAGGACACTTGCATCTGTTCAGGTCTCTTCACACAACACAGGCTCTGTGTTGAGGCCTGCAGATATAGCAACAATAAGGAAGAGAGAAGCACAACTCAGGAGCCTCATAGTCAAGTGCTAGCAGACAAATAATACACCAACTGACACCTAAGATGATTTCTGTAGCAACAAGTACAATAAAGCACAGGATGAGGAGTGACTATGAGACATACTAAAATTTGGCAGGCAGGCAGGGCCTCCAGAGGTGACATGTACACTGGGGACTTCACGAGAAAAAAAGTGATTGTTTCCATCAGGATGGGAGAAGGAAGCCAACGAAGGATGATGGCCTTAAGCAGGAGCAGTCAGAGAAGAGACAATTGGAGCAATGAATCAAAGACACAACATAAAGAAGACTGAACCCCTCCTGGAAAGGGAGCTATTGCCCATTTTCTGCAGCCAGCAGGCAGAAGGAAAGTCTAAAGAAAGGGAAGCCTTTCCATACTTTCCTGCATCTATCACCATCCAACCTGTGTCAGCTAGACTGAGTCACTCTATCTTTCCACAAGAGCTGATAATGCAAGGAACAGATTCTCACTAGCCCAGTGAGAACAGTAGGGACAAGACCACCTTTCTAAAAACCTTTCCACTCAAAAGATTAGGGACCTAGGTGTAGTTTAGTGGTATAGCATGCGTAGTATATGCAGGAGCCTGAATTCAAAATTTACAAAGAAAAACATTAAAAGAGCAACATGTCAGACCTCTTAGAACCTGCTGCAAGCCTGGGTCTTTCTTTTTTTTTAAGGCAGGGTTTTTCTATGTAATTAAGGCTGATCTCTAACTGTGTAGCCCAGGCTGGCCTTAAACTCTCTGTCTTCCTGCCTCAGTTTCTCAAGCTCTAGAATTATAGGCATGCATCACCATGTCCAGCTAAGCCTAGGTCTTGAAAGTTAAATAGCATGTACTAACCTTGAGAAGAGGTGCAGGGCACTGAAAACTCTAGCAAATGGGGTCAGACCTACTGCCCATGTTCATCTCAATAACAACACCTCTATGGCCCCACACACCAGCTGAGCTCCAGCTCACCGCTTTGTCCCCATGAGCTCTGGGGCCCTGCTCTGCAGACGCTTGGGAGATGAGGCATTCACTCCCCTTCTGTGCCTTTTCAAGTGTCCCATCTTTATCTGTGAGCCTCTCTCTCCTTCACCATCGACTGCCACCTAGGGACAGTCACCAAATTCTCAACCCTCTGGCTCACTGCTCACAAAGACCCTGTTTGCTCCTGTGGCTTCAAGAAACAGCAGGACACAGTAGAAAATTAGCCATAACATAAGGGTCACTTGTAGGGCAGTCCCTCACAAACTAGACCACGTTGTGCAGGTATCCTTTTTCCCTTGGAAGTGGCTTCTGCCCCAAGAGAGCAGGGTCCAGGTCCCAGCTCACATGCTAGCCATGGTAGTTAAGTGTACTCCTTGACCCTATGGGCCTAATCGCCTGCCACCTGTCCAAGCTGCCTTTTCAAACAGATCTGATCCCATTCTCAGGGTGTGGGTTGGAGGAAGGATGAGCTGAAAACGGATAGGTCCAGGAATGCGGTCCCTAAGCTAACTAGGAGGAAGATAGGCTGTGCTGTTGTGCACAAGTGTCAATTCCTGCCTGTACGCTCCTGGCTTGGCTTGCCTCAAAAGTAAGCGCTAAGCAGAGGAGGGGAGAGGCTCCTTCCTCTGAGTGCCCACGCCACCCTTAGCACAGCTCCCTCCGGTGTTTAGCACAAGGTATACCAAAGGGGGAAGTGGTGTCGGGTGCCTACCAGGCTCCTGACCAAGACAAGGATTGCTTCGGCACCTCAAAATTCTCCCACAGCGATTGGTACAGGGCGATTGCTCGCAAGACGTGTGAAAGCACACATGCTTACTCTACATGGAATAACAGGATGGGGTTAAAAGTTTCCCTGCAGAGCATCGACACAGACCATAAGAGTGGCTGCAACTGGGAGCCAAGCCACCCATCCTCTCCGGCTACAGGCCCGCCCCTTCCACTCCCACCAACTGAGATCACACGGATGTGTGTGTGTGAGGGGGACAGATGCCATTTTCCTGAACGCCGCCCGCAACACGACTGCAGGGCTCAACCCATCAACAGAGCCAGGCCAGCACCTGGCTAATCCTGCGGCCCGCCGGAAGCTAGAGTCCGCGGGCCGGAAGCTGCGGCCAAACCAAAGCCGTCCCGCCCCATCCCCGTCCCGCGGCATCCGCGAGGGGCTCCAGAAAACGGCAGCCTCCTAGGAACCCGCCACAATCTGGCCCGAGCGACTACGTGTTCGGTTCAGTTGAGGGCCGCCTGTGGCCGCTGGGGGTCACTTACGAGAGCTATGGTTGCCGTCGCCATCTTGCGTCCGTCGCGGCCGCTAAGCGCCCCACACACCACAGTCTTCCGTAATCTCGCGCGATCTGGCAGCCAAGAGAGCAACTATCGCGATAAAACGCTTTTTCCCCAGAGACGCGGAAGGAGAAGTACGTATTTCCGAGGCGGAGCAAATTAATCCCCGGATAGGGCTGGTACTGATGGACAAGGTGGTGGGGGGAGTACAGCGCTGGAGGATTAAAGCAGGACCGACCCGGGTGATAGGAGCGTGCACAGTCGAGGACCTTTATGCCCCCGAGGCCTCTACATTTCTTTGGCTCGCACACTTGCATCACCTCCCGCTGGGGCCAGTGCTCTTATTTCTGTCTACTTTACTCACAGATTTAGGCGTGTTTGCTCGCCGTTACCAAGGAGACGAGAAGAGCCGCCCTCTAAGATTGAGGGAGTCTGTAGACAGCTGAGACAGGTAACAGAATTACATCTCAGGCCGAACCTCGGATTTTGAGATGCATTTTTTTTGGAAAGAAAGTTATATGTATTGGGGAAAAGAAAGCTTGCGTCTAAATCAGAAGGGGCTGGGCGTGGTGGCACACACCTGTAATCCCAGCACTCTGGAGACTGAGGCAGAAGGATTGCTGTGAATTCGAGGCCAGTCTGTGCAACAAAATGAGTTCTAGGTCAGCCTGAACTGCATTGTAAAACTTTGTCTCAAAAACCCCCAAAAATAAACACACAAAAAACAAACGAGAGACAGACACAGAAAGGGGATGGGCTAGAGATACATTGTCTTTGCACTGTAACACTTTATAGTTAGAGGAGTCCTCATGTAATTAGCAGCATGTTGGCCTTCCTAATTATTTATAAAAACTGAAGTGTCTCTTAATACAGATGCTGTTTAGGTCAGAAGGCAGCCTGAGACAGCTTGTGAACCTTTAGGGAACACTATGACTGTGGACCTGTTAGGCTCTGAGCTATATTTAAGGGCTTGGGCAGACCATCCATGTTGTGCAAAGAGCTGCCCCCACATTTGCCATGGGCTGTAACCAGCCCCCAAATCTCAACTCAAGTTATCCACCTGAAAGAAGCACCTGTAAGCTCAGGCATCTTCATGTGTATGAGGTAATGAAGTATCTTCCCAGGCTAGGCAGGTCTCTGCGACCATGGGGAAATTTAAAAATTGAATATAGAAGGGCCGGGGAGATGGCTCAGTGGAATAAGTGCTTCCCTGGCAAGCGCAAGGGCCTGAGTTCAATCCCCGGTTCCACAAAAAAAAACAAAAACAAAAAAAAAGAATATAGACACACATAATAAAATAGGCCCAAATAGTTTCTTCCTTTCCTTCAGAAATGCCTCCAAAATGATGGGAGCCTATCAAGGCAGACAGGTAGATTGTCTTGGAGTTGTAGAACTGGATAGCAGAGCTGCTTTATTCCATTGGTATGTGGAAGTTAGTGTCTGAAGGATCTTGTCTAGGTGCACCTGGGAAGCAGGACACCCCAGACCTCTGTTGCTACCTACCACTAGGGCTGACAGGCACTGCCCCACCAACAGGAGCTGGGATGCGAGCTCCAGAAGAGAAGCTCTGAGGCTTTGCCCTGTTTCAAAAATGAGTGGTGAGAAGGTCTTCCCCTTTCCCTACCTCCAATCATGTTCCCAGAGCTTGGCCTCCAACATGCTCTACCCAGGCTCTTCTGAGAGGAGGATACCCCATTCACCATCTCCAAGCTCTAAAGAAGACTAGCAGCAAGAGTGCCTAGTAGAATGGTCCAATCAGACTCCAGACTCCCAACTAACCAAGCAATAAACTCCAGTCACAAAGAGCAGCTCATTCTAAAACACAAGTGGATAGCTCAGGATCATCAGGTACAAGAGAATGAGGAGAAGGAGGGAGCGAGAGGAGGAGGAGGTTGAAAGGTAACATTGGAGCTGGGGAGGTAGTTCAGTGGAATAAGTGCTTGCCTGGTAAGGGCAAGGTATGATCCACCAAAAAAAAAAAAAAAAAAAAAAAAAGCCTTACATTTGGGCTGGCCAAATAGCTTAGTGGATTAAAGTGCCTGTAAGCAGGGGCCAGGGGTTCAATACCTCAGCCTGCTTTGCTGGCCCCACCCCCAGAGTGCGCTGTGACAGAGATTGAGACTGGGCGTGGTGGTGCTCGCCTGTAATCCCAGCTCTTTGGCGGCTGTAAACAGGTGGATCACTGCAAGTCCTATCTAGTAGTGAGACTCTGAACACTCTGTAGTCCCTTCCCTAAAAAAATACAAAAAAAAAAAAAAAAAAAAAAGGTAACTTTGGAATCTTCCAGAATGCATAATAAAACCATATGGGTAGAAAACAGAAACTGCAGTAATCACACTGGTCAGGACTCTCCTGTGCTTAGGACCTACCTGGCTCACCAGAGCTTCCATAGTGGAAGGGGTAGGTGAGCTAGGTCTTACCGCCACCAGGGGTGACCCTTGGTAGCAGTTTCCAAGTAGACAGTAATATGTAATGCTACACTTAGGTACTTGGGGCCTGGCACCTTGTGTCCCTGTCTTACCAGAGTTCAGCCTTCTTGCCCTCCTTACAGCGACACTCTGCAGCAGTACACCCATTAAGGAGGTTCAGGGTCGACTAAGGTTACATCTCAGGGAACACAAAGCAGCTCCAGAGCCTGGGCCCTTAACTACATCATTGCATTCTTCCAGAGGTAAGTCCTGTATTGCAAATCCAGAAAATAAGGAAAGCAACAACAACAAAAAATAACCAAAGATCCGCCGCTTGCAGTGCAGGCCTTGCCTGTGGGGTATGCTCAGAAGGCGACTGGGCGTGGTGGCGCATGCCTGTAGTCCCAGCACTTTGGGAAGCTGTAAACAGGAAAATCACTGAGTCCAATCCACATAGTGAGACCCTGTAGACCTTACCCTAAAATACAGAAAAAATAAATAACTGA
This sequence comes from Octodon degus, assembly GCF_000260255.1. Lineage (NCBI taxonomy): Eukaryota > Metazoa > Chordata > Mammalia > Rodentia > Octodontidae > Octodon > Octodon degus. The sequence continues at coordinate 3,736,777 of NW_004524680.1, read as the reverse complement.
AGATTTCTGTTTCTGAATAATGAGCGAGTCACTGAAAATTTCCAAAGCACTGGAGCAAAGAAAAGATGGAGAAAAAATGAGAAAGAGCTGTACCAACCCGGCCCAGGTTGTGGCAGCAATTGAGACTGGGTGTGGTGGTGCACGCCTGTGATACCAGCACTTGGGAGGCTGTAAACAGGAGAATCACTAGTCCTATCTAGTAGTGAGACTCTGAACACCATGTAAATACCTGACACTCAAAATGAAGGAAGGAAAGGTTTACTTAGCTCACAGTTACTGGAGGGTTCAGTCCATATTCTGCTGGCTCCAAGGCAAAGGACAGCAGTTCATTGAGAGAAAACAATGAAGAGCAGAGGAGGAGCAGCAGCTGCAGCGTCCGTCAAGCCTCTGTCTTCCTTCTACACTGACTGCCAAGACTGGCGCTCCATGGCTATCAGCTCTTTCAAAGTGGCATGGCTGTGAAGATCAAGCTCCTCCAAAGAGTCGGATTTCTCCATTGAAGTGGGGCAGGGCGGCCAGGAAGCCTTTCTCAATTCCTGGGCCCTGCCCACCTGCAGGGCTAGGCCCCCACCCAGAGAACTGCTGGAGCTGATTCAGCCAAGTTGACACGGTGTATCAACTAACACAAGGCCCTTCCCTAAAAATACCAGAGAGAGAGAGAGAGAGAGAGAGAGAGAGAGAGAGAGAGAGAGAGAGAGAGTGCTTATAGGTTAAAGATCAGAGGTCAGAGAGGCGTGAGGGTTCTGGGAACTAGAAAAAAATGGCATGACACCCTAATAGTCCTGGGGGAGAAGTTATTTCAAAGAAGTCAAGCTTTTTTTTTTTCTTATGATAGTGGTACTGGGGACTGAACCAGGGCCTTTGTGCTGAGCTACTTACACAGTCCTTTATTATTTGAGACAGTGTTGCATTAAATCACCCAAGTAGACTCAAAGTTGTCATC
>NW_004524680.1:3720531-3735264 GCF_000260255.1 Octodon degus | reverse complement strand
GCTGAGCTATCTCCCCAGCCCATTTTTTAAAAAAATGTATTTGGTACAGGGTCTACAGGGTGTTCAAGGTCTCACTACATAGATTGGACTCTTAGAGATCCTCCTGTTTTCAGCCTCCCAAGCCCTGGGATTACAGGTGTGTGCTACCACGCCAAGTCTTAGTCGCTGTCTCAGCGTGCCCCAGGGGTGTGGCCAGCATGGCACACTGGGGATGGAACTCCAGCCACTGTGCTCTGCCTAAGCAGGCGTTTTAGTCCGCTGAGCTATCTGGCTGACCCTTCCTAGCCATCCTTTCAAGGGTGTAATACTAGAATAAAGACAAAAAGGCAAAGACTTTGTAACCTCTTGTGGTGGGTAGCTCACTGGTGGTCAACTTCTTACACCCAGCTGAATTAATCTAGCATGGTGCTTGGTCCAGGACACCCATGGGAGGGTTGTTGCCAGAAGCATAAAGGCAGAACAGGAGAAGCTGCAAAAGCGCTGTTACAGATGCTATTTGGAGAAGCTGTTGGAAGCTGCTAATTCGATTCTCCTGGGCTGTTCTGCTGGAGGACCCTGTCATGCTGGCTTTCCTGATGCACTTCGGAGAAGCATGAGTCCTCATTTTGAGCATCGCTTCCTGGCTTCAGAGAGGAAGATGGTGCACTGCTCAGTCTCATGAAGCTTGTTGCAGTGGCTTTCCCAATGGGAACTCAGCTTTCCTCATCACTGGAGGAGCTCGGGACCTCACTGTTGCTGAGGATGCCTGTGGTACTTTTGGGGGAGTTCTGATGCTTACCTTAAGTGTTGCTTCTTAGCTTCAGTTCAGATTCCTCTGCTTGCTAGCACAGATCCTTCATCCCACTGGCATAGACTTCCCAGCTTCTGCCACTGGCCTTTGGACCTTCCCAGCACATACCCATGAAGCGGGCCTGCGTAAGACTGTGTTGTGGGCTCTAGGTCTTCAGTTGGACTGGTGGGAGGCACTATCATAAGCTCTGAGCCCTCAATTGAATTCATTAGTATTTAGTGTGTGGATAGATTTGCGGCACTTGTAGTATATGATTCTTCGGTGATTCATTATAAAATACTACAATAAAACATGTCCTGTGCTATATCGTTCTCTTGCAAAAACCCTAAGCCACGACACCTCTCACGCATCCTCTCTCAGGCTAGTTGGAGGTTGTCCCTTTTCAAATGGGGTGAGTGAGGAGAGAAAAGCATGGGATCCAGAAACAGTAGAAAGGGAGTGTTCTAGGAGGCTAGTGAAGGGTAACTCAGGCTGACAGTCAGGCTGTAATCCACGAGCAGGCAGCCTAGGGTGTAGGGCTCACGTGTTGGGGGCTCCAGGAAAAGAAGAAACTAAATTGTGCCCTGACTCCTCTAAGTGTAAGAGGAGACCTACCTACATTTCTGCATGGGAATCCAAAATCCAAAAATGAATTAATACACACACACACACACACACACACACACACACAACTTAAAAAAAAAAAAAGGCCAGCTAAATAGCTCAGTGGATTAAAGCATCTGCAAGCAGGCTCAGGGGCCAGGGGTTCAATCCCTGGGCCTGCCATGTTGGCCTGCCCCCAAGGCTCTGAGACAGCAATTGAGACTGGGTGTGGTGGCGTGTGCCTGTAATCCCAGTTCTTAGGAGCCTGTAAACAGATGGATCACTACGAGTCTGATCTAGTAGTGAGACCCTGAACACCCTGTAGACCCTTCCCTAAAATAGAAAAAAAAATTAAAAACAAAAAAGGACAATTATTCCATGGAAAATACAACATTCAGTAAGAAATAGAATATAATCTAGGACATTGTTATGATTTGTGTCTAGATGTCCCCCCAAAGCCTTATGAGGGCGTTTTTTTTGGAGGTTGGCTGAATCTACAGTGTATGTCTGATTTGTAGTGTAATGCTGGGATAAAGGTAGGTGATTGGTGGATGAGCCCACTGATTGGGTTGGTACCACCCTAATCCCAGAAGTCTGGATAAAAGGGCAGAAAGAAGCCTGTCTCTTCTCGTTGCTTTTGATGGCTTCCACTGCCATGAACTGTTATCCCTCTGCCATGTGGCACCCTACCTTGGAGCCAGCAGATTATGGACATGAAATCTCCAAAAACTGTGAGCTGAATAAACTTTTTCCTCTTTAACTCTGGGTGTTGGACATTTTGTCTCAACAACAAGAGAAAAAGTAAGACAGACATCTCGTTTTCTGCTGAGACCTATGGTAATGAAGCTGAAGCACATCCAGGCAGCTAGGCCACACATCACACTGGTCCAGTGCTGGGTCAGATGATTTCTTCTCCCCTTAAAGCAGAGACAGCAAATCCTTTAGAGCTCTCAATCATAACAAACAGCCTGCTGTGGCACGTGTGGCCGTAGGTCTGCCACCACTGCCATAGAGGTTGTCACTTTGTGCACCCAATGTAGAAAAATCAATATATAGGACCAAAAGCATGCTTGTGGTTTTGAGAAACATAGATTCTAAATGCTTGAAAAACAGCTAAGAGAGCTGAATCTTGGGTCAAATAGGTAGGCTACTGTTATTTCTTATTTGTTATTGCTCCCCCCCCCCGCAAAGTCTCACTTTTAAAACAATATGCAGATAAGTATGAAAAGAGAAAACAAAAAACTCAGCATAGGCATAATTAAATGCAGACTGTAGTATCGATGCTTTTAAGTTCAGTTTAATCACTGGTACAATCTGTTATGTATTTGCCACTCAACATGACCATGCACCATCAGACAGCTTAACAGTAGGAGTCCCTCCGAAAATGTGAAAATTATTTGAAATCTGCATTTTAAGTTGAAAAGTAGGAAATTTTAGAAAATGTTGTAAATAGTATTGGAATGTTTACGATAATTTGCAATACACTATAGTTGTTCATTTATTCAGTATGCCTTGGCAGTTTTGGTTTGGTTTTTGGCTTCTGGTTATGGTGATACTCTAGGCAAAATCACACCCTCCCCAAGATGTCCATTCTCTAACAACAGGGGCAAGCGAATGTTAGTTTACATGGCAGAAGATACTTTGCAGATGTGTTAGATCTTACAGATTTTGAGGTCATCATCCTGGGTTATCAGGTGGACCCACCCACATCACAAGAGTCCTTATGTAGAACTTTTCTGGCAGTGGACAATCAGCTGATTTAATACAAAGATTTGCCCTGCTGCTGCTGGCCTTGAGGGTGGAGAGAGTGCTATGGAAAGTAGGCAGTCTGATCACAATGCTGAATAAATGTCTTTTAAAAAAAATAAAAATAAAAAAATAAATGGTCAAAAAAAGAAAGTAGGCAGCCTCTAGAAGCTGAGACTGATCCTCAGTTGACAGCCAGTAAGAAATCGGGGGCATCAGCCCTAGCATTGCAGGGAAGTGAATAAATCTGCCAGTAGCCCAAATGAGTGGAAAGGAGATTCTCCCCAAAAGCCCTCTGAAAGAAAGCCTGCCAACCCCTTGATTTTATTCTCATATAAGACTTCTGACCTATTACGACAAATTAGAAGAAATTCATATTTTAAGCCACCAAATTTATGTTAAAGTTCAGTGGCAATATACTAGAATGGCAATATACTAGAACTAGTATAGCAGAGAGCCTTCCTGTTTTGACACATGAAATGCTTAATAAACCTGATGAATTACATTTATATATACAATTTAAAATGTTTAAGATTATTAAATAGCCCAGGACTAAGAAGCCAGGGCAGGGGATTTGAAGGGTGTGTGTGTGTGTGTGTGTGTGTGTGTGTGTGTGTGTGTGTGTGTGTAAACTCCACCAGAATATAGAAATGTCTATGATTGAAAGAGTAGTTGAGTGGGATATAGGTAGACAGGAATGTACATCCTCAGGACCCCAGAAGGAGCTGTTCCATGATGGAGGTGTGGAGGATACCTGCCCTCTGACCCCTCCCAGTCAGGGAACATGGAAGACAAATAGCCCCTTGGAGAGGCTATGAGGGAGGGTATAGGTCCTGTTCTCAGAGTGAGTAGAAGGCCAGAGGGCATGCTCCAGGCTGGTTCTGCATGGGACCAGAGGCTTTGGTGACCATGGCCTCAATTCCAGACCCTCCACCTTATTTCTCCAGCTGGGTCTGGGCCTCTGGTGCCCAGTGCTGTATCTGACATAAGCAGGGCTCTGTTACAGTTTGAGGTCCAGGTTCCTGGCCTGATTGTGGTACCAACCATGGGTGGCTGTTCTCCCTGCCACATGGAACCATTGCCCTGGCAGAGGTTTGTTTGGGGTTAACCTCCACCTTCGACCCTCACCCCTCCCCAGGCTCCCTTGGCCCCTGATGGGCTCCACCACCATGCCAGGACCCCACACTGCTGGAGAAGGTTGGGGGTCCTCACTAGCAGGCTGGTGTTCATTAGCTCTCAGGCACACCGGTGAGGACAGCTCCAGTAGTGCTGAACTCTTCCCTCCATGGCTCATTCTGAGCCAGCAGCACCTGGGCTGGGCCTCCAGGGTTGGGCAGGTCAGGACTGAGTCCCTCGGTACTTGAGGAAGGTAGTTTCCAAGAAGGCAGCCAGCTTTGTGCGGTCATCCTACAAGAGAGAAGCATGATGGGATGAAGCAGTGTGACATATCCTGAGCCCCACCCCATGCCCCTTGGGCCATGCCCCCACCTACCTCATGCAGGAAGCCATAGTGCACAAGTTCAGCTGCGAGGTCTTGGGCACTGTCAGCTGTAGCAAGACAAAGAGAAAATTGTGAGGCTGCTGTATGCTTGGTGCCTGGTGCCCGGGCCCAGCTCACCACCCACAGCCCCCCTCTGCTTACTTGGTAGCAGGTCATAGGTCAGTTGCCGGTGTAGTCGGTCCTCCAGTACTAGAAGCAGCGTGAGCTAGGGGGTGGGAGGGGGTGGTCGGGCACAGCCACAGTTGGCCCACCCTGCCTGCCCACCCCAGCCCAGGACCCTGCTCACATGCCAGCGTGCCTTGTCTTCACCCCTTTCCAGGTTGCACTGCATCTGGACTACCTGGGGGAGGGGAGGCCTGGTTACCCCCAAGGACAGGAACTCAGCAAAGGTGCCCAGAAAGGACAGCAGAGATTAGAAATTAGAAAAATCTCCCAGGCCTAGCCCAGAAAACACATCTTATTCCTAGCTGCCCAGTAGGTTAAGGAAAACTTTCATGTGTAGGCATTGGAGCCGGGTACTGAAGGATGAATAGGAGATATCACATGGGAAAACAATGCCTTGAAAAGGAAGTATGGGAAGCAGGGGGGAGATGTTAACAGGGATGATAGTGCAAAAGAGCAGGATGCCAGCAGGACCAGTCCTCAGGAGAGTTGGGGCTTGGGTTGAGGATTCCTCTGAGCTTTCTAAGCAGCCAAGAACCAGGTAGCTTTAGGTGTTATGATGTAAACTCAGGCTGTTCTTTGGAAGAAAAGAAGCCAGGACAAGTAGGGCCAGGCTGGGGGCTGGTACAATATTCAGATGAGTAGTGGAGGTGGCTCAGATCAAGGTGGTGGATGCGGCCACACCCTAGGCCAAGCCAGAATCTTGGGAACTCAGTGGGTATGGGCATGAACAGTACAGGGAGAGACAAGCTAATGAGGCAGCCTTGCAGGAAGAGAGATTTGGGGAAATGTGGTTCCTGGGAGGCCTTTGGGAAATCCTAGAACACAAGTGTCAGAGAATCAGCCAACCAAGTAGATGGCACCAGAATGCTAGGGCAGATGAGATATCTGAGAAAATCTGTTTGGAATACAAAGGGATTTGGTCAGGCAGCAGGATTAGGGAAGGGTCTACAGAAGCAAAGAACCTCTAGGAAAAAGGGGAATTGTAGCATTGTCCTAAAGCCCTCCAGTCCCCCAAAAGCCCCAGCCTAGACCTGGTCTCTGGCAGTCTAGAGGAGAGCTGGCCCAGAGGGAATGCAGGCCAGGAGAGAAGGGCATCTGTTATATGGACAGGCCTGAGAGGCAGCACAGTGCAGCAGGGGTGGGACTTGCCTTTCTGGTCTCCGAGTCAAAGGGTTCTGGTGTTGGGGTCTTGGCCTTCTGGACCTCTTCAGGGGGTGGGGCCAACACACGGGGAAGCCCCAGGGGCCGAGCAGCAGCAAAATTCATCAATGGGTAGATCCCATTTCTGTGGACACATGGGGTCGGAGTGGCTGGAAGCCCGGGCCTGACAGTACTGCTTCCCATCTCGTGCCAGCCAGCTCTCACCTGACATCTTCCAGGAATTTGTCCAGCTCCAAGAAGGAAACCTCCGAGTACCTGGTAGGGGGTGGGTATACATGAGGGATGGCCAGCAAGGGGATGGCCAGGGAACTGAGGAGAGGCTTCAGGGTGGCTACTGCTCACCGCCACTGCATCATGGGCTGGTGGAGCCGGGGAATCTCTGCCAAGATAGCGTGCAAGTCCATTGCCTTGGTCTTTTCCTCCACTACATTCTCAGGCATGAGGTCTGCGGGCCACAGGAGCACTCAGTGGGGTTTCCAGCCACAGGTTCTGTAGGGCCCCTTCCACATCCCAACCTCAAGGCCCCTGACCCATCCAGGCCTGCCTGCCCCTCACACTGGTGCTGGATGAAGCAGTGGGCTGCCAGCAGCTTCAGTGAGTGCACCTCGAAGAGCACGCGATGGAAGAGGAGGTTGTGGGCAGAAGGCCGGTGGGCAGGGTCCCGGGCCAGGCAGGAAAGGATGAACTCCTAGGTATATGGAAAGGAGAGGCAGTGATGGACAGAGGCTCCCTGCTAAGTCTAAAGAGAGGAGGCCCCCTGAAATCCCTAGACCCCAGGTATACCCCCTCCCCGGGTTGCTGCGCTGATGCACATAGGGAAAGGCAACCCGTTAGTAGCCAGGCCAGGACCTGACCTTAAGAACCTGAGGGTGGTCAGGCGTGAGCTCAGAACACCCAAGGTCTACTTCCCTTGATCTTCAGGGAAATGTGGGGAGTGGATGCTATTATGCCCAATACACAGACAAAAGCCCTCCAAACCAGAGCCTGCCCCCAACTTGGAGGTGACCTCGATGAGCCCCCATCTGTCCCACCCTGCCTTCTGTACTTCTCATGCTCACTAAGCCCCAGACTCCTCTCCCTCATCCCCAGTGGTTGAACTGTTAGTGCTGGTCTCTGACCAGAAAGGCTGTGGCTACAGCTTCTGTCCTATACCTCCTTTGTCCACTGCGTGTTCACCATGCCCCGCACAAGCCTGGGATCTTAGAGGTATGAGGGTTAAGCAGACTTGAGTACAAATGCTGGTTCCACCACTTACTCTAAAGCCTTGGGAAAGTCCTTAGTCTCTCTGAGTCTTATTTTCTTTATAAAATTGGCATAGTAATAGTAACCATATAGAGAATGTCTCCATTCTATTCCAAAGAGGTCTTCTGTGCCTGTGGGCCTTAGTACAGAGGCTGGACACCCCTCAGGTGCACCGATCTAGCTCATACTACCTACAGCACCTCACACTGCTACTTCAGGTACCCTTAGCCATTCTTAGAAGAATGGGGCAAGCTTCTCACCCGCATGTTGGGGTCACTCAGTGAGTGCCTGGCTTGAGCAATGGCTTCTTCTGTGACTCGGGTGTCTCCATTAGCCTGAATCTCCAGCACAGCCATCTGGAGTCAGGGCCAGGTGGGATCCCAGAAGAGATAGCACAGGTGAGAAGGGTTGGAGCCCCACCTGGAGGGGGATAGGAGGTGGGGCCAGTACCTCCAGCGCACACATCCCAAAGGAGAAGATGTCCACTGCCGTACCATCTGCGACCTCTGAAAGGGGGAAAGCAAGGCAGGGCAGGTAGGACAGATGCAATGGCAGGTCAGTCACCAGGGGCCCTCCTGGACTCACCGCCATACTCTGGTGGGAAGAAGTGCAGGTTCCGCAGCTCCTGGCGCTCGGTACGGATGGGGCTCCGGAGATCATCTGGGAGCGCTACAGAAGAGCATAGTGCTAAGCAGCAGGCCTCTCCACAGAGGCCCCCACCCGCATCCCACCCACAGGCTCCACGCACCATTGGAGAAGATTCGGTACCACACTGGGCCGGCCACCAAAGAAAGAAAGGAAGAAAGAGTAGGTGTCAGGCCCTGGGCTTCCAACAGGCCCCCTGCCCACCCTACCCCACCCAGCCCCTTCCAGCAGCACCAGAGCCAATCTTGATGAGGCCATTGTGCTGAATGAAGATGGTGTCACTGGTCAAATTCCCGTGGATGATGGGGGGGCTGCAGGCATGAAGAAAGCTGCAGGAGAGTGGGGGAAGGCATGAGATCAGAGACCATGGGAGTGGTGGATGCTACTGGGCAAGTACTTGTGCAGCTTGACTCTCACCTGAGTGCAGACAGGATCTGTGTGCACCAGCGCTTCCAGGCCTGGCAGTGAAGCAGACACAGGACTCCCATTGGGTGGGCATGGGAGAAGCTGGGCCCACTACTGGCCCAAGGCCACCCTGCACTAACCCCCATACTGTCCTGAGCCGCAGCCCACACCCCATCCAGGCCCCAGTGTCTCCCCGTACCCGAGTGCTCATGGCCTTGTGGTTCTTCTTGGTCTTTTTCAGAAATTGCTTGAGGCTGCCCGATGATACATACTCTGTGATGAAGATGACCTGCAGGATGGTGGGGCTCTGCCTGTAGGTGGGTGTCCCCCTCTCCCCACTAGGCTCCCACCTTTTCTTACCCCCCCACCCACCCTCAGCTCACCCTTGCTTGGGTCTCGGAGGGGTCCAACCAGTACTTGTGCAGCTTGACGATGTTGGGGTGGTCCACTAGTGCAAGCTGCTCAAACATAGTTTGGATCTTCTCCTAGGGAGTGTGTGTGTGTGTGAGGGATGGTCACAGGGCAGTCACAGAACTGGACAGGTCAGGAGGAGGCAAGCCTTACCTCATGGGCTGCGAAGGCCTTCCTGTCGCCAAAGTGTAGCTCATTCCACACTACTTCTACCCCTTCCTCCGTGTCCATGGCCAGAAAGGTGCTCTGGATCCCAGGCATATTCCCTTGGTTCACCTGGGCAGGGAGGAATTTGCGCCTTGCTAAGTGTAGGGTCCAGGGTGACAACTCGGTCCCACGCACACCCTTTCCTGCCTGCTAGGAGGGACAGCAGGGGACCTGCAGGGGCTGGCCCCTGGGTGCCGAAGGACAGTATCCAGAAGGACTAGAGCAGGGCCGCAGAGGACTGGCACGGATCCCAGGGCATGGGGAGGTGGTTTTGGAAGGACATTTGTCCTCGGGGAGTGGAGGTCTAAGGACCAGCTAGAACGCGACCACTTAAGAGGCCTCAGGTTGCCCCGACACCACGGACACCACGGCTGCTCCGGACTCCACCCCTCCGCCACCCACCTGCTCCCGCCGCTTCTGCCAGCGGCCGCACGGGCTCTCTTCCAGGATGTCGCTTTCGTCCTCACTCTCGTCCTCCCGCTCCCGCTCTCGGCTCCGCCTCGGCGCTGGCTCCGGGGCCGCCATGGTTCGGCGGGCCCAGGCTGCCGTCTGCCGTGCGCTCGGCTGCTCCGCGGCCACCCAGCCCAGAGCCCAGCCAAGAAGGCGCCGCCTCAAGCCCCCACCCGGCTCCTAGAACTGGGAGGCGGCGGGCGCGCAGCAGGCGGACCGCGGGCCGGGGGGTGGAGCTGGCCCACCCCTCTAGAACTGCCTCTGCGGGCCGGGATCCGGTTGGAGCTCTAGCCGTGGACGGGCCCCGCTCCGCCCCGCCCAGCCCAAAGTGAGGTTCTGTTCGTTCAGAGCGGGCCGGCTTTCAGCGGGCCGGCTTTCAGAGGACGCCCCGCCCGCTCTAGGCGGCGGCTCTGTTCTCCCGGTTAGGGGCCCCGCGGGACAGAGCCAGGAGTTCCCTGGCTCCTCCTAACGGCGACTCCTTTGGACCCTTCAGCTAGCCTGGGCGGTGTCGGTCCGGGCCTCTCCAGGCGCGAAGCGGCCTCCTCCTGGTTCTGCATCCTTACCCTATTCCTGTCACACACAACCTGCAGCCCTGGGTTTGCTCTAGCTTGGTCCCCTGAGAGTTTGGAGGGGACCTGGGGCCAGGCAATCTGGGGGCTTACCTAGGTGATGGCCTGCTGGCTTCAGCTGCAGAAACCCTCATGGGCTCAGAAGTGGGGCCAGCTCTTCCCGCCAGTCCCCTAAAGAACATGGAGAGTGCCAGTGAAGGCCACCCGTAAATACACCAGCGGGCTGTGAAGAGATAGACTTTAATTCATAACCACAAATCCCTTACTGACTCAAAAATTCTGTGCTTCCTTTCGTGCACATGACCACCTTCCAGAAAAGCAACTTTTTCTCTTTTCTCCCCAGTTGTGCTCCTGTCCTACTGTGGGTCCCCCTTGCAGCAGCAAACATCAGGAGGCCCACCCTGACCACACCCTATTGGAGTCACTTGAAAAACCTTTTCACCCTGCAACCCTACTATCTTCCCACAACATCTCCTTTTTACACCTGCCCCATCCATTGCTGCAGATCAGGCACCTCAGATGTCTGATCCTGCTGCACCTCAGGCTTAACCCAAGGGGACTCCCTCTGCTGACTATATGGTTCTTCAGCTTTTACCTAGCACCAGGGGACCCTGCTCCAAACCCTCTGGTCTGCCCTGGTCACCCACTAATCTTAAAAAGATTAGCCCTGTAAGTTGAAGCATTCACATTCTGCATCAGATACTGGCTCTGGAGCATGGCCTGGGAGACACCCTTTGAGACACTGGAACATCCTTCGTGGCTTGAGCATGTTTACCTGGGACCTGAGGCCACACCAGGCAGTTTGTGCTCACAGTGTGATTGACGCTGGGAGCTGGAGCCATGCAATGTCATTCTGATCTCTGGAGGGGCTAGACAGCAAGGTTAGCCACTCATAGCAGCTATTGCCTATGTGACAGAACCCAGTAAAACCCTGGAAAGGACCAAGGCTGGTGGCACTTTTATACACTGTCACATGCAATTGCTGGAAGATATGCACATTGTTCAGTGTCTGAGAGGACCATTGGACAGAATCCACACCTGGCCTCAACTGGTATTTCATGAATTTCCCAGAGAAATGTAAAAGAAATATCTGCTTCTACATGGAAAAAGGCTCTGACAATCCCAAAAATGATTTGGTCAAGTACAGCCTGGCATGTAACTGAGCTTATCAGGAGTCACAGAGCAGTGGACATCCTGTGGGCTGCAGTAAGGAACCACCCAATCACTAGTACTTCTTTATTAAATTACTGATTCTATAGGGCATGAATTGGAGCAACAAAAGCAGGATCAAAACAGAAGGAACCTTGAGAAATTTTGTGTCTGCCACTGCCATTCCATCTTTATCGGGAACTCTGCCAGTCTAAGCATGCGCATTCCAGCCGTGGTGGTGATGATCTTGGGCTGCGGACTAGTGCACAGTCTCAGCCCCTGGTGAGGACTCACAGAAAGCACCCCAAGATGGAAGTTGCCCTGTGCCTAGAATGGCAGGACAATTTTCTTTACACCCTGGCTCTGGCCCACCAGCCCTTTGCTGCTGTGGTTCTCCTCTAGCAATTGCACTTGTGGCTTTCACAGCATGAGTCCTCCCAATAAATCACTGGACCTGGATCCTGGGTCCGTTTTCACTCAGCATGAGGACCCAGTCCTAACTGCAAAAGCTCTAAAGTTAGCTCTGCCTCTGATCTCACTTCTGTCCTGTCCAATCAAATCCACCATTGGCACCCTGGCCCAAGTCTGTCCCAGTAAGGCCTTTGTCCTGGCTGTGCCCACTTTGTGGTATACTCTTCCCAGGTATCCTACAAAGCCATTTCTTGCAGGTCTTGATTCAAAAGTCGCTTGCAGCTGACTGCCCTGTCACCTATTCTAGCATCACAGCTAGGACTACACTTGACTTTTACCACCAGATCATGTCTGTTTTCTCCCCTCTGCTTTGCTCAACATCCCTACCGGTACTGAGCCCCATGAGGGCAGAATGTCTGCTCTTCCTGGCTGACATCCAGCGATTGTGTTGAGTGGCAGAATTGAGCAGGGTGTGGGGCAAGATGGCATGGCTGAAGGAAGCCCCAGAGGTAATATCTAAACCAAATCTCTATGAATTTCCTTCTCTGCCCTATAACCAGATACAAACACTTCACAGTGAGTTGAGCAGAGGTCCTCAAAAGATATATCTGTCCTAATTCCTGTTTCCTGGGAAAGGGTTTATGTGGAACCCTTTTCGGGAAAGGGTTTATGCAATGTAAATCCATTTAGAATGCTGATCTTAGATCCTTTTGGATTCAAGGAGGCCCTGCACCCTACACTTGACTTCTTCATGAGGGAAACAGGGTAGCTTGAGGCATAGAGAAATCAGGGAGGCAGACATGCTAGGAGGAACAGAAACTGGAGAACTGCTCGGGTTTTGAGAGCCATTACTGGTTCCAAGGTGGACCTGGAGTGAATTCTTCCCTAGAGCCTCTAGAAGGAAACATCCCTGTCCATACTTTGGTAGTAGACATCTGGCCTCAAGAACTATATAAGACAAAATTTGTGTTGTTGTTAACTATTTCACCTATGGTAGTTTGTTATGATAGTCCTAGTTTATAAAGTTTGGATTGTGCCCTCCACAATAAAGAACGTATGGTGAGAGCACAGTACTGTGCTTCTGAGCCATTTAATACCATGATCCTGTTACTTCCAGCTCTCAGAGACAGCAGCTGAGGCACATCCTTGGTGACCTTCCTTGGCTGGTACTATAGCCCCATCCCCTGCCGCCCCTGCCTGCATGCCTGTCCGTCCCACATTCAGTCAGGCCCTTTATTACATATCACCTGTTCTCTAGGGATACCCCTTCTCTGGGAGTCTCTGGCTTTCTGAACAACCTGTAATTTTACTGTGGCACTTAATGCTATCTACGGGCTCTTTTTTTTTTTTTTTTTTGCGGTACTGGGGATTGAACTCAGGACCTTGCACTTGCCAGGCAAGCACTTATTCTACTGAGCTATCTCACCAGCACTTATCTGCAGGTTTAATGCTCACTACTTTCCCCACTTCATTATGGGAATCTGCCAAATACCCTGGTTGTGCCCTTGGGGTCTTTCTGAGCCCTGTAGTGTTTTGGGAGACCTGCTTTCTGAATTCCTGCCTATTTCTTTCCCACTGACAGTAAGAAGATCTCCCGGCTGTCAGGGTTAGGATTGATATCCAAATTCCAGGAGGCTCTGGGTGAGAGAAAGACAAATGGCTAGAGGAGTACAGGGAGGTCCTTCCTGCTGTCCACCCTGATGACTTTGTCTCTTAGTTTCACTCCTGTTTTGTAGGCCTCTCGCTGGAGTGCAGACTGGACTTGGAGACATACTTCCAAGATTGTATTACTGCTGGTGCAAGGGGAACCCCCTCTGAGATGGGTGACAGGGCTGTAGCTTCTGTCTTCACCCTAAGGAACCCAGTGTTGTGTTGCGAGCTGTCCTGGGAAAGCCTCATAGCAAGAAACTGCTGGTTCTGGATCATAGCTGATTATTACCTGGTGCTCTTGTGAGTTCCAAAGTGGATATGAGTGAGCATGTGTATATGTACTTCAAGTACTGATTGAAAATAAGTGAACAGTTATTTCAAGAGAGATTTCAGAAGGCTAGCAATAAAGTCAACCAAGAACTATGAGATAGAAGCTCAGAGACAGCAATGTCCACATAGAAGATAACTGATACCTATGACAAGCATCCTCAACATAAAAGGCTGTCAGTGATAGAATCTTACCGTGTTCATGAAACCTCATTAAAAAACTATTTGAACATTACATTGTTAGCTATCTCAAAATCTTATTGAAAATATCAAATTTCAGTTTGTCAGTAGGAGACAAAAGGACCTGCCAAATAGCTCAGCGGATTAAAGTGCCTGCAAGCAGGCACAGGGGCCAGGAATTTGATCCCAGAGCCTGCCTAGCTGGCCCTGCCCCCAGGGCACCGTGAGACAGCAATTGAGACTGGGCATGGTGGTGCACATGTCTGTAATCCTGGCACCTGGGAGGCTGTAAACAGGAGAATCACTACAAGTCCGACCTAGTAGTAAGACCCTGAATACCCTGTAGACCTTTCCCTACAATACAGAAAAGAAAAATAGAAGACAACAAATATGTAGTTGCTTGCTGGATAGACCTTTTTTTTTGGAACTAGGGTTTGAACTCAGGCCCTTGTGCTTGCCAGGCAAGCACTTATTCTACTGAGCCATCTCCTTGACCATGAACAGACCTTTTAATGGACAAATGTTGTATGTGTTAGATCCCAAATGGAATGACTGGCAATGCACCATTGCAAAGTGTGAAACATTAAAAACTTTCAGACTTTTTTTTTTCAAATTGTACTGAGGATGGAGCTCAAGGCCTTCACACTGAGACATATTACCAGCTGTTTGTTTGTTTGTTTGCATTTTTAGAGAAGGGTCTACAGGGTGTTCAGGGTCTCACTACTAGATTGGACTTGTAGTGATCCACCTGTTTACAGCCTCCCAAGAGCTGGGATTACAGGTGTATACCACCATGCCCGGTCTCAATTGCCATCTCAGTGGATCAAACCCCTGGCCCCTGCACCTGCTTGCAGGCACTTTAATCCACTGAGCTATTTGGCTGGCCCTTACCAGCTGTTCTTATTGTCTTTAATTTTAAGACAGAATCTTGCTAACTTGCCAAGGTTGGGCTTGCATTGGTGATCCTCCTGCCTCAGCCTCCCTAAGTGTTAGGATTACAGGCATGCACCCCCATACTCAATTTTCAAGACTGAATTTAGAGAGGAAAAGATAACAATGTAATAACTGGGAGGGGCTTTGGACACTTCTTTTATTGAGATGATTGAGAACAGATGCCATAGGAAGATTTCTTTTCTTTTCTT
>NW_004524680.1:3713270-3719226 GCF_000260255.1 Octodon degus | reverse complement strand
AGTTCAGGCCCACCTTGAGCTCACTTTGTAGCCCAGGTTGGTCACATTGATCCTCCTGCCTCAGCCTCTTGAGTGCTGGAATTTCAGGTGTGCACCCCATGCTCAGCTTATTTATTCTTGGTACTGGGAATTAAACTCATAGCCTATCATTTGCGAGGCAGGTGCTGTACTGCTGAGCTTCATCCTCAGCCCCATTATTTAAATTTTTGAGGACAGAATCCAGCCCTTAACAGTTACTTTAAAATTATGCTGTTAGGGATGGCCAGATAGCTCAGTGGACTAACGCACCTACTTAGGCAGGTGCAGTGACAGGAGTTCGATCCCAGTGTGCTGTGCTGGTCTATTCCCCAGGGCCTGCTGAGATGGAGACTGAGACTGGGTGTGGTACATGCACATGTAATTCCAGTGCTTGGGAGGCTGAAAACAGAAGGATCATGAGTCTGATCTGTGTAGTGAGATCCTGTACTTTTAAAATACATTTTAAAAAATTATGTTGTTGACTGTTAACAGAATTTTTTTTCTTTTAGGCACTTATACCTTCCAAAAAAATTGTCATTAATATATAAACATCTCATTCTAGGGCCAGCCAAATATCTCAGCGAATTAAAGTGCCTGGAAGCAGGCGCAGAGGCTAGGGGTTCTATCCCCGGGCCTGCCATGCTGAGATGGCAATTGAGACCAGGCATGGTAGTGCGTTCCTGTAATCCCAGCTCTTGGGAGGATGTAAACAGGCTGATCACTATGAGTCCAATGTAGCAGGGAAACCCTAAACACCCTGTGGATCCTTCTCTAAAAAAGTCTCATTCTCTCAAAAATTCTACAACTATGCAGCTGTTTGTTCCTTTGTTTGCATAGGAAATGACCATAATACAAAAATAAGAGAGAAAAAGAAGCAAAACAGCAACCAATTTATGCTTTTTATGTGGGTCTATTTCCATGTATAAACATTTTAAGCCTTACAAAATTATTTACACCATTTGTTACCTATTTACACATTTTAAAGCAACTTTTCTAACAAACAAAACTGTAATTTATCAAGTTTTGAAAATTGTTTTCTAAAATAATCTTGCTATATTACCATAAAATCAATAAAGATAAACAATATTTTAAAAATAAAATAAAATTTTCATTTCAGCGAAGATTGCTTTTGGCACTTTACTTATGATTCTACCCTTTGGCTAACAGCATCAGCATGACATAACTAGTTTATATTACAGCACTTGTTCCTGTAAGTCCCCTACATACCATGGATGCTTAAAAGCAGACACTGAGTATTAAAAATAATAGATTAAACTGTACTGTAATTTAGGTCAAATTACTGTGTCTTGCTGTATATTACAAGCAAAATCCACATAAACTGTCATTGAACCAACAGTACTGCACAGGCGAATATCTCAGTATATGAAGACTGCATCCTAAATTCAGCACTGCCGTATATCAAACTATGTAAATCCTTCCTTTTAAGAATGATACTGGGACCGGGCAGATGGCTCAGTAGAATAAGTGCTTGCCTGGCAAGCACAAGGGCCTGAGTTCAATCCCTGGTTCCACCAAAATACATAAATAAATAAATAAAAAATGATACTGCTTAGCTTATTGTAAGAGGTTTTACATTTGTATGTTGTAACCATCTTTAAGCTTTTCAGTTTACAATTCATATAAAAGTCTTGCATTTAAAGTAATCCTATTTTATTGGTGCATCAAATTTGCTCTTTAAAGTTCATTTGAATGATTATTCCTTCCCCATAAAGAAATGAATTTTGATAAAGTTGAGCAGTATCTCACCACAAATTCTAACTGTAAATGTGTTCATGATTATTTTCAGAAGCAGTATGATTTTCCCCCAAAAGAATCCTTAAAAACTAGAATAAGTGCTTGCCTGGCAAGCACAGGGTCTTGAGTTCAATCACTGATACTGGAAAAAAAAAAAAGAATCCTTAAAACCCTCTAATAAACCTATAAAGCTGATTTGCATATTTGCAAAATTTCAAATAGCCAATATAGGCAACTCATATATATTTAAAAAGAAGAAACATATTCGTTCAGTGAGAACTGCCCCATACGCTGAGTACCTATGGAATTGCCTCCCACTGACAGAGCCTAAGGTGAGTCAAGGAAGTCGTGACCCTCACATTCCCCCAGGACAGTCTGGGCCCCTGGGGAGCAGCCCCTGCCCCCACGCCCTCATCTAGGGGCAGCTGGCATGAGGGGACATCTAAAGCCACATACAAGACAGCCAGCATTCCAGATTCTTAAAAGGACTGAACATTTTGGTATTGATACAATGTATTCCCTGTTTTCTCAGGTATACAAAATATACATTTCCAGTTTCATCTTCCTCTTTCCTGGAGGCAGTGGCGGGGCTGCTCAGTTCTGGTGCCTCTTCATATGTAGTGCCAGGTGGTCCAAGCGTGAGGAGCTGCAGTTGCCCACGGTGCACTGGAAGGGCTTGGCACCTGTGTGCTTGTGGTAGTGGCACGTGAGCTCGTTGAAGCATGGAGTGCCAGTCACAGCCTTCCCTCATGCACTTGTAGGGCTTCTTGCCAGTATGAATCCTCAGGTGAGCTTTTAAATGAGACGACTTTGATAAACTTTTGTGCAACCAGGATAATTGCAGTACTGGATGCAGTGCTTTTCCAAATCCCAGTTACTCCTTCTATTGTATCGGACAGGCTGGATGTTGGGCAAGATCACAGGCGGTGTGGCAGCGACATTTGGATTGTGGATCACCATGCAGTTTAGAAGCAACTGTAGCAACATAGGATGAAAGAGGGGTTAGATTCTGGAGCATCTTTCCTTGCCCATAGGGACTTCCAGGCTCTGAGCTTGGTGGAGGGGTGAGCAATGGCCTGCTGCTGGAGGAGGAACTGACTCGGCATGGTGTACGCACAGGGGGACAGACCCTGGAGGGGCTTCACCACAGTCTGGGGGACAGTGGTGATGTGTGTGTTAAGGCCTGTCATGGCGACCGACATGGAAACATAAAGGGTGTCCATGACCTGTGTGTGGCCTGTCTAGATTTGGTGTTCAGGAGCTGGTACAGGTGGCCCTGCTGGGGAGGGACTGAGAAGTGAAGATCTGGTGTAGGAAGTTCTTGTTTGATGAAAATGTTAACCTCTGGAGCTGCGGACTGGTGGGAGCTGAATGTACTGGTGAATTCGGGGAGGGCCTGGTTTGGGGCCGGAGGAGGAGGAGGATGGGGGCAGTCATTTCATTCTGGTGGCTGAAAACAGTAGCAGATTCTGTCTTGATGTGTGTCACACATGGTCTCTGGGATTTGTACAGGCCAGTTCTCAGGTGAGTGATGTCAGGCAGGAAGACGTTCATGTTGATACTGACGGTAACCCTTCCCTGTCAATGAAGAACTGGTCTACCACTGAGGCACTGTCTGGTCTACACACTTTATGCTCTGGGATTATGGGACCTGGAGGAAGCTGGGGTGTCAGATGCTTCTCCATTTCACATCTCGTTTGGACCAGCTTCTCTGGGACAGCTGCGGGCTGCGGGGCGCGTGGTGGTGCTGGTGCTTCAGTTCCTCACTGGGGAAGAGTGCTGCATCGTGGGGACGGGATTGCCACACCTAGCACAAGCTGGAGCTGCGCAAACACACGCTAGTCCTGCGCAATCAGTAGCTGGGGCGATAAACCCAGGTGGGCGCTCAAGCTCAGCACCTGCATGGCCATGGAGACCCTGAGGGGCGCGGCTCTGGGTGGGCTGCCCTGGGCGGGCTTGCTCTCTGCCTGACACAAGCTGGCTGAGGCCAGCGAGTTGGGAGTTGGGCTGCAGGGAGAGGCGGGAGACTCCAAGAAGACCCCTTGACCAGCAGCTGGCAGTCTTTGAACGCGTGGGCCAAAAGCCAGAGCTCTTCGCTTTACCGCGCATCATTGCCCGGGTGCTCTGGGGACCACTTTCTCCCGCCCCACCCCAGCATGCTCTCGGCCTCACCAGAGCCTGCACTCCTCCATGCTGACCTCTGCGAGAGTACTTGCCCCACCTTAATAGAACTTTTTACTCTTTCTGGTACAGAGCATTTAACCTAGGGCCCTATATATTTAACTTTGAGATGGAATTATTAAAGTGTTTGGGCTGGGCTTAAATTTATCCTTCTGCCTCAGACTCTCAGAGTGCTGGAATTACAGGCATGCACCACCATAACCAGCTTTAGGGGATTTTTTTTTTTAAAATGTATTTGGTACAGGGTCTCACTATGCAGCTCCAACTTGTAGTGATCCTCCTATTCGGCCTCCCCAGCGCTGAGATTACAGATGTGGCCACCATGCCCAGTCCTGATGACCAGCTTAGCATGCCCAGGGGTGTGGCCCACAGGGCATGTGGTGCAAGGGATTAAATCCTCATTCCTGCTCTTGCCTAAGCAGACACTTAGTCCACTGAGCTATCTCACCAGCCCAGGATTTTTTATTTAGTTTCCAGATTCCTCGTAGGTGTTCATGCTTAAATCATGAACCAGATGAGCGGGCTGTTGCTGTGTTCTGGGCCTCTAGCTTGATCTGTAGTTTCTGGAAGTGCTCTATTCTTAAACTAACTCCTGGGTTCAACTGATCTTTCTGCCTCAGCATCCCAATTAACTGAAAACACACATACTTGCCTCTATCAGCTGACTTTTTTTTTTTTTTTTTTGTGGAACCGGGGATTGAACTCAGACCCTTGTGTTTGCCAGGCAAGCACTTATTCTACTGAGCCATCTCTCTGGCCCCTATCAGCGGACTCTTCTCTGATACATAATTATAGGAATGAACTGAAGGGCCCACATAGTACATCTTTTTCCAGGGCATTTTGTCCACTTATCACATGGTGAAGTGTCTGTGGCCTGGACCCACTTTAGCCTGAGCTAAGGTCCTAGGCTCTACAGACTACCCTAAGGGGTACATATCAAGGTTAAGGGTGGTTAGCTAATAAATTGTGGCCCTGAAGGTTCTGTTTAAAGTGGGGTGGTATTTGCAGTTTCCTGCTTTGGATGAATCCACAGCCAGGTAAGTGAACACCTTTACTGGAAGGAAAGAAGCTAATCCAAACACATAAAAATCACCTTTTAATGAAAAGAAATCCATTTATTGAAATAGGAACATAAAAAACTGGCAAGTTGTATAAGTCACGTTTCCATTGCTGGGGTAAAATACCTGAACCCACATGTCAAATAAAGAAAAGATTTATTTTTAACTCACAGCTTTAGACATTTTAGTTCATTTTGGCTGGCTCTGGGAGAGAAATATCATGCCAGAGGCAGGATGAAGGAACACTGCCCACCAGGTGGCCCTCAGGAAGCACAGCGCCTGGATAAGCCCAAGAAAGACATGTCCTTCAAAGCCATGACTCCAGGGACCTTCTGAATCCAAGGAGTAACCACATGGCAAAATTTCCTTCTTTGATGACAGTAGCAACTCACAATCCAAACCCCTCTAGGAGTCCTGAATCAAATCAAGATAAGAATAGTCAGAGCAACCTACATATCAGCATCACATGCTGAGGAAAAAAGGAAAAACAAACTTCCCTCCACGTGCAGCAGTTGAACAACATAGGACCTGGAAGTGGATAAGGGAAAACACAAGATTGAACAAGCAAACACAAAGCAAGAATGAAGCAAAACAAAAACCTCTGAAAATTAAAAGCAAAAAGAGGGGAGGCTTTTAGAGAAAGTGCAATGAACAAACAGAACAGACTGAACAGGGAGAGATGAGCACACAAAACAAGCAGGCTACAAAAAGGAAAAGAACACATAAAATCCGCCAAATATAAAGAAAAAGAGTCAAATATAAAATAATGAAGACAATAAACAAAAGATGAATAATTTTCTAAAAAAAAAAAGGTGAATAATCTTCTGAAAGCTCACTCAAGGCACAGAGAGACACAAATCTTAGGACAAAGACAGAAATAAGAGTCCAGTTTCAGGGTCTTCAGTAGTCCTCTGCAACAATTGCATGTAGGTGAGGTTCTCGTG
>NW_004524680.1:3673069-3708800 GCF_000260255.1 Octodon degus | reverse complement strand
CCCTTCCACATGGCCTGGTAGATGCTCATCTTCTCCTGGCGGCCGGGCTCGGCCTTGCTGGGCACCAGGACGCCCGCGATGCAGCTGGTGCCCTCTAGGTATGTTTTAACCTCTTGTTTTTTCTCAATTTGTGCTACTGTACTCTTTCCTTGCTGTAGTTCTATCAATGTCTCCTTTGTTATAATATTTGATTTATAGAGCTCCCCTGCTCTTATTTGTGTTCGGATACCTCTGAACCACAGTTCCTTTGTCTGAGTTTCCTTTTCTTCAATTATTTGTAGAATAATATGAACTACTCTTTCTAGCGCTCGTGTTGTTTTTGCTTTGTATATTCTAACCAGTTCCATCTTTTTGTCCTCTGTTACATATTCTGAGTTTAGCAGCTGCCATAGAGACGGCCTCTGGCCTTTGTACCTTCCCATCTTTATATCTACCTTCTCTGCCTCAAAGGCTCTTTTGGTTGCCTCATCCACGTATGTAGCATCCTTCGGTTCTCTGATCATTGGAAATAGAGTCCAGCCAGGCTCCTCCCTCTGGCATCTATTCTGAAGCTCTTGATAAGTGACTTTCTCCTGTGTGTTGGGATCCACAAACCTTTTCTTCATGTGCTTCTGATCTGCAATGAGTACATATATGTCCTCATGTAGACATCCACGTCTGTAGGCTGTTTCCAGTGGCAGCCGATGGTGGTGCAGGGGATCCACGATGCCCCCTGTGGCTACCTGCACCTCAAGGAGCCTCAGGGCATCTTCTCTCTGGACTAACTTCTTTTTCATGGCCTGGAACAGTGGGATCATTTCCCCTGTGGCTGGGTCAGTATAGCCCTTTGCAGCTCTCTCTGCAGCCAAAAGCCTTTCCTGCAGCTCTTTGTTTACCAAGCCAGCCTCTATAGCTTCCTTCACAGATAGTTTCTGGTGGGTATGGGGGTCAAGCATGAACCCAGTAGCTGCCTGAGCCTCCAACAGCTGGGCTGCAAAACCTGCAGGGATGAGCTTTTTCCGGCTGGCTTCCTCAATGCTCAGGACCTCTCCAGTGGAGGGTGCAGTCACCCCAGCAATGCAGCCAGTGCCCTCCAGGTAGATGTTCACATGCTCCAGCTGACGGAGGTCCTGGCACCCAGTCTCCCCACTATAAATTGAATCCAGGGTCTTCTTGTTGATGACCCCAGAATTGAACAGTTCTGCAACTGTCACATCCCCCTGGATGGCTGACACCTTGATGACTTGGGTTTGCTTTTCTGTTTCTTCAATAGTGGTGGTTATGACTGCCAAAAGTTTGTCCAGGTCCATGTTCTGAGTTTTGTACTCCCACACTAACTCCTTCTTCTTTTTCTCTGTGAAGTACTGAGAGCACAAGACATCCCAGACAGACACTGTCTGGCCTTCAAACCTCCCCACATGCATTGATATAGTTCTGGATTGCAGTGTGCGCCTTGTGGCCTCATCAATGTATGTGTAGGTCTGTCCTTTCTTTACAATTTGTAACATGTATAGGCCTGTCTCTGGGTCTTCCACACAGCGCTCTAGCAGCTGCAGGTAGGTGAGATTCTCATGTGTGTTGGGGTCAAAGAAGCCTTTAGTGTCATCACTGGGGTCTTCCAGGATACGGTTCATCTCCTCATCAAAATAGCCACGCTGGTAGGCCACGTCTACTGGCACACGGTGGCTGTGCACAGGGTCAATGATGCCACCAGTGGCGATCTGGGCCTCCAGCAGGCGGATGCCGTGGTCGTGCACGATGAGGTCCCTCTGCATGGCCTGGAAGAGCGAGATCTGCTCCCCGTTGTATGGATCAGTGTAGCCGGTGACAGCACGCTCAGCTGACAGCAACTTCACGTAAGTTTCCCTGCTGAACATCCCAGCTGCGAATGCCTCCTCCACAGTCAACTTCCGGTTTTCCACTGGGTCAATGATGAAGCCGGTGGCTGCCTGTGCTTCCAGGAGCACCAGGGCTGTGCCAGGCCGCAGGATATTCCTTGTCAAGGCCTCAGAGATGCTCATCTTCTCATTGGTACCCTGGATAAGGACGCCAGCAATGAAGTTGCCTCCTTCCAGGGATTTCCTTACACTGTCCATTTCTGTTACCTCTTCCACTGTCCTTTTCCCTTGAGTCAACTCATCCAGTGTCTGCTTGTTAATCAGCTGAGACCTGAATAGGTCACTGGCAGACACCTGTTTCCGGAGCCCTCTGAAGGTGGCCTTTGGTGCTTGGCTCTCTGCAGCCTCCACCAGGGCAGTGATTGCAGTGACTACCTGCCGCAGGGCTTCTGCTCGCCCAGTCTGACAGAGCGCCACCAGATCCCGACGCTTGTCTGCACTGATGTACTCAGAGTGCAGCAGGTCCCAGAGTGACACACTGCGCCCCTGGAACCTCCCCATGCCGATGGGCACTTTCATGGCCCTCAGCGCCACAGCAGTGTGGTCATCTACCTCAAGCACAGTGTCCTGGGCCAATGGCAGCAGCCACAGGCCAGTGTTACTGTCCAGCACACATCGCTCCTTGAGCTGCTGGTAAGTCACTTTTTCCCTGGCATTGGGGTCAAAGAAGAACTTATTGTTCTCTTTGGTGGTTGTCAGTGTCTGGCTGGTCTGTTCATCCAGGACTCTAAGCCTGCAGGCCCCTGCCTGGGGCAGGTGCACCCCATAAACAGGCTCCATTGCCCCTCCTGTGGCCAGCTGCACCTGAAGAAGGGGGAAGCCCTCTATCTGGGGCACAAGCCCTTTCTCCATGGCCTGCCACAGCGATAGGGAGCCCCCTGTGTAAGGATCAGCATACCCGACCACAGCCCTCTCAGCCTGTTTGAGTTGCTCGCTCAGTGCCTTGTCCACCAGGCCAGCCTTGACTGCCTCTTCCACTGACAGCCTCTGGCTGGTCAGTGGGTCAACAAGGAAGCCAGATGCAACCTGGGCCTCTAGGAGCCTCTGGCCCAGGCCCATGGGCAGTAGACCATCCTTCATAGCCTGGGCAATGCTCACTTTGGTCCCAGAGGGTTGTAGCAGCACACCGGCCACACAGCCTGTCCCCCAGAGGCATGCCTTTATAGCAGGCATCTCAGCAACCTCGGCTGGTGACTGTGTACCCTGAGCCAGTGCCACCAGTGTCTCCTGGGTGATGATGCCTGCATCCTGCAGCCAGACAGCAGGGATCTCTCCCCTTGGCCCTGGAACTGTGACACGGGTCCAGGCCAGGAGCTCTGCCTCTCGTACTTGGCTGCACACAGTGGCTTGCAGTTGTGACACAGAGATCCTCCCGACCCACACATCCTCCAAGAGGCCCCTGCGCTGCTCCTCAGTGAAGTGGCAGGAGTTGAGCAGGTCCCAGAGAGATGAGCCATCCTCTGTCCCTGGTGTAGCCTGGAGGGTCTGCTGGATCTGAGTGTCAGTGGATGCAGCAGGAGGACTTTCTTCCAGGGGTAAGAGGTAAAGACCAGAGGCCTTGTCCTGGGGGCACTGCTCCAGAAGCTGGGTATAGCTGGTGTGTCCCTGACCATCCGGCATGGGGAAAGTCTTGGGAGAGCTAGACAAGACAGCCTCCATCTCCTGGTCAATGCAACCACGTTGAATGGCCACAGGCATAGGGAGGTGGTAGTGGCCCGTGGGATCAATGACTCCTCCTGTGGATACCTGGGCTTCTAGGAGGCGGGTGGCCTGCTCCACAGGGATAAGGCCCTTCTTCATGGCCTGGAATAAGGATACTCTCTTCCTAGAGAAGGGGTCTCTGAAGCCAGTGACAGACTCCTCGGCCTGCTTCAGCCTGCTGTATGTCTCTGGCCCTACCACACCTCTGCGCACAGCCTCATCCACCGACAGTGTCTCCAGATTGCAGGGATCTATGATGGCTCCAGTGGCTGCTTGAGCCTCCAGCAGGGCCAGCGCCACACCTGGCATTAGCAGCTTCCGTTTCATGGCCTGGTAGAGGCTGAGCCTCTGTTTGGAGGGCTGCAACAGCACGCCACCCACAGCACCTGAGCCCTGAAGGTACCTGTGGACTCTGTCCCTGTGGAAGAGGGTGTCTGGGCTGATCACTCCCTCCAGCACCTGGTCCAACAGCTCCTGGTCAATGATGTTAGCCTCTAGGAGTTGGTAGGCAGTGACTTGGCCACGCAGTGCAGGTAGTGTGATGTTGGCCCACCTCTTCATCTCTCTCTCCAGCAGCTGTGTGACATGCTTGAGTGTAATCTTACGCTGCCGATAGCGCTGCAGCAGCTGCCTCCTCCAGTCTTCACTGAAGTACTCTGAGTTGATCAGTTTCCAAGCGGAAATCCTCTGTCCTTGGAACCGTCCATACCTTACAGACAGCAGCAACTTCTGGAAGGTCTCTCTGGTGGAGCCATCGACCAGCTGGGGCTGCGTGCTGTTGAGTGGCAAGAGATACAGGCCTGTCTGGGGATCACGCACACAGCGCTCCAACAGCTGTAGGTAGGTGAGGTTTTCATGTGTGTTGGGGTCAAAGAAACCCTTGGTGTCATCAGATGGGTCCAACAGGATCGAGTTTAGCATTTGGTCAAAGTAACCACGCTGGTAGGCCACATCCACAGGCACGCGGTGGCTGTGCACAGGGTCGATGATGCCACCTGTGGCGATCTGTGCCTCTAGCAGGCGGATGGCATGATCATGCACAATGAGGTTCCTCTGCATGGCCTGGAAAAGAGAGATTCGCTCCCCGGAATAGGGGTCAGTATAGCCGGTGATGGCACGCTCAGCCGACAGCAGCTTCGCATGCACATCAGGACCAATGACCTCAGCCCTCAGAGCTTCCTCCACAGTGTATCTCTTGTTTTCCTTTGGGTCAATGATGAAGCCTGTGGCAGCCTGGGCCTCAAGGAGGATAAGAGCAGTACCTGGCCTGAGAAGCCTCTTGCTCCGGGCCTCATAGATGCTGAGACGCTCCTGAGATCCAGGCAGTAGCAGACCAGCAATGCAGCCTGTGCCTTGCAGGTACCTCTGCACCGAGTCCAGGCTGCCCACATCCTGGGCTGAAGCCTGTCCACGTTCCAGCTTCTCATATAGCTCTTGGTCAATGATCTCAGCTTTTAGCAGCTCTGCTGGTGTCACAGTGTCTCTCAGCCCATCAAAAGTGACTTTGGTAGTAGCTGCAGCCTGCTCAATGGTGGCCTTCAGCTGGGCTTCCAGCTCCTCTATCGAGAGGGCCCCTTCCTGATACTGCTGGGCCAGCAGTGCCCTCTGCTCCACAGGGACTGCCTCAGAGAAGAGCAGCTCCCATAGGGACACGGGTTTGCCCTGGAACTTCCCCACAGAGACAGAGGCTGTGGCTGCACTCAAGGCCTGTCGAATATGGTGCTTAATGAATGTGGGTCCCTGGAGCACTTCTCCACGGGGCTCCCCCACCAGGGGCAGAAAGGCAAGCCCTGTCTTTGGGTCAGTGATACAGCAAGATAACAGGTGCTCATAACTCACACTGCCATGGGTGCTGGGGTCTGAGAAGCCTGCAGCCTGGGAGAGACATTGCTGAGTCTCTTCATCCAGGCAGCCAAAGCGTAAGGCAGCCTTCAGGGGCAGCCGGAACCTGCGGGCTGGGCAGATCAGTCCACCTGTGGCTATCTGGGCATCCAGAAGGCGCAGAGCCAGTATCTGGTCCACCAGCTCCTTCTTCATGGCCTGAAAGAGGGGGATCCTGGAACTACTAAAAGGGTCATAGTATCCAGTCACTGCCTGCTCTGCCACCAGGAGCTGCTTATGGAGCTCTGGGCCAACCAGGCCTACCCTGACTGCCTCATCCACCCACAGCCGCTGGCCTGTGGCTGGATCTACCAGGGTGCGGGTAGCAGCTTGAGCCTCCAGGAGTGGGAGTGCAGTGCCCATCGGAAGCAGGTGCTCAGCAGTGGCCTGGAAGAAGCTTTTCTTGTGGCCTTCAGGCAGTAAGACAATGCCCGCCATGCTGCTGGTGCCCTCCAGGTAGCGTTGCACCTCAGGGCGCATGCTCACATCTGACACAGCCAGCGTGCCCTCCTGTAGGCCCTGGCCTACCTCCTTGTCCAGGACTCCTGCTTCTAGCAGCTCAGCCACACTGGCTGTCCCTCCTAGGGTACGGAAGATGGTCTTGAGGGGTAGCAAAGAGAGCCCTGACCCAGGGGCCTGCACACACCTGGATAACAATGTGCTATATAGCAGCTGCTCCTGGGTGTTGGGGTCGAGGAAACCCAGGGCATCTGTACCAGGCTCCAGCTTGGACAAACTAAGCCATGTTTCCTGGTCCAAGAGGCCCTGCTGGCAGGCAAGCTCAGGGGCCACTCGCACACCTCGGGTGGGGTCCACTAGGCCTCCAGTAGCCAGCTGGGCCTCTAGCCATCTGCACCCAAGAGTTCTTTCCACAACTTTCTTCCCAATGGCCTGGAAGAGGGCCAGCTTCTCGCCCCCATAGGGGTCAGGGTAGCCAGTGACTGCACGCTCAGCAGCCAGCAGCTTCTCCTTCAGCTCTAGCCCCACCAGGCCCTGCTGCAGGGCCTCAGACACAAGGAGCAGTTGGCCCTGGGTGGGGTCCACAAGGCCCCCCGTGGCTGCCTGGGCCTCTAGCAGAGCCAGCCCGAGTACAGCAGGTAGGAGACCCTGCTTTGTAGCAGCATAGATACTCTGGGTCTGCCCTGAGGCTTCCACGTACACTCCAGCAATGCTCTTGGCTTTGGCGCACAGGGGTGTCTCCACTTGGGGCCTGACGGGGGTGCTGGCTCCCAGCCCAGCCTTCATGTTTTTGGTGACTGTTGCCTGCTCAGTACTGCTGGTGACCAGGACATCAAGAAGAGAAGCCTGGCCATTCATTGCACACAGCTGGTTGTGCAGAACTTGCCCAAGTTCCACTTGTTTCCTATAGAAGAAAGAAAGGCTCAGTCAGGGACACTGAACAGGCTGGCAGGGAAGACACAGACATGAGGTCAATTCCAGACACTTCCCAGCTAAAGCTGACAGTGCCATGGTAGTGGAGGACCTACATACAGCTTGCTTCCTGCGATATAAGAAGGGGAAGTGGCTCTCTGGGACAGGGGCTCTCTCTGCCCCACTCCCAGGAGGAGTGACAGACACTACTTAGCAAGCTCAGTAAGATTTAAGGAACAATGTGCTCACCACAGGGAGCCAGGACTGGCCAGCAGACCACCTGTCAGGAATTGAGCGTTTTCACCCATGAATGGTCCTCTGACCTCCACTCTAGGAACTGAAGGTCATGAGGTAGGGAAGTGAGGCCCTTTCTGGTCCCCTCATTGCCCCTGTCCCTGCTGAGAGCTCAGTCTGCCCCATGAGCCCTACGATGGTCCCTCTGCTCCTCTGCCATGGGGGCCCCAGCTTCGGCAGACATGTCTCCTCCTCCCACATCCACCTATCCCTCCCTGGTTATCTGGCTCTATGCCAATGCTGCCAACTCTACCTGTCCCTGGTTATCTTGGTGGTCATCTTGCCACCAACAATGGGCTGTCTAGGCCCATCCCCTTTTGAGCTGGGCTGGACTGGTTGCTCCAAAAAGACATGTCAAAGTCCTAACGTACAGTGCCTGTGAAGAGTGTGACCTTATTTGGAAATAGTATATCTGTGGACTAATGATGAGATCATACTGAAAGCAGCTGGCCCTAGTCCAGTATACCTGGCGCCCTTATAAGACAGACACATAGGTGAAAGACGGCAGGGTGACAGCCTAGAGCCACCAGGAGCTGGGAGGGGCAGGAAGAACCCTCCCCTACAAGCCTGTGGAGAGAATGTGCCCTCCCACACCTGACCATAGATCTCTCGCCTGTGTTGTTTTTGGCCCCAGTCTGGGTCGCTGTACACCCTGCCCCTGCCCTGTGTTCACCTGCCCTAGCAAGCTGGGCCTGCACTCTGTAGCCTCAGATCACGCCCTGGCCCCTCTATTGGTCCATACCCTCAGTACTAGCAGACCCTTCTCTGTGCTCAGAAGCCCAATCAGGACCCCATGGGCCCATTCCCTCCTTGCAAAGTCTGAGGCAGGGTGGCCCCACCCACTCTCACCTCACTGTCCAACTCAACAAATGCACTTTGGACCTGTCTGTTGGGGACATGAGGATTGTCCCTGAGAGATAGGATTCTTGTTTGTCTCCATTTAACAATAAAATCAGAAAGCTCTCCAACCTGCCTTCAGACCCCCAAACTGTATGGGTGATCAGGACATCAAGAGGAGAGGGAGGCTCCATCTGGCAGTCTTGGGTGTCCCACACCCACTCACATGCTGGTCCTGGATGGCACCAGGATTCTCCTCATAGCTGATCTGGGGACACCACTCCACACTGGTACACCCTGCTAACCTGAGTCCCTCTGGAACCTCATTGGTACCCTTCCTGTTCCTGCTGTTTCAGCCTGCATACCACATGGTACAGGAGCCTCTCTGACCATCCTCAGTCATTGCAGGGGGTCTCTGTCCTCCCAACACCATGTATGTGAGGAGCAGGTGAATGAATGGTGGGGGGTGGCTTTGATGGGAAGATAGGCTTATCATTCAGTCCATGACAGATCAAGGCTTGGATGTCATATAGCCTAGTGGGTAGACAGATATTACCAAGCTCAGGGAGGGCTGTGGGTGTACAGCTCCACTGCCAGTCCTTTCATGAACCACATCAGCCCAAGGCACCCCCTTCCTTAGGTGGCCCATCATATGCTTAGTCCCTTTGCATGACTTGGGTGACTCTCATGGCTGTTACAGCTTCTAAACACCCTTGGAGCCACCCCTGAGACTGTATCCCAGCCTCCCATCTGTGCAAAATCATCCCTCTGCTTTTCCTTCCTTTGGGAGCATCCTGCTGCTCAGAATCTTGGACATTGTTGCTAAGACCAGGCAGGCACCTCAACAGGGCCAGCAGAGTTCATCTCCCACTGCCTTCTGACCGAGTGGACAGAGCCTGGGCTCCAGGAAGTGGTATAATCTTTCAGCTTTCTGAGAGGGGCATGGGACACAGTTCAGGGCAGTAGAGAGGGTGCAGAGGACAGGAGACAGTCTGATGGGAGCTGTTTCTAAGCAACCAAGCTTTGAGAACAGATCCCAAGAGGCTTTGAGTGACCAGTTGGACAGCTGCAGGGCTCTGGTCACCATAAGTCCAGGAAAGATGGGCAATTCCAGTTCCAGGAAGGATAGGTAATTATGTCCAGTAAAGGTAGAACATAAAGCATTGGAACTACTGCCAGGGGCAGGGACAGCCAGGTGGGCATGGCTTTGGGTGACCCTTGCCCTGGACATGAGTAGCCAGCTGAACAGGTCATGTGCTGTACAGAAGGACAACACTTGGATGAGAAACTAGAGAGCCAAGGTAAGGTCACTCAGCAGCTCCAGTTCCCTGAACAAAGATTCAGGGAGAAGCCTGCTAATCCACAGAGCTGTAGAAGGGAAGGAGAGGGGGAGAGAGCTCCTCTGTGAGTTATAATGTGTGAGGTTCAACCTGTAACTGAACTCCCTGTTGGTTTATGGGTGACCTTGAGCGTGATAAGTATCTGCCAAACCCTGCCTCTTCCCAGGCCACGATAAGGGCATCTGTGTCCTGGAGGGGGAGTGTGGCAAGGTGGCTAGACAGAAGCACTCTAGGGTATTTGGGGGTGTCTGGAATAGGCTCTGCCAGGAAGCAGGAAGATGGCCTGGGCAAAGGATCAGTGTTCCAGAGAGGGGGCCACTAGCATTAACTGATCTGGATGTGTGACAAAGAGGCTGGTAGCTTTCCAGGGTCAAGGACAGAGGTGATTTCCGTCAAAAGGCATCTGAAGGAAAGTGGGCCCTGTTTCTCTGCAGGGCCCCACTTCAAGCAGCCCCCAGCTACCGAGGTGTGGGAAGGTCATTCCTGAACTGGGTTGATTCACATCCAAGGGCATGGGCCACCTTATGTCACCACACCGGAGGGTGGACATCCATTCTAGCTGAGGACAGGGTGCCCCCAACGTCAGGCCAGAACAGATCCAGAAGGCCAGGCTGACTGAACCCACATCTCTTCCCCACTGTGGGCAGCTAGGAGACTTCATGTATGTTGGCCCAAGCAGACAGAGAGCAACAGCCCTCATAGGAGCTGGCATGATGGGTCGGTGGGGTAGGAAGGCAGAGGCCCTCCTGCCTCTCCTTCCCAAAGGTGCTTGACCCCAGACAGCAGGTAACTCCTCCACAGGGCAGCTCCACCTCCCTACCTCAGAGCTGCTGTTAGAAGCCACTCTCTCAATTTGTTAGTCTAACTACCCTCCCACCATGGGCGCAGCTCCTTTTGCAAAAGGAAGGGGGAGCGGTCGGCTGTTGGAGGATCCCGTCCAATCTGGAGCATACAGTCTGCCTGGAATCACGGGCCAGCGAAACCCCCGCCCCGTGGCATGTTCAGCCCTGGTTCTCAACCTCTTGGACCGCGAACCTAGAGCTCCGAGTGAGCAGGTTCTAGACCTGCCAAGCAGAGACCAGAGCCCGCGCAGCGCACCCCTCCACCACGCGCCCCATCCCCCTACCCCCGGCAGCCTTGGCCTCTGCCTCAGCTCGCGCAGGTGTTTCGGTTTCGCAAATCCGCACCTGCTGCACGACGTAGAGTCGGAAGTCCCTCAGCGCCTCTGCTCCTCCGCCCCGCTCGCCGAGTCCCACGCCCCGCACCTTTAAATCCTTGGGGCCCCTAGCCGTGGCTGCCCCGCCCTCCATCAGGGGGCGGGGACAGGGAGCTGGGCATAGATCAGGTTTGGGTTGGAGGTGCCCGGAACGTTGGGCTGGCTGGGCAACCACCCTTGGGCGAGGAGGGGCTGCGGAGCATGAGGACCCTGCCCGCGCCCTCCCACCTTGAGTCACTGTGGAAGAATGCAGTGCAGGCACGAGGGTGGGGCGTAGAGGACCTGCGCCGCCCGCCCGCCTGTCAGCCTTTGAATGCAGTTTGCAAGGGAAACGTGGACCTCCCGAGCTAGTAGTTTCGGTTCCCCAAACAAGACTTTATTGCCTGAGAGTGGGAGCAAGCTAGGCGCATTGAAGTTTTGTTGTCTCCAGCCGCTTCTCATCCAGTGCCTGTTCTTTGGGTCCTGCTGAGCCTCCTGAGGATGACTCCACGCACCGCTTCCTGTCCAGTGCCTGCTGGGCCCTGGTGTCCTCTGGGATTCTGCTTCTTGGGCCCCTTAGGGGCCTTAACCTTGGAAGAGCTGGAGTTTCTGTGTGCTGGGGAGGTTGGCAGTCCTGTCTGGGAGGGATGGTCAGTCTTCACCCCAAAGGCCAGCTGGTCCACTTGGGCTCAGAGATGGTCCCGTAGCCCATCCCAACACCCACCTTCTGAGGCAGAGGTCTGGTGGAGGCACTGGAGATGGAGGTCCAGAGCCTCAGGGAAATGATATTCCGAGCCCTTGGGCTGTGAAGCCCAGCCCAGCACTGGAATCTCTCTTGGATCTTACAGCTGGTCCTCCCCTTTGCTGCCCAGAGAGATGGAGGGAGGGCAGGGATAGGGTGCAAGCCCTTCATCCCCCTGGGCAGAGCCTGGGGCCTACTTTGCCCCCAACCTTTGCTCTGAGGGCTGGGTACCCCCTACCCCCAGCCCCTCACCTCGGCCTGGGTCATTCTTGACTAGAAATTCATCCAGAGCCACCCAGCCTCCTCCAACACGAACCATCAGGGCACCCCGAGCCACCTGCACCGCCCCAGGAGGGTCAGGTCAGGCCTCCTGTGGGGTATGGAAACAAGTCCCCGGGGCTCTGCCCCAGCACACCTCCACCAGTCCCAAACTCACACCTGTTCACCAGCGTTCCCTGGACCATGGACCCATCTCTGGCAACCTGTGTGCTTGTCCCCTGCTCTGGCCATGCTATGTGATGGTGGCTGCTGGCTGTTCAGGGGTTCTGACTCCAGCATTATGGTGAGTTGGGATGTGGGTGCAAGTCCCCAAGAGGTACCCAGGCAACCCATTCCATCTCTTTCTTGTTCGCCAGATGCCAACACACGGTCCATGAGATCCTGCTGGGAGGAGTGGCACCGTTGTCTGTGGCATAAGGTGCAGAGTGAGCCCTAGACACCCTTCTTCCTTTGGCCACTGCATCTCTGTCAGGCCCCCAAATCCAGGTGGGCGCCAGCCCCTTGCTGCGGGGAGGTGTGAGTTGGCCTAGGCTACTCTGGTGTGCCTAGGGTGGACTGTGTGCTATCTACCCTCACCTGCTCCAGGTGATCCTTGTCTTGCCAACTTTTCTCCCTGGTGTCCAGCTTCCTGTGGCTCCAGCTCCTCATGGCAGCCTCTGCCCATGGCAGCCAGTTCAGTTCTTCTTGGGACACCCTTGGAGTGTCAGCCTGGTCAGGGTTCCTATGAGCCAGCACCTGCACTGGGGCTGCAGTCCAGAGCTTCAGTCTGTCAGCCCTCAGGACTCCAGGCAGCACTTCCAGTCTCCAGCTCTGTGCAGTGGGAGGGGTGTGAAGGAATGGAAAGGGGTGGAAAATACCAGAATGTGAACCAGGTGGATCTACCCTAACTACTTCTTTACACATTGCTGCCTGAACCAGTGCTTCTGCTTGTGCTGCCCAGCACCCCCTGTGGATCACAGGGGCTCCCAGAGGGAGTGGGCTAGGAGACCAGGGGACCTGAGAGCAGTGCATTTTGCTGACCCTGGGCTGTTCCACAAAGTCACTGTGCAGGTAGGAGCTTCTGGCCATAGGCCCCACCTTGGTCCTGAGGGGCTCAGCCTGGCTTGACCCTTGGAGGTATGTGAGCATGATGTGTCCTGTGAGCAGCGGTGTCCCCTCCATGACATTAGGCCTGGAGAGGAGATGTGGCAGATCTGGGCATGGTGGAGGACATGGAGAGTCCATGGGGACCACCCAGTGAAAAACTGACCTCTCCCTTGGAGGGCAGGACACAGTAGGCTGGCTGCCTGGCAGGTTCATCAGTAGTCTCAGGTGGCAGGTGCCCTCGAAGTTGATCTCTCCTCGCCATGCTGGGCCTCTCCACGGCCAAGACACCACTAGGGACTGCTGTCCCCCTGGGAACTCCTGCCAGCAGAGCAGCTTGGTGACCTGCCTGCCTGACATCACACTGGAGCAGGTTGCCAACGTCATTAGTGTCCTTGAAAGAGGGGACATTTGGACACACATGCCAGCAGATGCCTTCTACAAGCCAGGGAAAGGGGAACTCAAACCCTGCTTTCTGGGCCCTAAGAAGCCATCCACTTGTCCTTGGGCACAGGGAGCTGTGTTCCTATGGGTTAGCTGCCTGGTCTCTGGCAACTGGTTATTGCCCCCCGTACCCCCCAACTAATCCAATCCCTAAGGTGAAAAACATCACTGAGTGGAGGGGATCTGATATTCAGGCAGGCTCTATGGAGCTCCACTGCTCTCACCCTACAGCAGTGACTGAGTTTCCCCTCTGGCCTTGAGGTTGCATTAAACACTGAAAAGAAGCCCTACCTGTAGCTAGAAGTTTCTTTCTATTTTGTTCCAAATATGTACGTATTTCCAACTGCTGCACAAATGGGGCTCACTCTTGGTAGTATTGTGCTTTATTTTTTGTACCAGCGATTGAACTCAGGACCTTGTGCTTGCCAGGCAGGCACTTATGCTGCTGAGCTATCTTCCCAACCCCCAGTATTATGATCTTAATTGGCTGGAAAAGTTGGACAGTGTGTTCGTATTCCTCAGCCCTTGCCGTTTCCCATCCCTATCCCTTAGAAACTGTGCAGTGCAGTCCTTGTTTGGCACCTCCAGCCCTGACCCTGCTGGGAGAGCAGAGGGGCCAGGTCTTGGGGAGACCAGAGGCTGTTGGAAGCACAGGTCGACCCATGACATCGCTACCAGATCCCCTATGGTCCCACTTTTCTCTCCTCCGTGCCATACCCTTTGGCTTGGTCCCTCCAAGCAGGCAGCAGCTCAACCTCAGGTCCCCTAGTTCTTCATCCTCTCCATGGTCACCCCTTTCCTCCCAAGGAACTCTGGGGTGACTCCCCCTTGTCCCCAGACTTTCAAAGTACCTGGACTGGGGCCCAGCCACCCTTAGGCTTCAGCCCCTTCTTGATGGCAGCCTGCTCTTCTAGGTCACATGGACTCCACTGGGCTAGCTCCCATATGGCCTTCAGCCCATATGGCTCCTGAATTTCTGACCAGTGGCCTCTCAGGGCTCCCAGCTCTGCCTGCAGCACAGCTGAGGACAGATAGGACCATCTGAGAACCCAGTCTTGGGCACAGTCTCACCCTCACCCACCTGGCCCCTACCTCTGGTATACTTCCCAGGTACCTGGCCACACTCCTGAAGGTGCCAGGGTACTTGGTGGGAGGCACTGCTCCCGGATGGACACCATGTGGGCTGCTGCCTGGCCGGGGACTTCTGCCTGTGATGCCAGCTGCTCAAGCCACTCTGCTAGCTGGGCCAGTTGGATGCTCAGCTGGGGGAAGAGGCCAGCATTGTCCCAGGCACTCCAACTGGGGACAGAGAGCCCTGAGGATACACTCCCAGCCATCCCTGTTCTCCAGCATGGAGGACTCCAAAGTGGGCAGAGAATGCTAGGACCTCTCCTAGGGGTTAGCGGTAGGGGGATACACACCTGCTCCTGGTCCTTGAGCCCTGGACCCTCTGAGGTCGCCCTCTCCAGATCAAGCTGGGCCTTTAGACCTATTGGGGGTAAACCTATCCTCTTGGCACATAGCAGAGTCTGCCAAACCTGGGCAGCACCAGACACAGTCAGCTTCACACACTCCTGGAGTTCCTCCAGCTGCTGCCTCACAAGTTGAGCTTCATCCTCTGCAAGCCATGCCAGGAGAAGAGCCAGAGCCAAGACATGGGCATTGGAGGGGGCTTTGGGGACTAGGGCAGGGACAGAGGCATGGGACGGACTTCAACTGGGGTCAAAAAGCATGGTGCATGCAGGGCTGGATGAGGTTGAAGGCATCGTGGCAGGCTTGGCCAGCCCAGCTGAGTGAGCTGGCTGATGTCCACTCACCCATGAGCAGCTCTGCCAGCCTCTGACCAGTCTCCAGTGCCCTCCCCAGGTCCTCGGCATACGCTGTAGTGCCCTGACACATATGCTGTGGACATATGCCACTGAGCTCTGTGCCAGGCTACCAACCCCCACCCTGGGTATGGGTCATACCTGCAAACACTGCACAACCCTCTCCTGGCCTTTGGGCCCCAGCTGGCCCTGTCCCAGCACAACCAGGAGCCGCTCACCCAGGCCCAGCCGTGCCAGAAGGGTCTCACGGGCTGCATCAAAGCTTTGTGCTGCTGGGACAAGCTGCTGCAGCAACCCCCACCTAGGGACCAAGAAGTTGCCATAGGTATCATGACCCTCCCTGCCCTGGAACCCTCCCTCCCTTACCCCAGGCCTCACCTGGTCTCTGCCCGCTGCACCAAGCGATGCCACTGTGCACGCAGCTCTGCTGGGCTCCCCACCTCCTGCAACCTTGGCTCTACCTGTGGTGCCCGCTCCTGCAGTAGGCACTGGAGCAGCTTTGGGGACATGATGTTGGTGGCTGGACACTGTGTTCTGGAAGCCCTTGCCCCATCCTCCCATCTCTGCCTCCTTCATCCATGGGAACATGAAAGGGTTTCTGCATTCAGCCCACCCCTGGGGTAATCTGATGTGGCCCTACTCCTGATGGGGCAGTATTGTGTGCTGGTGGCTTGACCTGAGGCTCAGAACCAGGTGCTGCCACCTGGCTCTGTTCCCCTGTACCTCCTGCTCACGCAACTGGGCAGCAGCCACCGTGGCATCAGCGGCCAGGGGCCCCTGGGAGGCCTGCAGCTCCTCCATACCATCCAGCCAGCTTTGCAGGGTATTCAGGAGTGCAGGAGGCCTCTGCAAAAGAGGTAGTTTCAACCTGCTGCCTCCCCAACCCGTGCCAACCCCCAGGCTGTCCTGCTTCACCTGGGCTGGCTGCCTTTCTTGCTGGCCAGGCCCCACCTCCACAGCCTCGGTTACCACAGTTTCTGTCACCACTGTCTCTGTAACCTCTGTCACCTGGATAGCATGGCTGCCCCACCAAGCCCAGGACACCACTGGTGGACATAGATCCTGGAGATCTGCACACGGAGAGGGGCTCTCTTGGGCCTTAGGGCCAGTCCTGAAGCGACTTCTCCTCTCCCCTAAGCAGCCCAGTCTTGAGGCCCAGTTTCCCATGATGGATACCAAGAGGGACAGAGTGACCAGGACACTGAAGATAACCCTGTTGGGGCAAGATGATCCAGATCAGGACCTGGAAGCTAAAGGCCTTCTTGTACCCCACACCCTGGGTACCAGTTGTGCGGGACTTACCTTTTGGGGTCTCTGCCTCAGCCTGTGCAGGGTGGAGTAGGGCTGAGAGACTGGAGGGGACCAGCACCTCCTTTGCCCACGTCCCCACGCCTGGCCTTCCCTCGGGCACTGTTCAGCCAGTTCTAGCCATCTGTCTAGCCAGTCTGGCCTCAGCACTTTCCTTTCCTTTTCGTTTCCTGGGAAACCTGTGACTGGCCTCAGCCATGCTGTGGGGGAGGGGCTGGGAAAGGGGCTTCATCTGAGGCTCCTTACCCCTCCCCCCAGTTTCCTGTACAGTGTGGGGTAAAGGGGGATTTAGGGAGTTCACTCCCCACTCAGACCTATCCAGGCCACCATGATGCACTGGGGCTGAGCTCTATCTGAGGAAGAGCTTTCCTCAATAGGCCCCAAACCTAGCTTAGGCATGGTCAGAAAAAGCAGGGAGGGGCTGGGGAGATGGCTCAGTGGAATAAGCACTTCCCTGGCACCTGAGTTCAATCCCCAGTTCCACCAAAAAAAGAAAAGAAAAAGAAAAAGTAGGGACACTGCACACACTGCTAGGGGCAGAGGCTGGGCGCCACAGATAGTTCTCAGCTGTGCAGACCCCAGGAACCTCTGGACTTCATCTGCCTCCTCACTGGTGTGGCCCTGTGATTCCTCTCCACCCTCCTCCAGCTACCCCACCCAGGGCTTCCTGACACAGAGACAGGTCAGCCACATCTTACCCCACTGGGCCCAGAAAGAAATCTGCCCCTTCTTCAGCCCAAAGCCCCCTCCTTGAAGGCATCACCCCATCAGGTGTGGGTGCTCTGAGGTCCTTGCAGTCCGGCAGGTTCATGGAGTGCTCTGCAGGCTCTGAGTGCCAGTGTGGGCCCATCTAATGTCTTCTCCTTCTCCTACCATCCCCAGTGATTCTTTGGACACTGTGACAAGAGCCCTCCTGTGTCTACTATGCAAGCCCTGGCCCAGGAGTCATCCTTGTCTGGTATGTGCACTGACCCCTCAGCTGTTAATGGTGCCCTGAGAGTCCCAGCTCCAAAGCCAGCCCCACCCTCCCCACCCATCTCTCACTTGTGACCCCTCAGGCCTGCCCCTGCCCAGGCTCGTCTGTCATGATTTGGTGTTGCTGTTGCCCTGGGAACTTTCATTGGAAAATGTTGGGCGAGGTGGGCAGGTAAACAGGCCAGGGCAAGCTGCAGACGCACAGTGGGTGGATGGGTGGTGGACGCCTCTCCCAGGAGGGCTAGTCTGTCACGCCCTCGGCCCACCTTGTCCTGCCTGCTTGGCTCCCACCCCTGGGGGTGTCTCAGTATGTGGGTCTCCATCAGCCTCTGTGTGTCACAGCACAAGCCTGCTCACTCCTGACACTCAGCCTTTACCTCATCATGCACACCCAGATGCTAGGATGGCTCTCTAGGGCCAAGGAGCTCCCATGTGCAGTGGCGCCATTCTGACTCTGAGTGTCTGCCCAGGTAGATGCTCAGTGAGAAATACTCCAGACCCTCTTCCCTCAAATCCACAAAGAGGGAGTCAATACCCCCTACCCCTTACTCTGGGCCTGTTTGCCTCACCAATCAAGGTCTGGCCAAATCTGATTTCTCTCTGAGCCTCTAGAAGGCTGTGACTGAGAAGTGGATTTGTGAGGGCCCAGATAAACTGTGGGACCAACTCGGGGCACCTCCACCTTTCCCACAGCCACTGGGCCAGAGACCTCAGTAGCCCCACCCATCCTGGGTGGTAGAAACATCCCAGAAGAACCCTTGGCTGGACAGGAGCAGTCATACCCACTCACAGGAAGTACCAGCCCTGTTGCCCCAAGGGCACTGGTGGCCATGCCTCAGGCTCCCAACAGCTCAGCCAGCCTTGAAGCTTCTTTTCCATGTGGACTCCTGGGCCATCATAAATTAATGAACTAGGACCAGCAGGGAGAAGCACGAGCCCAAGATGTTCCACTCTCCTGCCCACAGCCACGTGGCTCGTGGATTCCCTGAATACCACTAAACTCTCCTGGAAGCTCCTACTCTCCATTTCCCCCTAGCAGGCTGGCACCCTAGGCACTGCCTCCAGAGGCCCCTGACCTAGTACCCTCCACATGCCACTCCCAAGTCTCACACGGCCACAGCCCCTGCCCTACCAGGGCATGTAAATGCATGCTGGTCCTGAGGAAAGGTGTGGACAGATGTAGACGGAAGAGAGCAACACAAGTAGACAGGTCTGCAAATGCAGCCCACACTACTCCTCCCCAGGGGATGTGCCGTGGCATGTCTGACAGTGGCCAGTTTGGCCAGCCATAGCTGGTGTGGATGAGATAGCTTTGGCACACTGTTGTGATCATGAAGCTGGGAATAGCCGCAGGTGTGAGGTGCTGAGGTGGCCAAGGAGGAAAGTTCCCATTACTATCCCTGCCCAGGCCCACTCAGCCAGCCCCGGCGCTTCTGGTGTGTGAGGTTTCTCCCTTAGGGGTACTGAGAACCTGCAAGAAAGGGGAGAGTCCTGGGAGGACTGACTCAGGTAGAGACCTAGGGAGGGATTACAGGGGGTTACATCAAGACAAGGCTGAAATAGGAAGCAAATTATGGTAAGAGTCATAGTTGCTATGCATATGGTGCAAGTATCTTGGTGACAGAATAGCACAGAGCACCCTAATTCTAACTCTAACATTAACTCTAACCCAAAGCCTTACTCTGGCCCTAACACTAGTTATAGACCCGACCTCAATGCTAAAATAAACTTTCGCCCCCAAACATAAACTTAATCCTAGTCCTAGCTCTAAAATTAACCCCAACCGTAATTCAAATCCTAACCCTAAACCTACAACTAGACCTAACCCTACACCCAGCCATAACCCTAACACTACACTGGTCCTAGCCCTAGCCTTAGTCCTAATTGCTATATAAACATATCCCTGGCCCTAAGTGTAACTTTAAATCTAACCCAACCCCTAACCAAAATTTAAATACCAAGGAGGGTGTGGTGGCACCGGTGTGAGAAGGCTGAGGAGGGAGGATACCTGAGAGCTCCAGGCTAGCCTGAACTACATAGTGAGACCCTGCCTCAAAAAAAAAAAAAAAAAATCTAAATCCCAATACTAACCTGAACTGTGGTCCCTAACTCTAAACTCTAACCCTGACCCAAATGCTAACTCTACCTGGAGCACCCTGAGTTCTAAACCTAACCCCTAACCCTAGACTTAGCTCAAACCCCTGCCCTAGCCCAAATCCCAGCCTCAGCCCTAACCCTTCTGGAGCCAGAGTGGTTGAAGCAGCCCCACAGCAGTTCCAAGGCGCTTAGGAAGGGGCAGAACCTGCGCTCTGGTCGTTACCAGAAACCAAACACACACACTTGGGTTAAAACTAAAAGCAGAGAGGCTGCTGTGGGACCCCAGCATGGGCAGCCCCACGTCTAAGGCATGGGTAAAATGGTGATGAAATCCGCCAGCATCCCTCCCCGAAATTCTAAGAAAATCAGATTAACTGTCTAGCTATGACATCTGAGGTTACAGGTGGGATTCAAGTATTCAAGCCCTAATTCCAAGACTCGTAAGTGTGCCCTTATTTGGAAATGGGGTTTTCTGGACACCATCAAGTTGAAACGAGGCCATTAGAACATACATTGATGCAACAGAACTGGCATCCTTGTGAGAATCCCATGCAGCAGCAGACACACCAGGAGAAGCGGTGTGACCCCAAGGCACAGGCCAAGAGCTGCCGCTGTGAACAGAGGTCCACTGAGGTCGGCGCGACCAAGGGCCGGGCTGGAAGGGGCAGGGAGTGTTCAGCCTGGAGCGGAGGGACATGCCCCACTGACAACCTCGGCTCAGCCTTCTGGCACCAGGTCTGAGCGAGAATACATTTCCAATGTCCCAAGTCTCCATTTGTGTTTCTTGCCTGCGACAGCTTGCCTGCATCCTGTGAGTCTGTTAGAGTGGCCCAACCCATAAGACTCATCCGGGGACCCCCTGCCTCTCCCGGCCTGCAGGTAGGGGCTCAGTCCCAGCAAGGGCCAAGTGATGCAGCGTCAAAGATTACCCTCCGGGCAGAGCCTGGGCCCCAGAGCCATGCAGGCCAAGGACGAGAACCTGGAGCTGGAGCAAGGAAGTGTGCTCCTTGCCCCGCCCCCCACTCTCCCTTGCAAGTCTTTCATTTTCCTACAAGTCAGACAAGCTTTGAGGAATCAGCGGGGTGCATCTAATGAGAGGGGTGAGTGGACCTGAGAGGCTGGCTGGGCTGCAGGGGAAGCACCAGGGTGTCCCCGAACCTCAGGGCCCTTGCCATGTGTGCCCACCGTGCCTGTGTAGAAAGGTGCCCCCAGCAAGTGCGTCTGTGATCTCCAGTTCCCAGAGCACCCTGTCCTCAATGGCTGGGGAGTGTGGGACTCTGCCCAGCCTGGGACAGACACTTTATGTCCCCCTTCCTGGCTTCTTTCTTTCCTCTCTTCCCCCTTCCCCACTGTTCTATGTCCTTCTTATCTCACTTCATAATCACATCACTGAAATCCTAGTCTCAGGCTCTGCTTCTGGGGACCTCAACCCAAGGCCAGGTCTTCTGCCCACATCGGACCATCAGGTGGCACCCAGTGTACCAGGCAGCTCTCGGGAAGACACTTTCAGCCTGGTCACACAGAACTTTGGCCAAAGCATGGCATCCAGGTCTAGAAGCCACATCAAAACAACCAGGCATGCAGTAGGTGTATGATCAACACTGTATTAATGAAACCAGTCTAGGCGTGATAGTGCCTGGAAAAATGTCCTGTACCACTTTCAAGAGGGCATCTTAGCCAGGCGTGGTAACACACCCCTGTAAGCCAGTATCTGGGAAGCT
The DNA here is from genome assembly GCF_000260255.1 of Octodon degus. Taxonomy (NCBI): domain Eukaryota; kingdom Metazoa; phylum Chordata; class Mammalia; order Rodentia; family Octodontidae; genus Octodon; species Octodon degus. The sequence continues at coordinate 3,687,829 of NW_004524680.1, read as the reverse complement.
GAGGCAGAAGGATCACTGCAAGTTCAAGGCCAGCCTGGGCCACATGGTGAATTCAAAGCCAGTTTGAAGTATTCAGTGGCCCTGTTTCAAGAAAAATCAAAGAAGGATTCCTGAGCAATGGCCCCCTGGGAAGCGCTAATTACCTCTGGGCTCCTTGGCTCTGGCCATGTGTCCCAGGAGCTCTGCCCTGAATAACAAGACCCACTAGCTCCTCAGGTCCTCATTTGGGGCTTTACTTCTATTTGGACCCAAATCCAGGCCAGGGCACTGATTCCAGAGGCTGGAATGGGTCAGTGCAAAGCTGTCAACCCCTATGATGACAGGTGACACAAGGGGGGAGCTCCAGCCACCACTCCTGCTCCCCTCACTGCTGCACTTCTTGCTCTGACCTCTTGGGACCCTCTGGCTCCACCTCCCCATGCTTGTTCCTCTGCTCCTAACAATGTAGAAAGTTCTCATAATCCTTTCTTCTGCTGATTATAATCTGGGCCCCAAACTGTACACCAGAGCAACCACTGCAAGTCTCTGAACTCATGGCCAGATGTGGGCAGAATCCCGAGGGACCTAAACCTATGGGGCTGGCTGATTTCTGGCAGCAAAGACCTGCAGGGTGAGGGCTCCCAAAGGGACAGGTGCCTTCCTTTATCCTTTATCTGGGACTTTCCTTTATCTTTCTCAGACTGACACAGTTGCTGATGGGTGCTGAGCCCTCTGTCAAGCACCCTCATGACACCCTCCTGGGGGACCTGTTCCAACTTCACAAGTCAGGGAAGACTCAGGTGGGATGAAGAGTGAGCTTGGAGTCCCTAAAGAAGCAAGGCTTAGGGCTGGGGAAACAACTCAGTAGAATAAGCGCCTGCCTGGCGAGCACAGAGTCCTGAGTTCAATCCCTAGTACTGCAAAAAAAAAAAGTAAGGCTAGAAGAAATTCATGCCTAGCCAATCCTGTCAGTATGACATCATGAACTAGGGATTCTAAATTTAGGGTGATGGTCCACACTGGAGTAGATCAGCACGGGCAGGGCTGTGGCCATGTGGACCTCTCTCAGCCTGCTCAGGAGCCCAAGGGAGATTTTCACGGGTGGGGTCCCAGGGTAAAGAATACATGTGCAAGACACCACCCACAACAGCTGGCAGCGCGGAGCAGAGCAGACAGCCAGAGTGAGAGTGCAAGCGAGCCACCTGCATCCCTCCTGCACGACTCTTACACAGGTCGCTATCTCATATTGACATTCTTCCTAGTGCTGTAACCAGCACATGTGTTCTCTTGTTGTAAGTCATGTTATGTAGTTGTGTCTCACTGTGCTCCTGCATTAGACAAGAGAGGTCACATCTTCAGGTGTCTTTGGACCCCCCATCTTTGAAGCAGTCTGAGGGTGTGGAGAGCTGCGAAGGACCGCGCCTACAAGATGGCGCTGGTTTCCGCCTTCCACCCCCTGTGGGTGAGCGCTCTCTGTGCACAACAACTCCTTATATGGCCAGGGCTGCAGTCATGATTCACTTCTGCATATGCTGGACCCATGGGCGATCCCCACGTGGCGCACTGGGATTGGGCTCGGGAGTATATATTAGCCAAGGGCTGGGGGATTGGGAAAGAAGAAGCTTGCTGTAAGGGGCCTGAATAAACCGCTGAAGGAGGAGCTGTGTGTTGCGTCTTCCTTGCTGGCGAGGTCGTGCGCAACATGAGGGGTTCCCCACAAGCCCCTCTCACCAAGGCTGGCTTGGACAGGTCGTCTCAGCAGGGGCTTCACTATAGTAGGTTCCTGAGGCCCACAGAAAGACACTGCAGTCGAGAGGCAGCTCCCAGGCCTGGAGCCTGCTGGAAGGGAGCTGGGTCCCCAAGGTAGGTGGTCTGTTCACCCAGGCACAGCACTGTTTCAGGTGCGTTGTTGGTTTTTGCCAAGAGCAGATGCAGCAGCCCAAAGTGGCCACAGCTGGCCAGTCTTGGGGAGAAGATTCCTTGCCCTTGGCCCAGGCAGAGCTTCAGTCGGTGGCCACCTGGCTCAAGACTTCAGTGGGCAGATCCTGGGTGACAAATAGCCTGACATCAAGATGTGTCATTGTCCCCAGATCTTTGGTGCTTCCTCAGCATCAGGCTCTCCTGACGTTTGTTTCCATTCTTGTCGTACCTGTGCCCCCCAGCTTTCCTGCGCACCATCCAGTCTTCTTTGTTCTGTTTTTCTTTTTTAACTTTTTTTCTTTTTCTTTTCTTTCTTTCTTTTTCTTTTCTTTCTTTCTTTTTCTTTTTTTTTTAGACAGGGTCTTGGTGTGTAGTTCAGGCTGGTCTTAAACTCACTATATAGGCCAGGCTGACCTCGAACTCTTAGTGATTCTCCTGCCTCAGCCTCTCGAATGTTGGGATTAGAGGTGTGTGCCAGCAAGCCTGGCCTTGTCTTTGTCTTCTCTGTGTCTCTGATCATCTCCCTGGGCATCAGCTGCTGGCTGTGGTTCCTTCTCAGGGATCATAGTCAGTGGAAACTTGGCTTCCAAGGCTGCCACCTGCAAGCACTTCCATCGTCTTCACTGGTGGAATCACGGGAATGTTGCTCTCCAGTTGGGCCTCTGCAGGCTTGGACCCACATCATCATCACCTGAGTATTGCCAGGGCTGGGAGTGAGGAAGGAAGGAGCAGGGGGGGACAAGAGCAACGGGAGTGCACCGGATGTGGCCACCTACTCCTGCTCTTGGGGAGCCACTGAACCTGCTGTGCTGCTTTCTCTGTGTAGTGGGGCATTGCTACCAGCCTAGCTTGGTGACCAGTGGATTAATAGCTCAAAGTGCACAATGGGTACTGAATCCCTCGGAGCTCTCAGTGTTCCCAGGGTGAAGACAGTGAAAGGATGGAAAGAAAAAGACAAAATTTGGAATACAGAAAACTGAGGCCAGATGGAGCCCTCTCTCCTGATGGGAAATAGGGGAGGAAGAGGAGGAGAAGGAGCGACTCCAGTGGCTGCAGTGCACTTGTTTATACACTTGGAAGGCTGAATATCATGCACAACCTCGCTCATCCTTGTGGCTCGCTCAGGCACTGGGTTCTGGAGGCTGCACTTGTATGTGATCAATCTCCAGCTTCAGCCGCTCCCTACAGATGGGCAGCTTGGGATACCTGCTCCTGCTGCCCTGACCCCATGGTTCACCTCAACTAGGGCTCAGGGGCTAGGTCCCCAGAGGACTAGTCACTTGGGGTTGTTCAAGGCTCCATATGGAACCACACATCCCAGCCCTGAGTAGAGCTGCTCACCTGGGTCCAGAGAGCTAAGAATGGAACACCCCAGAGATGAGCCCCCTGGCCAGGCTTCCCAGGTCTCTGTCCAGGAAGTCTTGTTCTCTCCTTAATTGGGGCTATAGGAGTCGTCTGAGGCCAGTGCCTTGCTCATCAAAATCATCGGTGGTGCAGACCCTCTCTGTTTCTGATTCACTGTTCTTGGCCTTAGCTTTGATTCTCATGGTTGTAAGAAGGCTGCTGTGGCTCCATTGTCACTCAACATGTCAGACAGGAAGAAGAGGAAAGGCAAGAACCAAAAGGGAGCCTCCTCCTAGCTATGAAAGATGGGACAACCCCACAAGGGACAAGTTGGCAGGACTGATACATGTCACAAGTGCACCCAGTTCCTCAGCATTCAGAGCTGAGCCAGTCCTGGGAATTCCCTCACAGACAGACCCCCGCTCTCTTAGCAAAGACTTCATTATCTAACTCAGCCAGGCTGGCGAGGGCAAGAACTTAGAAATAATCTGAAAAGATGTCCCTGGGGCTAGTGAGGAGGCCACGGCTCATCCACACCTCCAAGTGCTAGCAGCTATGGAGAGGGGAGGCCTCGCAAAGATCACTGGGGGTCTCGGGGTCTCTAGGTCCTCTCCACTCTGAAACCTAGGAGAAAAAGCAGGGCAGAACATCACATACCATGTTCCTTTTTATGTGAAGAGGATTGTATTCTAATTTCTTTATAATCACCGTAATAACCTTCATGACTACAATAACAGGACACATTCTCTTGTGATTCTGAAGGCCAGAAATCCAGAATCAAGGTGTCTTCAGATGGCATTTCTTCCAGCGACTCTGAGCCAGATCCCTCTTTGCCTGTTCTAGGTTTTGGTGGCTTCAGTCTCTACTTGGCTATTTGCTCTTCTCACTATCATAAGTCCTGCAAGGTAGCACCTTCCACTTGGGCATAGCAGGGTGGCTTCACCCTGAGAGCCTCTTAGTTGTATCTGATTCCCAGAAAAAAAGGGTACACACTTGACTCTTTGGGTGACACACCACCCAGATCTGCCAGGGGCAAAAGGAGCTGCATGTTCGGTGGCAGAGAAGTCTCTGGAATAGCCCCTGTTCTATGCCTTGTGGGCCTTAGCTCCTGGCTCCAACATGCAATCGTACCCTGGAAAACCCAGGGCTCATCTTAAGGAAGGAGGATAAGGCTGGCCCAGTTTCTGCCCTTTTCTATGCATTGGAAGTGAGAAAAGAAAGCCTGATACTAGGTGTGGTACAGACACCTGTATCTTGGGAGGCTGAGGCAGGAAAATTAGCTTAGGTTCAAGGCCAGCTAGGGCTGCATAGTGAGTTCAAGGCCATTCTGAACTACAGAGCCAGACCTTGTCTAAAAAAAAAGGAGGAGGAAGAAGAGAAAAAGAAATGGTCGGTGCATCAGTACAGTGTCTGCAGCATGTCCCGGAGCATTCCTAGGTGAGCTGGAGTCTGCTTTCTGTGTACTTGTCACAGGTGACCCTAGCCCCACATATATCACTTCCTCAACAGCAGCATGAACATCATTATCCCTACCCTAAGACTGCAGCCATGGCCCCCTCTGGCTCATAAACCCACTGGGCCCACTATAGGATCCGGTGACAAGCGGTTGAATCGTGTGCTCCCCAAGCTACGCTGAAGTCCTGACTCCCTGTACCTCAGTGTGACCTTATTTGGAAGTGGGATGATGTAGAAGTGATTAGTCAAGATGAGCTCACAGTGGCATAGGGTGGGCCTTAGTCCAATATTTGTTTTGTCCTTTTAAAATGAATGCCATGAGAAAATGAAGAAACTGAGTTAAGCCAGACATTGGGTGAAACACCTACAAGGCAAGGAACACTGAGTCTGACCCGCATCCACCAGAAGCTGGAGAGATGCCAGTAGATTCTTCCTCAGCAGGAACCTGCCCTGCTGACTCCTGGATTTTGTACTTGGCCATGGTCTCTAGGACTGTGCAGAATGTGTTTTTGTGGAGAGGTAGCCTAGCTACCACTGGTATCATACCAGAGTACAGCGCCTCTACCAGGAGTCACACATCTGTCCTCACTATAGCATTCATGAAGGAGCTGCCTCTAAGTCACCTGAGGCCTGGGCAGTTCTGCCCTGGGCATCCTGGTGAGGTGGTAGGGCTGAATCCTTGGAAGATGTCCCTAGAACCTTTGTCATTGGAAGACCCCACACTCCTCAGCACAGAGGCTAGCTGGGCCTAGCCTGGGCTCCCCTAACCCAAGACTTGCCTGGCAGCCTCTTGGCTCTGACAGTCCTGCTGCCCTGATCCTGTCACCCAAGACCTTGGCAGGTGGTGTCTCCCTCTGCCTGCCTGAGCTCAGGTCTGTCCCAACAAACTTTGCTCCACACTTTCCAGTATTGTCTCCACCCCACAAAGCCTAGATCAGGCTGTCACCCTGCCAGCACTGCAGGGCTGCAGGACACCTAAGCCAGCCCCTTCTGCCAGCACAGCCCTCTCTCAGCCAAGCCATCCTTGAAGGGCCCTCATGAGCAGGAGGGGCATGTGGATTCTGATAACTACCCCCAAGACCCCGACAAGCAGCTAAGCACAGAGAATGCTCAGTTCTGTGTTCTGTAGTCACTGCTCCCTGGCCTGGCCCAGGAAGTCCTAGCTGCCCCCTTCACTACAGAGTCATTCTCATGGACTGGGGAGCTCCTAACCATACAGGCCACTGATGACCAGCAGTGGTAAGTACAGCCCCTCCTGCAACCTCTTTCTTTCCTTTAATCCCCGAGCCACAAGATGACCTTGTTCCCCGGTGCGCTCCTGTCCAATAGCATGCCCACAGCAGACAGTGCCTTCCTGTCATCCTGGGGTGTCCCCAAACTCAGAGCACCCTAGGCCTGGGTGGCAGTGCCCTACATTCTGCCAATGAGGGATGTAATGAAGAAAGCCAAGTGGAACCATCGCCTGTGTCAGCTGAAAGCTAAAGCTAAGCGACACATCTGCCTGAAGCTGAGATGTTGAGACAGAGGTAAATAAACTTTAGTAAGTATAATTTAAGGAAAAGTGGAAATTGTCAGGAATATGATGTAAGAGTGAGAACTGGAGTGTGGCTAGTGGGAGATGCAGCCTGGAGGGGGACAGGGGAGTCCCCAGCCTGGACATCAGACCACAGCCCAAGAAAAGGGAGACCTGAAATACAAAGGGACAGCAGGGGGCTGGTGAGATGGCTCAGTGGTCTAAGGCACCTACTTAGAACAAGCTTGGCAAAGCACAGGGACCGCGGTTCAATCCCCCAGCACCACAAGCCAGCCAGCCCCGCCCCCTGGTGGGCTGAGCTGGCCCCACACACACACACACACACACACACACACACACACACGCACACAATACACGCACACAATAAATAAATAAATGTTAAAAAAAAAAAAGGGACAGCAGAATGTGGCAGAGGACGGAGCTTTGACCCAGCCTACAGGGATCGGGGTCCCCCACGGTGAGGGCACGTGGACCCCAGAGAGCTGTGTTCCCAGAGGTGAGGGGTCAGGCAGTGTTACGAAAGAGACACTGAGGAACTCCACCCCTGACGGGGTGAGGCTGGAGCATCCAGGACAGGAGGAACATTCTAAAACTCTGGCAGAGGAAGAGAAAAGCTGCCGCTGGCGGGCGGGGGCCAGGTTCTCAGCCTCCACAGAGCCGCACAGACAATGGCGCGTTGTTCCAAGGCAATGAAGGGAGAGAACTCTGGAGTGGCCTTGCCTTGCAGCCATTCAGATAGCATTCACATGCCAGGCGGTGAAAATGACAGTATTCGCAGACTCCATGCCTCCCATGCTGAGAGCCTTTTATGGAAGTGACAGGAGGAGAAAGAAAGCCAATGTGAGAGAGACCCTAGGGAGGGGTAATACCCACAGGACCGGGGAAGAGAGAGAGCAGAGCCTGAGTCGCTGAGCTGAGACCAGACTGGCTTCCAAGGTGGAACTGTCAGGGGTCACTACAAAGAGATGTCGAGATGCTGCTAAAGGTGGGAGTAACTGAAAAGAGCAAAAGAACAGCAAACAAGATTGAAGTATGTTGGTGTGTGCCTGTAATCCCAGCACCCAGGAGGCTGAGGCAGGAGGACTGCCAAGAGTTTGAGGCCATCCTGGCCTACACATTGCATTCAAGACCAATTTGAACTACAGAGTGAGACCCTGTCTCAAAACACAAACAAATAAAAACAAACAAAAAACAACTTGAAAGTAAAGGCCAGAAGAAAACAGGAGTGTGAACATGCAGGTGGCCAGCATATCAACAAAGGGCAACATAAAACAGTGATCAAATGTACAGTGAATGTTTAAATTGAACACATTTATTGCTGTTAACCTGCTTCAAAATCCTCCCCCATAGGAGCCAGGGAGATAGCTCAGTAGAATAAGCATTTTCCTGACAAGCGCAAGAGCCTGAGTTCAATCCCTGAAAAAAATTAATCTTCCCTCTTGCTTTGAAAACGCTTATCCCATGCATACTTCTGAAGCAGTTCAGAAAGTGCCTTGTGTTTTTGAGGCTGCCTCAATGACCTCAGATAATTCAAAACATTTATGGCAACTGTCAGAGAGTGCCAGGTGTGGTGGGGCACACTATAATTCCAGCCCTGGAGAAGCTGAGGCAGGAGGATTGCTGTGAGATTAAGGACAGATGGGGGCTACATAGTGAGTTTAAGGCCAGCCTGAACTACACAGAGTCCCTGTCTCAAGGAAACAGAAGGAGGAGGAGGAGGAGGAGGAAGAGGAGGGGAGAGAAATTTTTTAAAAATTACTTACCAAAAGAAAAGAAAAATTTAGTGTCCTCACTTACTTTATTCCCCAGATCTAATACTTATGCAACTTGTTACTCTTCCCAAAGTCAAAATGACCATGAAAGGTGAACATTTTGAATTGATTCAGGACCTCAAGGCTACCAATACAGTGCAAAAAAAGACACAAAAAGGCAGCTGGGCATGATGGTACATTCTGGAGGCTGAGCCAGAAGGATTGCCGTGAGTCTGAGGCCAGCTATGTAGTGAGACCCGGTCTAAAAAAAAAGGATAAATATGTTTGAAACAAAGAGTGTTTTGAGGAATGGCGGTGCATCTTTTACTGTAATAATTATTTTATTTAAACATTCATTCTATTTTTATCATACTTCGTATAACATTAAATCAGCAAAAGAAAATCTGATGTAGCCAGTGGAAAATAAGAGAGAGAGAGAGAGAGAGAGAGAGAGAGAGAGAGAGAGAGAGAGAGAAATACAACATGGTAAACATAATACACAAAATAAGATGGCAGACAGCAGTACCAATGTAGCACAATGCAGATACCTAACATGCATAGCCAAAGTGATTCTTGGGTTGCATTTGTAAAGAAAACATAATACTCAACATATTGGCAAAAAGGGCATGATTCTTTTTTTTTTTTTTTTGTAATGAAGATTAAACCCAGGGCTATCACACTGAGCTATATTCTCTGACCCTTTTCATATTTATTTTTTACATTTTCAGTTGCCACTAATTGGCCCAAACTGGGCTCAAACTTTAGATCTTCCTGCCTCAGCCCTCTCAAAGTGCTGGGACAATAGCTGTTCCTCACCACACCTGGCTTAAAGGTACACTTTTAAAATGCCTAGCACCAGCCAGGCATGCTAGTGTGTACCTATAATCCCAGCACTCAAGAGGCTGAGGCAGGAGGATCCTTGAGCCTGAGGCTAGCCAAAGCTACAAAATGGGTTGAAGGCCAGCCTAAACTGCATAGTGAAACCTTGCCTCAAAAAGGCAAAAAAAGCCGGGGAAATTGCTCAGTGGAATAAGCGCTTCCCTGGCAAGCGTTAAGTTCTGAGTTCAATCTCCAGTTCCACCAAAAAAAAATTTTTTTTTTCAAAAAAGAAAAAAAAAACACCCTATCATCAATAAACCAAATAATAAAAAATGCTGGCAAGATTATGAGAAAAGGGGGGCCGGTCAAATAGCTCAGCAGATTAAAGCACCTGTAAGCAGCCACAGGGCCCGGGGGTTTGATCCCAGGGCCTGCCATGCTGGCCCCACCCCCGGGGCACACTGAGACAATGATTGAGACTGGACGTGGTGGCACCAGGTTATAATCCCAGCTCTTGGGAGGCTGTAAACAGGAGGATCAGTATGAGTCCGATCTAGTAGTGAGCCCCTAATAGACCCTTCCCTGAAATAAAAAAAAATAAAAAAATAAAAAATAAAAGATTATGAGAAAAGGAACCCTTCTACATGGTTGGTGGGCATGTAATCCAGTACAAACACTATGGAAATCAGTGTAGAAATTCCTCAAGAAACTAAAACTGGAAATTCCATTTGACCTAATGAGCCCCTACTAGGTATCTTCCCAGCTAGCTAACAGCATCATGTGACACTGATCCACGCACACTCGTGTTTATAGCAGCACAGTTCGTAGCACTTAATCTTGGAAGCAGCCTCTTATGTTTTATCCAGCAGATGAATGGATAAAAGAAAATGTGTTCATACACAGTGAGTACTACTCTGGCATCCAAGGAGGATAATATTGAGTCATTTCTGGGAAAATGGATGCACCTTGAAACCATAATTTTAAGTGGAATAAATCAGACACACAAGCTGAAACATCATGTGATTTCTGATATATATGAATAAGTGAAAGAGCAAAATAAGAGACAATAGGAAATGGTCATGATCTTTTGCAAATGGGAAGAAGAGATGGGGGAGGGAGACGTAAAAAGAATGAAAACCTGTCATGTGCATGTTTTCAACTCCTTACAATGAATGCAATCATTATGTATCACAAACATACAATAATAAAAAATAAAATGAAGAGGGGCTGGTGAGATGGCTCAGTGGTCTAAAGCACCTACTTAGAACAAGCTTAGCAAAGCACAGGGACCACAGTCCCCCAGCACCACATGCCAGCCAGCCCCGCCCCCTGGTGGGCTGAGCTGGTCACACACACACACACACACACACACACATAAATAAATAAAATTTTAAAAAAATAAAATGAAGAAATAACATGTATGGTAGCACATGCTGGTGATCTCAGTTACTTGGGAGGCTGAAGCAGAAGGGTCATGAGTTCCAGGTCAGCCTAGGGAACTTAGCAAGATACTGTCTCAAAATAAAAAGTAAAAAGAGTTGGGGGTGTAACTCAGTGGTGGAGATCCCAGCTCCTAGCTCCCAACACACACACACACACACACACACACACACACACACACACACACAATAGGCTTAATCTCTTCTCTGATCCTTTAGATGGGTTTTCAAGGTTGAGATCAAAACTTCAAAATAATCAATAAGCCGTCAGACCATGAAGGGATGCCGCCCACATTTGCCTGATAACAAGAGCTCTACTACAGAGACGGCAAAGGCTGGGGTGCAACCGCTGTCCCTGATGAGATCCTCCCAAGGACTCTGACAATGTGAAGAATTCCGGGTAAGTGGCTGCCATGGAGACATCTCCCAGCAACCGTCCTGTCATCGATGAACAATCACCACCTCATGCAACAAGCCCCTTCCACTAAGGAGCTTTGTTTCCAAACAACTGTGTGGATGCCACGCTTCTGCCTGTGCAGGCTTTCCCTTGCTCCCTCCCCCCAGGATGGGCCTGTGAGCCTCAGGTCCCTGCTGTCCCTGTTAGACTCATTTTCCTTGGCAAGTCCCTCTGTTGTTTAGGTTGACGCAGAATTTTAGGCAAGTGTCATATGAGAAAGGAAGAATGTCATATTGCTTAAAAAAAAAAAAAAAAAAAGGAACAGTAGAACACAAAGTACCCCGAGGCCTTCCAAATCTTTAAGACAAATGAAGCAAACAGCACACACCTCAGAGAGGCACAATATAAAGTGCTGTACTGAAGACCCAAGCAATATAGAGTTGAAAATTTCGTTTTCCCGACACCATCAGACACATAACACGCACCCCACAAATACAAAGCATATGCTTGTTGATCCCCAAAAGGCCATGTGACCATGCCATAGGGACGTGTTAGCATGTCCCACATGACCCACATCACAGACTGTCCTCTGACCGAAAGACAACCTGATAAATTACCTTGACTATTAATAACCTCTAACAACAAAAGCCCAAGGTATGACAGCTCTTGTTCATGGACTCCCTAGGAGGAGAGTGTGACACATAGGCCCAGCCCGGATCAATTCTTCCCCTGGTCCTTGCAGCAACGTGTGGCTGCAACCACGTTTGGGCACCAGTTGTTTGTTGTCCGCTTGCCTTGGCCACCTTCTCCCCTTCGTATCAGCCAGATTATAGGCTCAGCAATGGCCAGAGCTTTGCCCAAGGCAGAAGGAAGCAGCTGTCTATGTCACAGTGGAACTGTAAAGGGACTCCAGACCATACCCCCAACACAAACACACTGATCCATGACAGAGTCCAGCTTTTCTTATTTAAACTCCTGTGTTTTTAGTCTCTTTATAGCTACCGCCCAGCTCATGCCCCAGTTGATATTCCATGGCTAGAAACTAAACAGGGCTGGCCAAATAGCTCAGCAGATTAAAGCACCTGCAAGCAGGCTCAGGGCCTGGGGCTTCCATCCTCTGGCCTGCTATGCCAGCCCCGCCCTGGGGGGGGCGCTGAGATTAGCAATTGAGACTGGGCGTGGTGGTGCGCACCTGTAATCCCAGCTCTTGGGAGGCTGTAAATAGACAGATCCCTATGAGTCTGATCTAGTAGTGAGACCGTGAACACCCTGTAGACCCTTCCCTAAAATGCAAAAAAGAAAGAAGAAAGAAAGAAGAAAGAAAGAAGGAAAGAAAGAAGAAAGAAAGAAAAAAAGAAAAGAAAAGAAAAGAGCATGGTACAAAATAATTTTATATTAAAATGGAAATTATGGGCTGGGGAGATGGCTTAGTAGAATAAGCGCTTCCCTGGCAAGTGCAAGGGCCTGAGTTCAATCCCTAGTTCCACACACACACATACACACACACACACACACACACACACACACACACACACACAAATAGAATAAAATAAAATGGAAATTATGGGCCAGTGAGATAGCTCAGCAGACTAAGCACCTGCTTAGGCAAATGCAGGGACTGGGGTTCAATCCCCAGCACCACATGCTTCCCCAGCACTGTCTCTGGGTGCGCTGCGCCAGCCACTGAGACCAGGCATGGTGGTGCACACCTGTAATCCCAGCAATGGGGAGGCTGAAAACAGGAAGATACTACAAGTTGAAGCTGTGTAGTAGTACCCTGTACCAAATCATTTAAAAAACAAAATGAAAATGACAGCCAGGTTCAATTCCCCCACAAAGAAGGCTGAAGCAGGAAGATTGCCTTTAGTCTGAGGCCAACCCTGGGTTACATAATTCAAGGCTAGTCTAAACTGCACAGTAAGACCCTGTCTCTAAACACCAAAATAAGTAAATGATAAATAAAATGAAAATTACAGAGGAAATTTTAAAATACTGAGGACCAAATAACAAAGTATCACATGACACACTTTGTTCAGGTACAGCTAAATCAGTCTTGAAGTGATATATTATTTTAGAAACATTTTATCAGGAAATAAGATAAAATAAAAGCAAAAGAGGTAAGGATACCACTCAAGCAATTGACTAAAGAGTAGAGTAAACCAGAGCCCAGCATGGTGATGTACACCTATGATCCCAGCACTCAGGAGGTTGAGGCAGGAGGATCACCGTGTGTCTGAGGCCAGCCTAGGCTACATTGCTAACTACTGAGATTTTAAGAAAAGAATGTTTTAATTAGAATAAATTTAAAAATCTAGATGTAGGTGCTGGGGGGATAGCTCAGTAGAATAAGTGCCTGCTTGGCAAGTGCAAGGGCCTGAGTTCATTCCCCGGTTCTGCAAAAAAATAAATAAATATCTAGATGCAATGGTGTAAGGCTTAAACTTGCTGTTTGGGAGGTGGGGCCTGGTCAGTGCCTCGTCCAGCTCAGCTCTGGAAGTTCTGGGGGAGGGGAGGACTGGGAGAGGCAGAGAAATAAAGGTTAGAGAGACAGAATAGAGAAAACTGAGGTCAGGTGGAGCCCAATCTCCAGATGGGACCAAAACACATGCATTTGGCAGGTTGGTGTCCCCTGACACCCTTTTGCCTAGCAACCTGTTCTTGGATGCAGGGGCACATGGCGGGGCTTTTGGACTGGAGCAGCTTGTTTGCAGGGCTCACCTCAGGTGTTCTTTGGGGATTGGCCTTGCCTTGCCCCTGCATGTGTACTTTTTTTTTGTCCTGGGAATTGCACTTGGGACTTTGTGCTTACCAGGTAGGTGCTGGACCGCTGAGCTATATCTCTCTGGTTGCAGGACAGGTGACAAATTTCCAGCTTTAGCTGTCCCCAAAGTCATAAGTGGAAATCAGTGAGGCAGAGGTAACCTGGAAGGATACATGGCCCTCCCAGTCCCTCCTGCCTCTATCTGCTTCCTGGAAGCCATGAGGCACGCGGCTTGTCTGCGCGGGCCCTTCCTCCCTGTGCTACTTCTGCATTTGAGCCTGCAGAACGTGGACTGCTATTTCTGACACATAAGTAAAAATAAACATCTCCTCCCTCAAATTGTGCCAGGTCTTGTGTTTCAGGCACAAGAAAATGACTAAAACAAATGGATATATTCCTAGACATGCAGAAATACCCAAACTGGAAAATAAGAATTAGAAAGTTTCACCAAACCAGTAAATACAATGGCCAGTAAAGTAAATTATCCCAGATGTTCAAAAAGCAAAACTAAGGTAGTATAAGGGGGCCTGGCCCCAGCTCAGTCCTTTAAGTGGCTGCTTCCACAATGCTGTCAGCCTCAGGTTGCTGGAGTTCGAACCTCACAACTCTCCCGCTGGCCAAAAGTGCCCTGAAGGCATTCGAGGAACCAAAAAAAAAAAACCTTATTCCTTTGGGGGGCCTGCCCAGTAGCTCAGTTCTTTAAGTGGCTGCTTCAACAAAACAGTCAGGCTCAGGTTGCTTGGGTTCGATCCCCACAACACAATACAGCCAGTCATGCCTTGAAGGCATTCGGCGTAAAAAAAAAAAAAAAAAAAAAAAACAAAAAAAACACTAAGTTAGTATAAACTTATACCAGCTGCCCTCTACCCACTTCCCTGTCCCTAGAAAAGGAAAAGCTCATTTTACAAGGCCCATGCATTACTAATTCTGAAAGCAGGTAAGGACAACAGAGGACGTGAAAATGTAGGCCACACGACTGATAAACACAGACGCAAACATGTTAAGTAAACTATCACTTAATAATATGTAACCGCACATTTTAAAAATAGTGCATTTAGATCAGGAATTTATGGATGTTTCAAGTCTGAAACTATCCACAGTTGTCTTCCATAATCTACTGGAGGGGGGAGTTAGTGACATCAACTGACAGAGAATCTGCTAAGTTCAATACTTACTGTGATTTATTTATTTATTGGTAGCGGGACTTGAACTCAGGACCTTGTGTTTCACCTATTTATCATGTAAAAAGTCAAAACCCTTAGCAAATTATCCACAAAATATAATTTCCTTAACTGCCTTTTTGTTGCTTATTGAAAAGTAATAACAAGGGCCGGGGAGATGGCTCAGTAGAATAAGTGCTT
>NW_004524680.1:3665701-3672807 GCF_000260255.1 Octodon degus | reverse complement strand
GTTCTCCATTAGAAAATATTAAATGAATGTTATTATTATTTAAAAATATTATTTATGAAAACCATGAGTTCAAGGCCAGAGGGACCAGCCTACACTACATAGTGAGACTCTGTCTCAGTAAATAAACAAATAAATAAATAAATAAGAAAAGGATGAGGATATAAACAGTCACCACTCCCAAGTCTACAGAGGTCTTGGGAAATTCTCTGAGGAAATAATAAGAATATTGGGGCAAAAGACTTGGAATGAAAGAAATAACTGTCTTACCACCAAATGATGTCAACTTTCTAAAAATAAAAAGCAACGTTTATAGCAACATTTATTTAAGCAACAACATTTAATGAGTCTACTCTCTAAGACTTACAGAGAAATGGCCCCTTTCTGGGGGCCCCTGAGACCCACCCCAGGATTCAAGGGAGGACACAGTCAAGGACTCTGCAGGGAAAGGTGGGCAGCCTTCACATCCAGGCCATGGCCCCCAGACTCCTTCCTTCCTTCAGCTGGTGGTAGTTTTGAGGAATACTGAGACCGAAGTCAGCGTAAGGAGAGAAGGCTGCTTTCCTGCCTCCCTGTCTCTGCTTTGGGAACATATGCCTGCAGGGGAACTGAAATGGGGAGAGTGGGTCCTAAGACACCAAGTGGGGTCTGAGCTCAGAGGTGGGCAGTGTGGGTCATAACGTTTCACATTCCCACACACGAGCTGTGTGTGTTTGGGGGCAGTGGGTCTTACAAATTGAAGGCTCCTGGTCATTTGAAGACTTCGAGGAATAATGATAGCATGGTGATTATGATTTTGTACTTGCTCCCTTGTCTCCTACAGTACACCCTGATGATGGGGTGTGGGCAGGCATGGGTGTCTATATACCAAAGCTAGCCATAAATCTCTAGCTTGTCTGAAGGGCCATGTTCCCAAAGTCCCACTGGACACCTGAAACTGCAGATTGTACCAATCTGTATCTATACTGTATTTTCCCTATGCATATGAAAACAGCATGATAGAGGTGCCTGGATGGGCTGAATCTTCTGAAGTTGTGTACCAAAATAAACCTGTCCTCTTTTAAGTTGCAGGTGTTGGGTATTGTGTCCTAGCAGTGGGAAGGTGACTAAGACAGATTTTCATATCAGAAATGAGATTGTTGCTGTGACTCTACCTAAACATACAGTTTAGAAGCCTTGCTGGAAGATTATGGAAAGAACCCAGAAGACCAGTGTCTTAGTTACTTATCTTGTTGCTGGGAGGAAATTTCCAACACCCACAAGGTTTGGGTGGAGGAAAGGTTTATTTAACTCACATTTTATAGAGGTTTCAGTTTATAGTTGGCTGGCTCCAAGGCAGGGTGGCACAGCAGAGGGGCATCAGCGAGGGTAAGCAGTCCACAGCATAGCAGGGTAAGCAGAAGGCATCAAGCAGAAAGCAAGTGACAACAAATTCAGCCCTCTTTAGTGCCAGGTGTTATAAGCAGCGGCAGAGACAGCAGTGCAGAAAAGAAGCAGAAATAAGGGGGAAGGGAGCTTTTATTAACTCGGAGGACAGGGAGAGGACCAAGCGCAGGGAGATGGGGGATCCCATCCTCTCCCTGAGGATGGGGGACCCCCTGACCTGAGACAGGGAGGATGAGACTTCATGGACTTTTCCTAGGGCTCAAGTTTGAGGGGCAGTTTCAGTGACACACAAGCTTATTGGAGGCTCCCTTGTGTGTGCAGGAAAGGTGAGAGGAAGTTGTATTCAGGGTTGGAGTCGGGAAGGAGGAGGACGTTTGACGTGGTCACTGGGAAGATAAGGTGGTGTTTTGGGAGTCAGCCATGTTGGATCAGGGCAAGGTCATGATAATTTAGCAGTTTGTACTCAGGCCATAACCTATCATTCCCATCTTTTAATTGTTATGAAGGGGCAATGATTCTTTTAGACTGCTTCCTACTGAATGGGAAGGTTTTCTGGGGGGCAAGGAAGTTGATAGGATGATGGTTTATGCCCATATAGAAGGTAGTGCCAGGCGTTTCAGCCAGAATGAGAAGTTTATTTTTAGTGAAGGCTCACACCCGAGATTGAAGAAATCTTGTGTGGCACTTGAAAGTTGTCTGGGCAAATGGTCCAGAGTCCAGCAGCAAGCAAAAGGACTAGCAGAAATTATGGGATCAGAAACCAGGTGGAAAAGCAATACATGAGTTACCTTGGGGTTTTTAAACTCTTAGGTGAAGACATGTAGGAGACAGGAGTTGTGAAAACCACTCAAATCAAAAGGGCTCAGGATCAGGAAGAGCTGAGTTGTCAGGTGGAGTTGAGGCATCTGGGTATCTCTTGGCCTGGGTGATGTGGAACCAGGAGGGCAGGCAGGTGAATTTACTGCTGTTGCTGTTGAGAGGATGACCAGGTAGGTGCCTGTCCACGTAGGATCTAATCCCTTAAGATTAGAGGATTTAAGATATATTAAATCTCTAGGCAATATAGATGGTGCCAATTGAGTGGTATCTATCTGTTGTGGGAGGCAGGGGTCTGCATGTTGTTACAGAAGGTACTAGATGAAGGATAGAACAGGGATATAGCTGGTGATGGAAAGAAGATTACCATGGGTGGGAAAATTGTGAAGCAAAAAACGTCTCCTATGCATGAGCTTGAATGGACTTAGGAAGTCGGGTACTCTAGGAAGCGCCCTGAGTCTAGATAGAGCC
The DNA here is from genome assembly GCF_000260255.1 of Octodon degus. Classification (NCBI taxonomy): domain Eukaryota; kingdom Metazoa; phylum Chordata; class Mammalia; order Rodentia; family Octodontidae; genus Octodon; species Octodon degus. The sequence continues at coordinate 3,670,137 of NW_004524680.1, read as the reverse complement.
AAAGGAGAGAGCTGAGGCCAAGGCATGTGCAACTCGAGGATAAATTTGGTGAGGTGGGCCTCTAAAGGCTCATTTGCCTGTCCTCTCTATTAGTGTTTAGGAGCTATTGGATGTTGGGAAACACAGGGGAAGGGTGAGAGATCTCCGAGGCAAACTAGTACAGGGGTAGTGTTGGTGGCAGGAGTAGGACTGGAACTGTCCCAGAGTATGTGATCCATAAGAGAAGAGGAAAGAAAGAGGGAGAAGTTGGCTGTGCATTGAAGTACATAGGACAAGAACTGTGGGGAGAGAGATGGAAGAGAAGTGGAGCTTTTGGGGGAGATCTCTCCCCATGAGAAGTGTGGGGCAGGTTGGGATCACAAGGAAATTATGAGTGAAAAACAGTGTCTAGTCAGCAGGGAACGGGACCTGTCTGAAGGGGTCCTGCAGGTTGTCCATCGACACTTACTATGGAGACTATACATCTAATATCATGACCTGAAAACTCAGTAACAACATTTGTGGCCTCTGTGTCAACAAGAAAGGTGTCCTGCCTGAGATGTTCAGCAAGTGTCCATGGACCCCAAGCCCATCATTCCTCTTCAGTGGTAAGACCAAGCAGGTCAACTATTGATGCCTGCAGAGAATCCTCCTGTGAGGGTAGGGAATTATATGATTTTACCTACTCTTTGAAAGACAGAGCAATTGCATTTCCAGTGACCCTTGAGCTTGTAGATGGGACCAGGTCCCAGTGGTGGCCACAGGTTGGGGCAGGCTTTTGTCTAGTGTCCTTCTTCACCACATGTGAAGCAAACCCTGGGAGGCGCTCAGGTGGCACCATTGTTCAGGCTCAGCATTACCTTGCCAAGGTCCTGCTTTGATGGGAGTCCTGAGTGTTGCAGCCAAAAGCTGGCCCTTATGTCCAATTAATCTTTGTCTCTATTATTGAAGACACAGAAAGCAGATTAAGTAAGTCTCCCTGGCAGGGTTTGAGGGCTGAGATCTGTCTTTTTAAGCTTTGCATGAATGTCAGGAGCAGATTGAGATATAAAATAGGAATTAATAGCAATTGTTCCTTCAGGAATCTGGGCCTACATTAGTATACTTAGTTGGGAGTAATACACTTAATTATTAAAATTGTATCTGAGTATATAAAGTATAACCAGAAAAGTGTTCTTTCTTACCAACCATGGATGTTCTAGCAGTAGTGAAATCACTGTAGGATGTTAACAGGCAACAGTTATATAATTTTATAGAGATCATTTGACATCAACAGTCATACACAGTGGCATAGCATGACAGTGATGATGACATCTCCATTTTAGATATCACATAAGTTTTTGTTAGAAAATTATCATTTGACTGATGACCTCATTGTTGGCATGAACCTCTTATTACAAATATCTGGAGCATAAGAGAAAGACATATGTTTGAATCTGAAAAAAATTTACATTGTAGAATACTGTACACTTGGAAGGCATAAATACATTCAATATCTTTTATAAGAAAACCTTATTTTAACTTTTATTTGAAAAACTTTTTTTTTTTCAGAACCAGGGATTGAACTCAGGCCCTTGCACTTGCCAGGCAAGCACTTATTCTACTGAGCCATCTCCCCGGCCCCTGAAAAACTTTGTATCTTAACAAATGATCAAATTATCGGGGGGTGTCTTCCAAGAGAGTATGGAGATTATTGGGGGGCTCCTTATTAATAAGCAAAGGCTGGCCACCCCTCTGTCCACCAGTTGGAGTCCTGTCCAATAATCTCTCCCCATTTTAATTTTTGTTTAGTTATAAGCCAATTTTGATATCACTTAGACCAGCTGGTAACCCAGAAGAAAGCATGTTTCTAAGTCTATATTCCAAAACTCAAATAAAAAGAGGAACAGCTGTTCACAGAATGACATACAAACATATAAATACACAGAACACACAAACGAGCATCTTTACAAAATCAGAGTGAACTCAAATATGTGTTATTTTAAAAAATATATTTAGTACAAGGTCTACAAGGTCTCACTACGCAGATCAGACTTGTAATGAGTCTTGTGTTTTCAGCCTCCCAAGCTCTGGGATTATAGGCACATGCCACCATGCCCAGTCTCAGTCACTGACTCAGTGCACCCCAGGGGCAGGACCAGCGCCACCTGCCCAGCATCAAACCCTGGTCCCTTCACTCTGCCTAAGCAGGCACTTTAGTCTGCTGAGCTATCTGGCTAGCTCTTCAAATATATTTTTGACCAAATTAGATTATAATAACATTTTAAAGTTTGTAATCATAAAAAGACTAGTCAGAACTTTTGTAGGTCAATTACTAGAGATCTCTTATAAGAATTTAAAAACAAAAAAATCTTTTATTTATAGTTACTATAGGAGGGGCCTGGCCCTAGCTCAGTTCTTTAAGTGCCAGCTTCGGCAAAGCTGTCAGCCTCAGGTTGCTGTAGTTCGATCCCCACAACACTCCAGCCAGCCAAACCACCCCTCAGGGCATTCGGAGCAAAAAAAAAAAAAATCCTTATAGTTACTATAGGGGCAGGGAGATGGCTCAGTCGAATAAGCTCTTGCCTGGCAAGCACAAGGGCTTGAGTTCAATCCTCGGTTCCACAAAAAAAAAAAAAAAAAAAATAGAGTTACTATATATTGCAGGAGAGGCTGCTGCAAGATGGCAGTGGCCCATTGTGTTGTGGCAAAAAAGGTGGCGTTCTGACATCACAAGGAAGTGACTGTAAGATGGTGGTACATGGCCACATGGCCCAGAAGACAGCAGTGACCCATCATGTGGTTGGTGCCACAAGTAGGCATTCTGATGTCACAAGAAGAGCAACCACATGGTGGTGAAGGATGACCACATGGTGCACAAGATGGTGGCAGCTGGTCACATAGCGAACAGTCACAGACCAGTGGTGCAGCTGGGGGAGTTGTGCAGGAGCAGGTCTGGAGTGCAGGAGGAAAAAAAGGTGGGAGAAGGGGCCACAGGCACCTGAGGTTTTGATACAGGAGAGGAAAGAGAGACAGTGGAATCTACAGGGGAACCAGAGGCAGAAGCAGAGGGCACAGATGTTGCTACAGAGAGTGGCGTAAGTAAAGATGCAGGGAGACTGACAAGACAGAGTTCCGGGGGAGGGGGTGGAGAGGGTAGTACTGGTGGATAAGGCAAGGGGACAGTGGAGGGGGAAAGATGGGAGGGACATGTTTTCAGAGTCAACAAAGGCTTTGAAGGGATTTCTGGCCATTTGTTGTTGCAATGACAGAAGTGTTTAAAAATTAGTTGTTTGGGTTTGAGATATCCTCCGAGCCTGAGGGTGCTGAGGTTCTTTAGGAGACAACCCAGCAGTGTGTGCTTTGGGGGATGTAAAGGGTTAATGTAAAAGTAATGTGATGAGTTAATGTAAAACTAAATGTAAAAGACAACTGTGCTCAACTTTCTGTGACCCTGCTTCCTTGTAAGACCGCAAGGAGGCTTGGTGTACCACTGATAAATCATCAATAGACTGAGAGTTCCCAGGAAACAACGCTCCCAGAAAAATGTATGCTGAGTAATGGTCACGCTGTCCCTAAAGGTACTGTTCTATGTTAAATGACAAATTTGTTTGCCAAACAGGATGCAGTTTCTACTTTTAAAACCTCTATACTTCTAAGGCTCCTGGCTGTTTGTCCTCTCCCATGTGAGTATGGTCAAGTGGTCCCAGGCCTGGTAATAAAAGGCTCATATTTAAATTTTAATTTGGACTTGGGTGTGGTTTCTATGTTGAGAACCCATAACATTTGGGGGCTCATCTGGGATTCCATTAACTGAAATCAAATAAAAACCAATTTTTTTTTTCAGAAAACTGTGATCTGGGAGCATTCTTCAGCCCCGGACTTATACAGGTCTCCAAAAGTTTCCAAATTCTTTGTTGATTCGGACAACATGAGCTGTTTGGAACCTCTTGCTGGTAAGAGTCTTTTTTCTGTTGGGGCACCCCTTTGTGAGCCACAGGAGGAGTTGGATGCAACATAAATCCCCTGGACTCTGCTCCCCTCCACGACAGTGGACTGGAGCATTGGATTTGTCTTCGGTTTGGTTTTGTCTTTCTTCCTTGTCTGTTGGTTGTGTTGTTTGTAATTATGGGTCAGACCACTTCTGCTTCTTTGTTACATTGCAATGTATTCTTGACCATTTCTAGGATTCCAGACAGTGAGCCGCAGGATCCCCATGGACAAGACGCTCTTAGAAAAGGTCCGCCTGGCCTCTGGGCCTGTGAGCCACTTTTGGGTGGTTTTTGGTACCAAAGCTGACTTCAGCTAACTGCCCCAAAATGACTAAAGGAACAGAATGCTGCAATATAAAAAATAACAGAATTTACTCTGACCTAAATAAGAGTTGATTGGCTTTTGTTCTCTCGAGGCTAAGGTTGATGGGCCCTGACTTCCAGATGTGAAAGTTATGTCAATCCACCTCAGATGAGTATTCCTGA
>NW_004524680.1:3651729-3663830 GCF_000260255.1 Octodon degus | reverse complement strand
GGAAGAATGTATGCAATGTGTTATTGAACCTGTCCTACCAATTTGATTAGAAACTGCCTCATTGCTATTTGTTTATCAATAAAATTATGGGGAAAAAACCAACATATAACTGTTACCTGTTAACACTACAGAGATTTAACCCCTGAAGTGTCTGTGGTTGATAAAAAATGACAGTTCTCTGGCTACACTTTATATGTAAGGTGCTTAAGTCTGCTCCCACCTAACCAGATCTGGTATTTATGTTATATTTAAAGAAAGATTCTTTGGGTTCCCTTGGCAGCTACTTCCCAGGAATTATTTGTCTTTAACAGGAGGATCCAGAAGGGGGGACACAATGCCAGTGATATGCACATGACGTCCCAAGGATTCAAAACTCACTTTACTGTTCTTGAAAAACTTTTATCTAAAAATCTGGTGCCTTTTGGTAATAACGATCCTAACTTTTTTCTCTTACAGTATGTAGATAATTTGTTGTTAGCTAAAAGAGCCCAGGACCAAAAAGAGCTACGAGAGTTCCTGGAAATAATGGGGTCTTTTGTTGTTTTTAGGCGTCAAGTTTTGTCTCTGTTGTTAAACCCTTATATAAAACCCTAAAGGGAGGTAATAGCCTCCCACCTAGATTAGAATTCAAAACAGCAAAACATTAAAAGATTAAACAAAAAACTCTTAAGGGCTCTGGCTCTGGCCTTACCAGACATCACTGAGCCCTTTCAGCTGTTTATTCATAAAAAAAAAAAAAGAGTTACAAGGAAAATCTTCACTCAAACCTTAGGGCCATGGAAACACCCAATGTCCTGTCTATCCAAAGACTGGACTTTGTGGCTGCTGGGTGGTCATCGTGCTTATAAGCCACTACAGCAGCTGCTATATTAGTAAAAGAGCCTGACAAATTAACTCTGGGACACAAGCTGAGCATGTTCCTGCCTCATGTGGTAGAGACACTGCTGTAGGGTCCTAATAAAAGGTGACTCTCCAGCTCTAGGCTGGCCCAGTACCAGAAAGCCCTCCTTAAAGACTCACACCTAACTCTTGAGACTGTACAGGTCATTAATCCTGCATCCCTCCTTCAAATATCATCAGAATCCCTGGAACGGGGCTGGTGAGATGGTTCAGTGGTCTAAAGCACCTACTTAGAACAAGCTTAGCAAAGCACAGGGACCGCGGTTCAATCCCCCAGCACCACATGCCAGCCAGCCCCGCCCCCTGGTGGGCTGAGCTGGCTACACACACACACACACACACACACACACACACACACATAAATAAATAAAAATTTTTTAAAAAAGAATCCCTGGAACAAAATTGTGTCTGCTGACAGGGAACCTTCCCTTTTGAGGATGTCGAGGTGAACTTCACTGAGTTCAAGTTAACTAATCATCCCCCGGTATGGGCTCCCCATTATGGTAGACTCAGATACTGGGCCTGCTTTCATGGGTGGAGTAGTTCAGAGCCCTTCCGGTGTTTTGGGCTTAAAATCAAAGCTAGATACTGCCTACTGACCCCAAAAGTTTGGGTCAAATATAGTGACAAAACCGCACCCTGAGGAGCACCCTGTCCAAACTGTGCCAGGAGAAAGGTACAAACTGGGTGTCTATGCTTCTGATGGCCCTGCTGTTGTCACACTGCACCCCACACTGAGATGGGCTCACTCCTTATAAAATCCTATTAAAAAAAACTGCCATCCATGGTGCCAGTATCAAAAAAACTATAAAAGATTAAAACACAAAGGATCACTCCCTTTGAATCCCTGAGTTGGGGGAGGAGATCCTGACATCCATTTCTAATCAAAAACTTGTTAAGTCCTTACAGGCTCTGCAGTCTACTCTACAGACTACACACTTCCTCTTCCGCCATCACCACCCCTGACACCCATTGGCAACTGAGCCTAGATCCTTGGTGTGGATCAAAAAGTGAGACCCGTCAACTCTTGGACCCTGCTGGACTGGACCATAGCCTGTGGTCCTGAGCACTCCCATCGTGGTCAAAGTAACATAAAACATTGGATTCAGGGGCCCGGGAGATGGCTCAGTGGAATAAGTGCTTCCCTGGCAAATGCAAGTGCCTGAGTTCAATCCTTGGTTCCGCCAAAAAAAAAAAACAAAAAACAAAAAAAAAACACAAAAAACAGTGAGGAATGTAAAGGGCTAATGTAAAAGTAATGTGATGAGTTAATGTAAAACTAAGTGTAAAAAATTATTCTGCTCAATTTACTGTCACCCTGCTTCCTTGTAAGACTGCAAGGAGGCTTGGTGTACCATTGATAAATCATCAATAGACTGAGAGTTCCCAGGAAACAACGCTCCCAGAAAAAAATGTATGCTGAGTAATGGTCATGCTGTCCCTAAAGGTACGGTTCTATGTTAAATGACAAATGTGTTTGCCAAACAGGATGCAGTTTCTACTCTTAAAACCTCTATACTTCTAAGGCTCCTGGCCATTTGCCCGCTCCTGTGTAAGTATAGTCAAGTGGTCCCGGGCCTGGTAATAAAAGGCTCATAGTTAAATTTTAATTTTGACTTGAGTGTGGTTCTATGTTGAAAACCTATAACAGAGGATGGGAAGAATATTTCCCATGGTGGCCAAATTTAAGTGAGCCAAAGATTAGGGGGAAAAAAAAAGTCCAATATCACTTCTTGCAGAAAAAGCTGTCACTTTTTAGCCTGGAGTGAGTGCGCAAGAGAGAAGCCAGCACCTACACTAGCAGCCATTACTAGAAAAAGCAGTGGGCTGGGGTCTAGATGAGTGAGGAAGGTGGGGGTATCCTGATGTGAGCTCATGATTTTCAAGATGAGACAAGAGGAAAGAAAAATGAGCAAGACCCCCATAGTTTCTGGGCTTACTAGTGAGGATTGAGATTGGCCAGTGTTCAATGTGAGCTAGGAACAGCAAGCAGCAGAGGCAGAAGCAGAAACAGAAGGCAGCTCGGGGTGGGAACTCAAAACCAGGGCAGGGGGGCCAGCCAGATAGCTCAGTGGACTAAAGCACCTGCTTAGGCAGAGCACAGAGGCCAGGGTTTGATCCCTGGCGCCACAAGCCATGCCAGTCCTGCCCCCAGGGCATGCTGAGATGGCAATTGAGACTGGACCTAGTGGTGCATGCCTGTAATCCCAGTGCTTGGGAGGCTGAAAACAGGTGGATCACTATGAGTCTGATCTACATAGTGAGATCCTATAGACTCTGTACTAAAAACATTAAAAAGAGGGCTGGAGAGATGGCTCAGTGGTCTAAAGCACCTACTTGGAACAAGCTTGGCAAAGCACAGGGACCACGGTTCGATCCCCCAGCGCCACATGCCAGCCAGCCGCGCCCCCTGGTGGGCTGAGCTGGCCACACACACACACACACACACACACTAAATGTTAAAAATAAATTTAAAATTAAAAATAAATAAAAACATTAAAAAGAAAAGAACAGGGCAGGGGATGCCCCTGGAGCTACATGACTCACTGATTGAGTGACAACACAAAAAAATTGGCAGCAGCAACAGTGGTGGTGACGCGGCAGAGAAGCAGAAATAAGGTAGAGGGAGCATTCACTAACTCTGTAGACATGGAGAGGATCGAGGGCGGAGAGATGGGAAGACCCTCTAACCTGAGACAGGGAGAATGGACTTGGACTTTTGCTAGGGCATAGCTCAAGGGGCAGGTTCAGTGACACACAAGGAGCTGATTGGAGGCTCCCTTGTGTGGGTGGGAAAGGTAAAAGGAAGTTATACCCAGGGTTGGAGTCGGGAAGGAGGAGGAAGTGGCCTTTGGGAAGTTAAGGTGTTGTTTTGGGGATTCAGCCATGTTGAATCAGGGCCATGATAATTTAGTAGTCTGTACTCAGCCCAGAACCTATCATTTATGTCTCATTTTATCTAGGAGACCTGTCCTTAGGGTGGGTAGCAGTCACACCCTTAATCCTAGCATCCCACACGAGTCAATCTCAGCAGCACGTCCTTGATCCCAACATCACACACTCTAGATGCAGCCACCTCTGAAAAGCCCCACGTATGACTGCAAGAGGCTTTGGAGGAGCATCTAGACACAAGCCATATGACCAGAATGCTGAAAAAAGGCAGACAGAAATGACCAGTTAAGGACACTGACTCTAGTCCATTGGCATTTGGACTAGAGATCATCTGTGTCACATTACATTTTGTTCAGGTCATGGCTTCAAGAGATTGAGGTTAAGGGTGGTAGATGACTTAGTATGGCAGAGGAAATTTCAAGGCAGCCCAGCATTCAGTCTATGTCATGAGCAATGTTGACAGCTTTTAGCCAGGTCAAAATGAAAGTCAAGAGCCAAAAGCCCATTTGAGAAGTTTTTAGTTTCCCCAGAAAGGAAATAGCTTGAAAATTGGAGCAGAGGGAAACTTGGTTAATAAAAAGATTAGCATAAAAAAGAACTAATTATTTTGAGTTGGGATGGTAGGAAAGTTGCCTTGAGGGCATTTCATGATCCACGAGACTCTGCCCCTTGCAGGCTCCGAGGTTCAAAAGCGAAAGACCTTAAAGAGTCTCAGCACTCTGCTGAGAACAGCCACTTAGGGAATTGGTTCTCTGAGATTTGGTTCAGTGTTCAGCATCCAGGCACTCAGAGGCTGCCACAGCCATGACCCAAGAGAGCCTCGCTAGTGTTTGCATTGGCAACATACCTTGGCATCATCTGTGAAGGTGGTGCCAGTTTTACAGGCATGCAATATGAAAAGGTTGTGGTGTCCAGAGAGTCTGAGAGGTAGTGTTCTCCTGAGAAGACTGTGTGAATCTGTGAATGGGAAGGTGCAGTGGAGATTCCAGGAATTTGGAGAAACCAGGAATGTGCAATGTCTGAGAAAAGCAACAGGCGGTGAGTAAAGCCACCCTAAGAAAGAAGCCATCAGGGCTTGCAACTTGCAGTGCCATGGGATGGGGGGCACCAAGCCCTTTGAAATTCACATCTTGTCATCAACTCCAACTTGAACTCTCAAGTACTGAACCCAGAACTATGGGATTTAGTGTTTGACCTACTGGGTTTCGGGCTTTTTTTTTTTTTTTTTGTGGAACCGGGGATTGAACTCAGGCCCTTGCGCTTGCCAGGGAAGTGCTTATTCCACTGAGCCATCTCCCCGGCCCTGGGTTTCCCTTGAGTCTCAAAAGAAATTTGGGCTTGGACATTTCAGTAACACTGAAACTGTTATGACTTTGGTGACTTTTAAAATATATAATTATGATAAAGTTTAATTTATAAACTAGGCACAGTAAGAGATTAACAGCAAAAGCTAATAAAATGCAATTGTAATACTTAGTAAAAGTTCTGTGGAATCTCTTTTTCTTTCCCTGTTAGTATCATATTGTACTTTCACCTTTTCGCTAGAAGGAAGTGCCTTACAACTGTGTAAAGTAAAGGTCACCTAGACATGAGCACGTCGACACTGCAGCAGACAATCTGACAGGTGAGATGGCTACTGAGTGACCAACAGCAGTGTCCACAGCACAAATACACTGGACATCGGGTGATTCACCTCCCAGTTTGAACAGAGCAAGACAATGTTCAGAGCAGTGCACAATTAAAAACCTCTTACTTGGTTATTTCTGGAAATTTCCTGTTAATATTTTCACCTGCTGCCAGTAATCTTGCAGATAGGACAATCAGCCCGCTGAGGCTGGTAGCTGCGCTGGGCAGCTGTACCAGGTGACATCTATCTGGTGGCTGTGTGGGCTGGTTGCACTCTTTACTTCTGCATGTGCTTCCATTTTCCATGATGAAAACTGTAAAGAAATCAATGCTAATGGGTTGCTCGCCTGTCTACCTGGAGACAGCTCCCAAGCCATCGGTCAGGTCCCCAGATATTTCCAGAGACTTTATAGATTCTTTGCACTTCTTTGCTTTGCATAGCTGGAACCCTTTTGCTTGACTTAATCATGAGTGTTTGGGTCACTGCAGTACCTTCTGTCTCTTTTTCTTGAGTCATTTTGGTCCATTAAAGGATTAATCAGGTGCCTGCCTAATCCATCAGAGACTTAGCTATGGGTGTGCCACGTTTCCAGTTTAACCTTTGACCTCAGGCTGCTGCTATCCCTCAATGATTTCAGCTTGCTGTTGAGAAACAATGGTCTCTTGTAACTCTATGAGCCCCTGATGTTATGGACTGGCTCCCTTCCCCTTCATTCCTGCTCTCAAACCAGCCTGCTCTTGTCTAAGAGCAACTCTCTCTCTCTCTCTCTCTCTCTCTCTCTCTCTCTCTCTCTCTCTCTCTCCCCCCCAAGATGTAATTCACATACCATAAAATTAATCTCTTTAGAGTGTACAATTCAGGGATTGTTAGTGTAATCATGAGGTTAAGCAACCACCATCACTATCTAACTCCAAAATATATCTCCATTCAGAAAGAAACCCCCTTGAAGGGAGGGTAGGGAATGGGGAAAACAAAAGCATCCATTATGTTGTGTCCAGGTACAAATTCTCTATTGATTGTCCCTATGAATTTGCCTACTCTGAGCACCTCTTTTTTTTTTTTTTTTTTTTTTTTTTTTTTGTATTTTAGGGAAGAGTCTCCAGGGTGTTCAGGGTCTCACTACTAGATCAGACTCATAGTGATCCACCTGTTTACAGCCTCCCAAGAGCTAGAATTACAGGCTCATACCACCATGCCCAGTCTCAATTGCCATCTCAGCACGCCCCTGGGGGGCGGGGATGGCATAGCAGGCCCGGGGATCAAACCCTCCTACCCCCCACTCCACCCTCCACCCCCACCCTCGGCCTGGCCCCTGCTCCTGCTTGCCAACACTTTAATCAGCTGAGCTATTTGGCCGGCCCTGAGCACCTCCTTTTAGTGGAATCACACAACATATGATCTTTAGGTCTGGCTTCTTTAACTCACTATTATTTTCTTTTTAAAAGAGTATGTCATAAAATGTATTCATGTACACATCCAGATACTTCTAGGTGGGCAAGATGATATGCAGATTCCACAACAAGGTGCGATGGCAAATCGTGTTGGAGAGGACAGGACATTGGGCACAGGTGGGCAGCGGCACAAACCCAACAGAGGTGAGACGAGGGTGCTTCATCTGGGAGAAATTTAAACTCATAATTCAAAGCTTCATCGGGTGACGGATGATCCAATTTAAACAGTGAAATAGTACCTTCAATGAAAAAGGAAATCAACTACATGTATCAAAAGGGTGGAGGGCAAACATAAGAAAAATTTGCATTTGTCAAGATACAAATAGTTGGGGGCCAGGGAGATGGCCCAGTAGGATAAGTGCTTGACTGGCAAATGCAAGGATCTGAGTTCAATCCCCGGTTCCACAAAAAAAAAAAAAAAGATACAAATAGTGTTCTGTAAGAGATGCATTAATTATTATTAATTGCAAACCCTGCACATATAAAATAAAATGCAAATCTCTGCTCATAGAATTCAAAGTTGACAAAGCAAGGCAATAGACTCAAGTTATGGCCCGTCGAATATTGACACCACAGACGTTATCCACAGAAGCACTGGGCCAGTGTGTGCACTGTGATCCTTACGCACACTAGACAGGTCCATAAAAACGACATTATGCAGATCTGTATGCCCATCCGCAAGGGCGAGTCTCCATCCCAGGGGGTGGGCGGAGCGAGCCGTGATGCCTGAGGTTTCATGTCTTCAGTTGCCTGATCAGAATCTCAAATAGACATTTCAGGGTTAGATTTTGTTTTTAAAGATTTCTGCCTTGAATATGTACACTATTAATCCACATAATATTTTCTTTTTCTCTTTTTTGAGACAGGTTCTCTCTATGCAGTTCAGGCTGGCCTTGAGCTCACTTTGTAGCCCAGGTTGGTCTCAAACTCTCAATGATCATCTTGCCTCAGCCTCCCGTTCTGGGATGACAGGCGTACACCACCATGCCTGGCACTAACCCACATATTATTTTCAAAGTTTACTCATAATCCAATATATGTCAATGATTAATTCCTGACATGGTTGATTACTATTTTGTTGTAGCAAAACACTGAATTTTCTTTTTCTATTCATCACTGATGGACATTTGCAATTTCACTTTTTAGCCATTCTGAAAAGTGCTGCTGGGAACACTAGTGTATAAGTATTTTGTAGAAGTGTTTTTTGTTCTCTTGAGTATAGGCAATTCAACAATAGTAGTTGGAGACTTCAACATCCTAACTTCAATAATGGGTAGGAAACCTAGACAGATATCATCAAAGAAGAAAAACCCTAAATAGCTCTACAAGACCATATGTTGTATGATTCCATTAAACGGAGGCTCTCAGAGTAGGCAAATTCGTAGGGACAGTCAGTAGGTTTGTGTTTTCAGGGGGCAGAGAGTTGTTGGTAAAATGTAACCCTGGTGTGGTTGCATACACCTGTAATCCCATACTCGGGAGGCTGAAGCAGGAAGATTTCTACAATCATAATCCCTAGGAAATCTTCTTTAAAAAAATCTGTTGTTGGAAATAAAGAACCAGGAATGGACAGTAATAGATAAAACAGATTTTAAGCTAAAAGTTGTTATTAAAAGAACAGAACATCTTACAATGACAAAAGAAGGATATAGATAGACAGATACACTCAAAAGACATAAAGCAAACACTGAAATTTAAAGAGAGAAATAGGCAATTCAACAGATATCCATAGAATGCCTACCCAACACTGAAAGAGGACACACTTTCCTTAAGTATTCACGGCACTTTCTCCAGCATAGATTACACATCAACCCATCAAACAAGTCTTGATAATTTTGGGGGGGACAGAAGAATCCCCATTTATTAGTTTTTCTAAAACTTCCTGCCTGGGACATGTTTTGGAAATAGAAATCCACATTTGAGGAGCATAAGTTTCCAGACCACTGTCCCCATTGAGAGTCCCGGAGGGTAATGTCATTTAAAAGGCCTCTGATCAGCTGAGCACCCCAGCCTCAAGGGCGAGGGCTGTTGAGATGATGTCAGGCTGACCAAGGCCTCTGGTCCTGGGTCTGGTTCTCCTTCCAGGACTGAGGTGGCGCCTCAGAGATCAAACACAATACTCTCTTTCTTCTCTCAGAAAACAAGTGTAAAAACAGAGATTTTGTTGGCGCAAGACCCTTTGCTGCCATCTGCTGGAAAAGCTGCTGTTGGCACTTGACCATGAAGCCCTACAAAAATATAAGACTGGGAAAGTAAGAAAGGATCGTTTAAGCTAAGGAAAATGTTGGTGATGGGATGGTGTCCTTGAGGGGACAGCTCCTGCACTCACTGGAGGGCTCCAAGTCAACGTCCTCCCTGCCCTGCTTCTGAGTCAGTCTCTAAGACAGGAGAGGGTCTGCAGAGGCCACCCCCAGGGGGCATCTTTAGCCATGCGGAGGAAAGTACCAAACCGTGGGGGGTTGGCTCCACGCAGCCTCATCCTCAGTGAGGGACAGGCAGAGCCCACTTCCTGAGGGGAGCTGGGAGCCAGGGGAACACAATCAGCAACCTTGGCCAGCCTCTGGCCCCATGGCTCACTATCTGTAGATCAGGCTTGAGAGAGGAGCCCAGTCCTGGGTGGTGTGGAAAGGAAGAGTCCTCCAACATGCCCCGACCCCAAGAGGCTTACAGACGTTCAGGCTGTGATCCACTTGGGGCTCAGGGTCAGCAGTCAGTCATAGCTCTGCCCCTCCACAGAACCTGTGCTGACTACTTCCGGCCCACTTCAGGCACTCCAAATTTGCCCCTGAAGTCTCCACACTGTGTTGGTGTTGGTGACATGACATCATAGTATTAGTTCATCGGCCCAGGGAGTGCTCATCTGTGCTCCTGGAATGCCTGACACTCCCACCCTGCCATCTTCCAGCCCAGAGAAACATCCTTGTCTGACAGTTTGATGCTCCAGGGGCCCAGTTTGTGCAGGAAACATAGTGAATGCTTCCTTCTTTTCCTTTATTTGACTATTTAATTTTTTAAGCTTGTGTCTCAGGCCTTCTAAAGACGAACAGTGTGGGTTTTTTTTCCCCCTCATGGAGTACAGTGGCTGGGTGAAGAGCACTCAGTCACCCCATCTTCTCAACACGTTTCTAATGTTCTGAGGGGACTCAACTAAGAAGTCTCTCTTCTAGGTGCTGGCCCTGGGGGACTCAGATCAGCTGGCAGGGGCAGGGGGTGGGCATAAGCTACCCACATCCATCCAGTGGAGGAAAGAGTATGGTGCAGGAAAGCTGAGGTCCAGACACCTGAGGCCACCACACGTGCTGGACTAACCCTTCCCTGGCTGACAGAAGAGGCACTCCGCGAGCATAGTCTTGGCTCAGGCAGACTGGCTCAATTTTGTACAATGGGATTACCCTGGTGTCATCCCAGAACTGTGGACACATGTGATTACAGAGCCGAAGCCACCTCATCCTATCCTCCAAGTCAGTGCCTTACAAGGCTGCCATATCACTCTGGGGGGTTCTGGAAGCTTCTAGGTACCAACATGCTCTCAGCCTAGGGTCAGCTGTTGGACACTAAATTCTGCTGTCACCTGGGGCCTTTGCAGAACCAGGAAAACAAACACAGATAAAATACCTTAGAAAACAGGGAGGAGACACATGTTCCACCCTCTCAGGGACAATCAGTCGCCACACCCGCCTGCATCTGCCACAGACCTGCCTGGTATGGCAATTACAAGTGCTGGCAGGTCACAGAGGCAGCCAAACCACCCCCTCCACGCCCTCCAGCCTATGATTCTGTAAATGACCCCTTTGTTACCGGCTCCTCAGCCTGCTTCCTGGGGGCAGATAGATGCTCTGTGCTGCCAGGCTCTAAAGGTCAGTCTCCCAGTCTCATACAAACGCGAAGTCAAAGTCTCTACCCTCTCCCGAAAGCACTCAGGCTCTAAAATGCGAAGTGCAGAACCTGCCTTCCACTGTACACGCCCTGGTGCCCGAGACTTCAGTTCTGCCTTCGTCTTTCACTTAACCTCTGTTTATTCCCTTCTGCGCAGAGCTTACCTGTTGGGAGCGGTCCAGGCTCTGTGGTTCGTTCTGGCTCTACCCCACATCCAGGAATTCAGCGAGCTTGGGCACATCTGTGCATGCTTATGACATTTTTTCAGAATGGAGACCTATTTGGGAAAATGTCAAGCCACAGGGGCTGTTTTTAAATACTGTTTCCAGCAATTTTCTATTGTTTATTTTCCTCTTACAAAAGACACAACAAATAATACATTTTTTATCATCAAAGATACATTTTTTATCGTCAAAGATACATAAATGTATCATCAAAGATACATTTTGATGATACTCTCTCTAGGCATAAACTAAAAAAAATTTCAGAAGCATACTAATCTTATCTCCCACCTTTCACAAAATCAATTCTTTTAATTTTCTACAGTTTCTAGCAATGAATTATCAAAATTAGGAATCTAAGATGATTCAGGGACAAAGACATCATTAAAGTACAGATAACTGGGAGAAAGGAGAAAAGAAGAAAAAATAAATATATACACACAAGATAGCTAAGATAATTGTACTACTATTTTCTTTTCTTTTTTGTACTACTATTTTCTATTGGTTTATTGAAAGGTTTTGGGGGCTTGGGGTCTTTTTGGTTTTTGGTTTTTGGTACCAGAAATTGAACTCAGGACCTTGCACTTGCCAGGCAGGTGCTGTGCCACTGAGCTATGTTACTGGCATCACTGACGTATAAAAGGAACTGTTAATGCTTAATTTTTAAAATTTTAATTTAATATAATTTTGTCTTTTTGAGACAGAGTCTCGCTATGCAGTTCAGGCTGGCCTTGAGCTCAGCCTGTAGCTCAGGCTGGTCTCAAACTTGAAGGAATTCTCCTGTATTCTGGGATTACAGGTGTGCGCCACCACACCCCACTTTATGCTGAATTGTTCGATTAATCTTGCATACTTGTATCTGGTAATCTAAGCAACTACTTTGAAGATAACAAACAAGACACCCACTGTTCATTTCCTATCACCTTTTTTTGAAATTCTGTATCATTTTTAATGTTTTTGTTTTGTTTTGTGTTTGTTTTGGATTTTCTTATTCTCTTTAAAACAAAAAAAATAAAGTACAGATACATTTAATCTAAGAGACCATGCCTCATATTTTGTTAAAGCCAGTAAAACCCTAATTTGCTATACCTTGGAAGTTATCCAGAAGGCAGGAGAGATATCAAAATTATTTGT
>NW_004524680.1:3643750-3645553 GCF_000260255.1 Octodon degus | reverse complement strand
AGTTATCCAGCTGCGTCTGGCTTAGGTCTGGCTGCTGTGCTCAGCTCCTTCCTGCTGCAGACCTGGGCTAGGACTGGGTCTGGGGGTTCCCGGAAATCGGCGGCAATTCCGGACCTGGGCTAGGACTGGGTCTGGGGGCTCCGGAACTCGGCAGAAAATCCTACTCGGCGGGCGGGGTGGGGGAGGCCTATGGAAGCTGTTTGAAAAGGAAGAAGAATATTAAATGTCTACAGGGTCATCACCAAAATAATGAAATGGATTTGAATTTACTTTCATGTGCTCTCTGGGCTGCCGGGAGAGGGCTCTGGGCTAGAAGTGCTGCAGACAGAGGAAGAGCCACTGTCTTTGTAACCATGACCTGTTCCTGTGTGCACACGGTTCAGGCTCCCCAAGACACCATGGCTTTTTGGCTTTAGGACTAGAGCTTTCTTTCTTTCTGGTTTTTTTTTTTTTGTTTGTTTGTTTGTTTTTTGGTTTTTTTCCTGTATTTAGGATAGGATCTGCAGGGTCTACAGGGCCTCACTACGTAGATCGGACTCGTAGTGATCCTCCTGTTTTCAGCCTCCCAAGATCTGGAATTACAGACTTGCCCTACCACCCCTGGTCTCCATCACCCGTCTCAGTTTGCCCCAGGGGAGGGCGCGCTGGCTATCGACCCCCAGCTGCTCTGCGCTCTGCCTAAGCAGGCGCTTTAGTCTGCTGAGTTGTCAGGCTGGCCCTTAGAGATTTCTTTACACTTCAAAGCCAATTTAAAATTGGAGAATAAATACATTTTCAAAATTCGGTGGGGGACCGGGGAGATGGCTCAGTAGAATAAATGCTTCCCTGGCAAGCGCAAGGGCCTAAGTTCAATCCCCAGTTCCACCAAAGATAAATAAATAAATAAATAAATAAATATAAAAATTCCGTGGGTGAGCCTCCCATGCACTGGGATTACAGGGGTGCCACTATGCCCAGTCTCAGTCACCATCTCAGCGCATCCTGGGGTCAGGGCCGGCACCTTAAACTGTCTTAAGGAAATAATTTGTTTCTTCCTTGAAATTGCTCAGATGTCAACTGATGGCACAAATTAGCGTTTTTTCTTTGCTTTCTTACAACTGATATTCCAAAGGCACAGGCAGGAGTGGCTGCTTTTGTACCAATAGAATTGTTGTGGTATTTTTGCTGCTGTTTAATGCGCACCTTCAAAATTTTCCCCAAATTGATGCAAGAAATTTGGGGATATCTCTAGCAACAAAATTGTGAAACATGAACATTCTGCTGACTTTGATATATAAAGCCCCACCCTCCCCTTTTACCTAACAAAAAAAAAATGGTATGTTTGTGCAGAAAAAAAAAAATCAGTAGATGAAGATGACTAAACTATTAGGTTAACTTCCTTGGGACATCACAGCCCAAAGCAGAGTGTCTGTAAGTACATGAACACGTGCCACCAGGAGCCTATGAGGGCAGAGTGAAGGAAGATGGCGCTCCTGAGTGCTTCTGGTTACCCCCTCACCCAGGAGACATGCACACATCAAATCCACTGAGATCTCACATTGTAATAATTCAATATCCAAACTTATAGGGCCAGCAAAGTAGCTCAGCAAATTAAAGCACCTACAAGCAGGTGCAGGGGACAGGGGTTCGATCCCCGGGCCTGCCACTGGCTCTGCCTCCGGGGCACGCTGAGATGGTGATTGAGACTGGGCGTGGTGGTGCGTGCCTGTAACACCAGCTCTTGGGAGGCTGTAAACAGGCAGATCACTAGGAGTCCGATCTAGTAGTGAGACCCTGAACACCCTTCCCTAAAATACAAAAAAA
>NW_004524680.1:3634550-3642305 GCF_000260255.1 Octodon degus | reverse complement strand
TCTCTCTCTCTCTCTCTCTCTCTCTCTCTCTCTCTCTCTATTTTAGGGAAGGGTCTACAGGATGTTCAGTGTCGTTACTAGATCGGACTCATAGTGATCTGCCTGTTTACAACTTCCCAAGAGCTGGGATTACAGGCGTGTGTCACCACATCCAGTCTCAATTGCTGTCTCAGCATGCCCCAGGGGTGGGGCTGGCATGGCAGGCCCTGGGATCGAATCCCCGGCCCCTGCGCCTACTTGCAGGTGATTTAATTTGCTGAGCTATTTGGCTGGCCCCTTATCTTCTATTTCTCATCACTTTTTTGGAAACCTTTATCTTATTCTACTAGAATATGTCTTCATAATAGGATCCTTTGTCTCAGTTTTTCTCTTCTCCTTTCTGTGTCCCATTATTTAATTTTTCAAAATTTTCTTTTTGTGTTCTCCCATTCCCAGCCCCCATATCTTCAATAGTTTAACTAGAAAACTTTACCCATGTTTAGATATTTATTTGACTTTTTAAAAATGTATTTAGTATAGGGCCTACAGGTTCTCACTAAACAGATTGGACTGGTAGTGATTTTCCCATTTTCAGCCTCCCAAGCACTGGGATTACAGGTATACACCACCACACCCAGTCTCAGTTGCCATCTCAGCGTGTCCTGGGGGGCGGGGCTGGCATGGCACACCAGGGATTGAGCCCTGGTCCCTGCACCTGCTTAAGTGGGCACTTAGTCCGCGGAGCTATCTGGACAGCCCTTGTTTGACTCTATTTTACTACTGTTGAAGTATTTTGTATCATTAGCAGAGGTATAGTTATCATATGTAAAAGATATTTGCTGTCCGTCAATATTTGGTTTGTCTTAGGTTTTATATTATAACTATAGATTTCTTTTCTAAGGTTAAGGGTACCTTATTGGTCCTTATGGTATGTCAGTATCCAGTTTGTCTTATACAATTTTGTTGTTGTCAATTTGTTTGATATTGTCAGGGTCACATAGTTATTGCTATTAATGGCTTTTCCCTGTAGGCTAATACTCTGATTACCTTTGTAATATTAACAATACCATAGTCTATTCCCAGAAAATTGGATACTGAAACAATTATACCACATCCTCCCTCCCATATTAAAAGAAGTGATTTGATCCCAGGACAGAGGCAAGGGACTATAGTTAGCCATACCCTTAGTATATCACCACAAAGCAGACTAAATAGAGATATTTTCGTTCTAGTAAGTAGGAAAGTCTTCTGCTATAATCAACGCACAAACCTTAGCACAAAACAAAACTAACCAAATAAAAACCAATAGAAACATGAGGAGACAAGGCAACAAAATGCCTTTCAAAACTCCCAACTACCCCAAAACCAATTCATACAGCATTGAGGGGGAGGAAATCAAAAGCCACATAACTGAATTATTTAGAAGGCTAACAGAGGAGGTTAAAAAAAATAGACAAATGAGATATATAGTGGGTTCACAGAAAATATAACTAAATAGATAATGAAGGTAATTTTAAAAAAAGCCCAGAAGATGCTAAACAAAAGTTAGCTGAGCTAAACAAAATGACATACAGTTAAGTGATGCATATAGAACCCCAAATAGCCATGATCAAAAGAACCTCTCTACATCACATCGTATTCAATATATCCAGAGTCCAACACAGGGACAGAAAACTAAAACCTGTTAGAGAAAAACAACAAAGCATTTATAAAGGTACACTCACTAGAATTACAGCAGACTTGTCAACAAAATGTTTAAAGACCGGGAGATCTTAGAGTGAAGTGTTTCAAGCCCCCAAAGATAAAAACTTCCATCCAAGACTTATATATCCTGCAATACTTTCTTTCAAAATTGATGGAAAAGGGCTGACCAGACAGCTCAGTGAATTAAAGTGCCTGCTTAGACAGACACAGGGACCAGGGTTTGATCCCCAGCATGCCATGCCAGCCTCACCCCAGGAGTGCTGAGACTGTGACTGAGACTGGGTGTGGTGGTGCACCCCTGTAATCCCAGTGCTTGGGAGGCTGAAAACAGGAAGATCACTAGTCTGATCTGTGTAGTGAGACTCTGTAGATCCTGTACTAAATACATACAAAAAAAATTGATGGAAAAATAAGGAATTTCATGATAAAGAGCACCTAAAAAAATTCATGATCATCGAAACCAGCACTGCAAAAAATTCTCACAAGTATCCTACAAATAGACAACAAACATAACAATGGTAAAACATCTAATATAATGAATACAGCAGGCAGGGTGAGGAGTTAAGGAGAAAAGAGGGTGGATATCAGAAACAGGAAAATAATGCAATGGCAGGAATAAAGTCAATACCTTTCCGTTATAACTCTCTCTCTTTCTTTCTTTCTTTTCTTTTCTTTTTTTTTTTTTGTGGAACTGGGGATTGAACTCAGGACCTTGCACTTGCCAGGCAAGTGCTTATTCTACTGGGCTATCTCCCCGGCCCCTCAGTTATAACTCTCAAGTTGAATAGTCTCAGTCCCACAATGAAAGATACAGTTTTGAAAAATGTATCAAGAAACAAGACCCAAAAATATGCAGTATGCAAAAACTACATTTAATAAAAGAACAAGCATACAGATTAAAAATCAAAGAATAGAAGTCAGGGAGATAGCTCAGTAGAATAAGTGCTTGCCTGGCAAGTGCAAGGGCCTGAGTTCAATCTCTGGTTACACACACACAAAAAAAAAAAAAAATCAAAGGATAGAAAACAGTATACCATGCAATGGGCAAAAAGGAAGAGTAGCTACCCTATTTTCAGACAAGGTGAATTTCAAGCCAAAACTGATCAGAGAAGAAAAAGAATGTTACTATATATTGGTTAAGAGAACAATTCAACAGGAATTACAAACACTATATGCACCTAACAGTGGCATACCCAACTTCATAAAATAAATACTACTGAACATAAAAAATCAGATAAACATCAACATAATTTAATGGGATACCTCAATATCTGTCACAAACACATAATCAACTAGACAAAACAAAAACAAAAACAAATAGAGTGGAACTAAATTTCAAACAAATGGAGTTGATAGATACCTACAGAGTTCCACCAAACAACAACAGGGTATGCATTCTTTTCAGCCCCACATGGGACTTTCTCCAAAATAGATCACATGCTAGCCCATAAAGCATGGTTTTGTTTGTTTGTTGAGACAGAATCTCATTATGTAGTTCCGGTTGGCCTTAGTAGTCCTGTCTGGCTTGAATGCACAAGAATCTTCCTGCCTCAAATTCCCAAGTGCTGAGATAACAGGTGTGCACCACCACGCCCAGCCAAAGCATGCCAGAATCAAAATTATCCCATGTATATTATGAGATCAGAGTGTGATGACACTAAAATTCAATGGTAAAAGAAACCAGAAATTTACATGAAAATACATGGAAATTAATATCCTCTTGAATAATCAATGGTTCACAGAAAAAGTCATGGGAGAAATTAAGCAGTTCTTAGAATACAACGTATCAGAACATATGAGACACAGTGAGAGAAATCCTAATTTACAGCTATGAATGCCTACATTGGAAAAACAGAGTGATTCATGAACACCAAACCCGTACTCCAAAATGTTCTGAAGGACATTCTAGAAAGAGATAACAGGGCTACAACTTCATGAACCCCAGCAGAATACGTCTAC
This sequence comes from Octodon degus, assembly GCF_000260255.1. Classification (NCBI taxonomy): domain Eukaryota; kingdom Metazoa; phylum Chordata; class Mammalia; order Rodentia; family Octodontidae; genus Octodon; species Octodon degus. The sequence goes on along the minus strand of NW_004524680.1, from coordinate 3,638,663 downwards.
CAGGCAAGGCAAGCAATAAACAGAGGGGGTAAAAGGAGCCAACAACAGGAAAATAACATAACAAGAGTAAGTCAGTGTACGTCAGTTATAACCATCAATATTAATGGTTTCTATGCACCCATTAAAAGAAACAGACTGATAGAATGAATTGAGAGGCAAGATCGAACAATCTTCTGCATATAAGAAACATATTTAATTCAAAATGAAACTCATAGACTGAAAAGCAAAAGATGGAAAACAGCACTCGGTGCGACAGAACCCAAAAAAAAAGGAGAGGTAGCTATTCTATTTGCAGATGAAGTGAATTTAAAGTCAAGCCCCATTAAGAGAGACAAAGAAGGTCACTACATTTTTATAAAGGAAACAATCTAAGAGAAAGAGATAACAATCATAAATACATACACACCAAATACCAGTGCACTCAACTATACAAAACAAATATTAATGAATCTAAAGAAAAATTGAATAAGCACTAATATAGTTGTACTGGGGGAACTCAATACCCCACTGTCACAAATAGATCAACTAGACAAGAAAAAAATTAACAGTGAAATATTAGAACTGAACCAAACTTTTTATTTTTTAAGTATAACATTCAATTTATTATTTCTTTCTCAAGAGAGTTTTCTTCAGTCCATTAAGACTCAGCTCCCCTTCCATGGGCTTTGATGGAGGTCGTGGGGCAGCCAGCACCAGCAGGTCTAAATCGGGGTGGAAGAGTTCGGTCCTTATGGGCTTCATGAGATCGATTTCTGACCACTTTGCTGTGAAGGGCACAACTCACACAATAATGCAGCTTCACATACAGCTTGGGAAGCACATAACCGTCGAAGACACTCGCTTCGGAAATGTCCCTGACGGCGGCGGCCTCCACTATGTTCCGAATGACAAACTTCTTAATAGCCTTATCCTTGGGTACGCATGGGGCGCAGTTCGTGCAGGGAATAGGCTGCACATGACCGCGGCCCTTTTTGGCACGACCGTTCTTCCTTCTTTTTTTCGTCATCTTGGAAAGGAGGACCCGAAAGAGCTGAACCAAACTTTTGAGCAAATGGACGTAGTAGATGTCTACAGAGTGTTCCACCCATCATATCAGAATATATATTCTTCTCAGCTGCACACAAGATGTTTTCCAAAATAGACCACATACTAGCCCATCGAATATACTTAAGAAAATGTAAAGGAATTGAAATTACGTCATGCCTAAATCAATTGCAAAAGAAACTACAAGAACTACATAAACATATGGAAATTAAATAAGATCCTCCTGAATAACCAATGGGGTCACAGATGAAATTAAAGAAGAGATTAGATAGTTTCTACAATTAATAATGCCAATAAAACATACAAGAACTTATGGGCTACAATGAAAGCAGTCGTATGAGGGAAATTTATGGCAATTTATACCCATATCATAAAAAGAGTGAGCTCAAGTAACCAACTTAATGTTAACCTCAAGCATCTAGAAAAAGAAGAGGAGGTCAAGCCAAAAGCTCATACAAGGTGTCACGGTTTGGGATTTTTGCAAGGGGAACAATACAATACAGGATACATTTTATGAGATTATTTTGTCATCACCCGAAGAATCATATACAAGTGTGCAGGAAATTTTTCCACACAATAACAATGCCTCTCACAAGTCCAACTGGAAGCCTACAGCCCATGACAATTTCATGCAGGCCCACTTCACATATCTGCACTGGAAAGGCCCAAAGTTCAATGGTGGAAACTAGAAAGTCTGTGTAGACTGGATGAAGGATCGGTGTGATAAGACTGAAGGATCTGAACTAGAGCCAGAAAGCAAAGCTCAAGGTAAGAACCAAAGCTTCCCCCAAAAGTACCACAACCATTCTCAGCAATAGCAAGGTCCCAAGCTCCTCTAGCAATGAGGAAAGCTGAGTTTCCAACAGGAAAGCTAATGCAACAAGCTTCTCCATGAGGCTGAGCTGTGAATTTTCTTCCCCTCCAGAGCTATGAAGTGATGCTCAAGATGAGGACCAGAGCTTCCCCATAATGAATCATAGTCATTCTCAGTGACAATGAGATCCTGAGCTCCTCCTCCAACAAGAACAGCCAAGTTCATCAAGAAAGCCAGCATGACAAGGTCCTTCAGCAGAATAGCCCAAGAGAGCCAGCAGCTCCAACAGCTTCTCCAAACTGCATCCCTAACAGCCCCTCAGCAGCTCTCCAGTTCTGCCTCTTACGCTGCAAGCAACAATCCTCAGATGGACCCTCTACACCAAGCACCATGCTAGGTCAATTCAGCTGGGTGTAACAAGTTGACTACCAGTTAATAATCCACTACACAAGGGAAGAAATTATAAAGATCAAAGCAGAAATTAATGCAGTGGAGACTAAGAAAACAATAAAAGAATCAATAAATAGAAGAACCAGTAAATCAGATTGGCTCTTTGAAAGATTAGATAAAATTGACAAACCCTTAACCAATCTTATCAAGAAAATGAAACAAAAGATTCAAATCCACACAATTAAAAGTGAAAGGGAGCCAGTAAGATAGCTTAGCGGTCTAAAGAGCCTGTTTAGGCAAACTTGGGGGCCGGGGAGATGGCTCAGTAGGATAAGCGTTTGACTGTTTAGGCAAGCTTCAGCACAGGGACTATGATTTGATCCTCTGGCACCTCGATCCCTGACACCACATGCCGAGCCAGTGTTGCCCTCAGGTCAGGCTGAGTCAGCCAAAAAACAAAAAAAAAGATACAAGTGAAAGGGACTGAAATCACAATAGATCCTGCAGAAATCCAGATCATCTATTGCCTCTTCGAGAACTTGTAGTCTGACAAGATGGAAAATACAGAAGAAATGGACAGATTTCTAGATACATATGAATTAAAAGCTGAATTTAAAAAAAATCTAAATAAACCATATCCATCAATGAAATTGAAGATGTAATTAAAAACCTATCAACAAAGAAAAGCCCAGGCCCTGACAGATTCACTGCTGAATTACACAAGAAATTTAGAGAAGAATTAGTACCACTACATCTCAAATTCTTTAATGCAATTGAAAATGAAGCATTACTCCCATATTCATTCCTAGAAGCTAGCATTAGCCTGATACCAAAACCAGAAAAGAACCCAACTAAGAAAGAGAACTATTGGCCAATCTCCCTAATGAATATAGATGAAAAAATCCTCAGTAAGATATTTGCAAACTGAATGCAACAAATCATCAAGAAGATTATATATCATGACAAATAGGATTCATCCCAGGGATTCAGGGATGGTTTAACATATGCAAATTAATAAATGTAATACACCATATTAACAGTCAAAGACAAAAACCAGATGACCACCTCAATAGATACAGAAAAAGCATGCAACAAAGTCCAACACCTACAGAATCCAACACCTTCATTTTAATCCTACAGACAATTGAAATAGATGGTCTTTATCTCAATCTATGACAAACCAACAGCCAACATCACTCTAAATGGACAAAAAACTGAAAACTTTTGAAACAAGACAAGGAACAAAACAAGGGTGCTCATAATCACCACTCATATTCAATATAGTTCTGAAAACAGCCAGAACAATTAGACAAGAGAAAAAAATGGAAGGAATAATGATAGGAAAGGAAGAAGTCAAATTATCATTATTCTCAGTTGACATGATACTCTACAAAGAAGACCCCCAAAACTCCACCAAAAGACTTCTAGATTTAATAACCAAATTCAGTAGCATATCTGTATACAAAATCAACACTCAAAAATCAATAGCCTTCCTGAACATGAATAAGCAATTTACTGAAAGAGAAACTAGAGAAACAACACCTTTCACAATAGCATCCAATAAAATAAAATACCTAGGAATAAATCTAACAAAGAGAGTAAAAGACCTCTACACTGAAAACTATAGTACTCTAAAATAGGAGATTGAAGATAACGTCAGAAAATGGAAATATATCCCAAGAGTAACTTGGGTAAGACCCAATATAGTGTAAATGGCCATACTTCCAAAATTGTTACACAGATTTAATGTAATTCTGCTCAAAATTCCAACAGCATATCTTAGAGAAAACAATCCTAAAATTCATTTGGAATCAAAAAAGACCTAGGACTAGTGAAAGTAATTCTGGGCAACAAAGGAAAGGCAA
>NW_004524680.1:3632731-3633291 GCF_000260255.1 Octodon degus | reverse complement strand
AATAAATAAATAAATAAATAAATAAATAAATAATTTATTAAAAAGTTGCTGGCTGTGGTGGTACACACCTGTAATCCCAGCACTTGGGAAGCTGAGGCAGGAGGATCATGGCAAGTTGGAGACCAGCCTGGGCTACAAAGTGAGCTCATGGCCAGTCTGAACTGCATAGCAAGACCCTGTCTTTCTTTCTTTGTTTCTTTCTTTCTTTTCTTTTTTTTTTTTAATGGAACTGGGGATTGAACTCAGGCCCTTGAGCTTGCCAGGGAAGCACTTATTCTACTGAGCCATCTCCCTAGCCCCCCTTCTTTTTTTCTTAAGTACCAGAAATTGAACTCAGGACCTTGCGCCTGAGTTCCACTGAGGCACTTGTACCACTGAGCTGTCTCCCTGGCAAGAGATCCTGTCTTTAAAAGAAATAAAAAAGATCTAAAGCTATTGCACAGCAAGAGAAACCACCAACAGAGTGAAGAGACAACCTACAGTGTGTGAAAATAAATTGATAACTGTTCCTCAGATGAGGGACTACTATCTAGAATATATAAATAACTAAAAAAAAAAAA
>NW_004524680.1:3630421-3632226 GCF_000260255.1 Octodon degus | reverse complement strand
AAGCACCTACTTAGAACAAGCTTAGCAAAGCACAGGGACTGCGGTTCAATCCCCCAGCACCACAGGCCAGCCAGCCCCGCCCCCTGGTGGGCGGAGCTGGCCACACACACACAATAAATAAATGTAAAAAAAAAAAAAAAACATTAAAAAAAAAACCCCAGGGGTTCCACTGACCCAGCTATTCCCCTCTTGGTATCTTCCTGCAAGAATTAAAAGTGTCAAATCACATCAATATATACACACCCATGTTTATAGCAGCACAGTGTGTAATAGCCAAATCTTGGAAACAACCCAAATGCCCACCAACTGATAAATGGATGTAGAACATGTGGGGTTTTTATTCAATGGAGTACTACTGTGCTATAAATAAGAATAATCCTGAAACATTTCTAAGTAAACGGATGCCCCTTGAGGCCATACTTTTAAGTGGAATAAATCAGACACATGTGTGAATACTACATTGTTTCTCTTGTGTGAGAAATCAAAAGTGTAGATAAGGAAGAAAAATGTATAATAGGTATTGTAAAATAGGAAGAAACTGTTCAAATGAGGAGGGAAACAATGGGGGGGAGGTTAAAAAAAGGAAACAAAGCTTTTGTAATTGGGGAGGAGAGACATGGCTAAAGGGGGGATAGGAAATGGGACAAAAAAATCAAGAAATACAGAACAAACCTTTTTACCAAGGTGAAGAAGGAAGCCCCTGCCCCTCCCAAAGCTGAAGCCAAAGCAAAAGATTTGAAGGCCAAGAAAGTCATGCTGAAAGGCATCCACAGCCACAAAAAGAAGAAGATACGAATGTCACCCATCTTCCATCGTCCCAAGACATGGTGGCTCTGGAGGCATGCCAAATACCCTCAGAAGAGCACCTGCAGGAGAAACAAGGTTGACCACTATGCCACACAGAGTCAGTCATGAAAAAGGTCAAGGACCACAACACACTCATGTTCATTGTGGATGTCAGAGCCAATAAGCACCAAATCAAACAAGCTGTAAAGAAGCTCTATGACATCGATGTTGCCAAGGTCAATACCCTAATCAGACCTGATGGAGAGAAGAAGGCATATGTTTGACTGGCTCCCAATTATGATGCATTGGATGGTACCAACAAAATTAGGATAATCTAAAGTGAGTCCAGCTGCCCAATTCTAAATGTATATTTTTTTCCCCAGTAAAAAAGAAAAAAAGAGGGATTGGAGAGATAGTTCAGCAGCATAAGTGACTGCCTCGCAAGCACAAGGTCCCAAGTTCAATTCCAAGGACTGAAAAGGAAAAAAAAAGAAATACAGAACAAGCCCAAACAAACAATATAATGATGCACCTCAAGGTCCTAGAAAAGACCAGGGAATGTCTCAGTAGAATAAGCGCTTCCCTGGCAAATGCAAGGGCCTGAGTTCAATCTCTGGTTCCACCAAAAAAAAAAAAAAAAAAGGTCCTAGAAAAACAAAAACAATCCAAGTCCACATCTAGTAAAAGGAAGGCAATTATAAAGGTTCTAGCAGAAATTAATGAAATTGAGGTTAAAAAATACAAAGGATCAATGAATTGAAGAGCTGATCTTTGCTAAATTGGCCAGACTCAAACTTCCCAGAATGCTGAGGGTACAACCTGAACCACCACTCCTGGCTGGAGACTATACTTTAACAGCATTGAGTCTTCCAGTCCATATAGGAAGACAGGGCCTGGTGAGATGGCTCAGTGGTCTAAAGCACCTACTTAGAACAAGCTTAGCAAAGCACAGGGACCGTGGTTCAATCCCCCAGCACCACATGCCAGCCAGCCCCGCCCCCTGGTGGGCTGAGCTGGCC
>NW_004524680.1:3626022-3629878 GCF_000260255.1 Octodon degus | reverse complement strand
TTTTTTTTTTTTCTAATCTTAGGTGGAAATGTATGCTCTTTAACATATGCTGTCAAGAGAATAAAAAGACAAGCCACCAGTGCAGCTCGTTGTGAAGGCCTTGGGTTCAATCCCAGTACCACCCCTTTGGTCCTTCACACTGACTCCTTAGCTCTTGGTTTTTCCTAGCTGTGCTTTATCTGGTTAAGGAAATTCCCTACTCTTCGGTTTGCTGGAGTTTCTGTAGACCTGGCATTATTTCCCCACACATTTGCTAGAAGTCTGCAGTGAGTCATCTGAACCTAGAGCTTGTTAGGTGGAAAGATTTCATTTATTTATTTTTTAAACATATTTCGTTTTTGAAGGATGGGGGATTGAACTCAGGGCCTTTGCACTGAGCTCCATCACCAACCCCCTTTTTTTTTTTATCTTTTATTTTAAATCTAGGGTTCCGTGCATGAATTTGCCTATACAAGCCTTAAACTTGTGGTCGTCCTGTTTCAGCCTTTCATATAGCTGGGATTATAGGCATACCTAGATTTTTAATCTTGTGTGTTTGGTTTTCACTTTTTCATCTGGTTTTGTTTTTTGAGACAAAGGCTCATTAAGGAGACTCCAGGTGGCCTTCTGCCTCACCCTCCTGAGAGCTGGGACTACGGGCTTGCGCCACCATGCCTAGTAAGTGGGAAGGTTTTAAGCTAAAATTTAACTTATTTTCCAGATACAATCACGTAGGCATTGTGCTTCTCCCTGGTCAGGTTGGCAATTGGTGTCTTTCAAGAAATCTGTCCCCTGCTGAGTGTGTTGCTGAACATCTGTGTTCAGCAACAGAGCTCTGGGGGAGACCGAAGCGGGAGGGTTGCTGAAAGTTCGAGGACAGCTGGGCTACTAGCAAGTTCAAGGCAGCCTGTTAGCCCACAGCTCCTTCTAAAAGTGGCTCACCAAATAAGTGTTCCTGAGTTTTGGATTGCTCACCTCTCCCTCTGGAGTTACATTCTAGGTTCTTCTCATCTTGAACAAAAAATTGAATAAAACAAGCAAAGAGCAGCGGGCAAGTCTGTTTGAGAAAGTAAAAGTGAAGAGTGAGGGAGAAACTGGCTGTGTGGATGGACCTTGGGCCAGGAAAAGATGAAAAGCAAGATAAAAGTAAACCCTGGAGGAAGCAGGGCGGGATAGCCTAAGGAAAGCCACTAGAGTATGTGCTTTTTGGCCTCTAGTCATTGTATGCTGTCCAAATCTCGAGGAAACCTGCAAGAACTTCTGCATAGGGGACTTGAGAGGCAGGGCTGGGATCCAACACCTCAGGCTGAGGTCAGGTTCAGCCCATGCTATTGAGAACCTGCTGGAGTTCTTGGATTGAACTCGGGACCTTGTGCTTGCCAGGCAAGCACTCTATTCCACTGAGCTATCTCCCAAGCTCCCTGCTGGAGTTCTGGAAAGAAGTCTACATGCAGGGCTTTGGGAACCGTTCTGAGCATGTTCTGGGATCTTGTAATTAACAGGTCACACTTACTTCCCCAGCCAATCGTGCCATTCCTTAATGTCCGATGTCTAGTACAAAGCAAGGCCCAGTGTGGTGGCGCATGCCTGTAATCCCAGTACTCAGGAGGCTGAGGCAGGAGGATCACTAGGAGTTCAAGGCCAGCATAGGCTACACAGTGATCTCAACAACAGCTTGGCCAGGGAGGTAGCTCAGCAGCATAAGTACCTGCCTGGCAAGCGCAAGGTCCTGAGTTTGATTCCTAGTATTTAAAACAACAATAACAACAACAACAACTTTGAACTACATAGTGAGACTACATTGTCTCAAAAACCCAAAACAATAGAACCCTGTCCCTTCCACTTGGGTTGTTGAGCTTTTGGCACAAGAGTTGTTCGTGTTTCCTCTTTCTCTTCTAACATCTGAGAACTACGGATTACCTTTCTCACTCCTGATATTGGTGATTTCTATGCCCATCCTTCTATTGATTACTTGGAAACTTACCAATGTTGCCTCAGAAAAGATCTTTGAGCCTCACTGATTCCCCTCCCCTTTTTTTTTTTTTTTTGCTATTTGCTCTTTTATGATCTTTGCTATCTCTTACTGAGTTTCACTTCCTCTTCTTTCCCCAGTTTCTTAAGCTGGAGTCTCAGGTCCCTGCTTTGAGAACTTTTTCCAGAATTACACAGGCGTTAAATGCTACCAGCTTTTCTCTCAAATTTTTCTTCGCTTCATCTCTAATTTTGTCAAATTGTACTCTTAATTTCCTTCAGATTGAAATGTACTCCAATGACCCTGCCCCTTTTTTCTAGACAGGCTCTCACTGTGCAGGTCAGGCTGGCTTTGAGCTCACTGTGTAGCCCAGGCTGGCCTCACACGCGTGGCGTGCCTTTTGCCTCAGCCTCCTGAGTGCTGGAATCATAAGCACATGCCACCATGTCCAGCTCCAGTGTCCCTTGTGATGTTTTTCTTTGACCCATGAGTCATTTAGAAGCATTTTATCGAGTTTCCAGATGCTGTTTGCTGTTGGTTTCTAGTTTAATTTCATTTTGTCAAACGACATGCAACAGCAAGCAGAAATCCTGAAACAACACTCAAGATTTGGAGGCAGATTTATTTTACATCCATGGGCACTGACAGGGAATCGATTGTCCCTCAAAATGTCAGGCCCTGAGCCTTGGAATGCTGTGTGATTCATTACAGATCTCTGAGGATGAAGTTCGGGGAAAACACAGACGAGGATATTTTACTTTGCACATTCAGCAAACTGACACGCAATGCCTGGTGACAAGCTGCCAGGGACAGAGCATTCCTGTTTGATTTCTCAGAACTGTCCTTGGAGACCAGAAGGGAAATCTCTCTCTCTCTCTCTCTCTCTCTCTCTCTCTCTCTCTCTCTCTCTCTCAATCTCTCTCTCTCTATCTTTCTCTCTTGTATATGGTACAGGGTCTCACAACACATCTTGAACTCCCAGAGATGCTCCTGTTTCAGCTTCCTTAGCGCTGCACCACCATGGCTGGCTAGGCACGCCTGGGGCAGGACCAACATGGCATGTGGTACCAGGGATCAAACCCAGGTCCTTGTGCTCACCTAGGCAGGTGCTCAGACCACTGAGCTATCTCCACAGCTCTTAAAGTCTTAAGATAACTGCAGTATGTGACTGATCAGGATCTCGTGATTTAGAGGGCTTCTTGTACATTGATTTGTACTCTCTAAACTTCTGGATAAATAGGCTGTGCTTGCTCAGTTTGGGGCTCAGACAGACAAGACTTCTGAGACGCCTGTGGCCTCTTACATCCAGCCTCGCTCTCATTCTTCTCGTGGCTCTGATCAATCTGCTACACTTGATAGTTTGAGGCTTATATGGGGTAAACAAGTAGGAAACACAGAAGCAGAGTATTTGGCAGTTATTGATTGATTCTTTTAACAAGCATCATAGTGACCAGTGATGTATCATAGTGACCAGCCATTTCTAGGAGACAGAAGTAACAGGAATTATAACAGGAACTGTTACCTGGGCAACTAACAGACTGACTGGGAGGGCACTTTCTGCTACAAACACACTTTTTATGACTTGATTTTTAAAGTTTAGCTTTGTTTTTTTTTTGTCTTTGTCCTTTGTTTATTTTTATACAGGGTCCCATTATGTAGTTCAAGCTGGTCTTGAACTCATTTATGTAGCCTAGGCTGGCCTTGGACTCACAGTGAGTCTCCTGCCTCGGCCTCCTGAGTGCTGGGATCATAGGCATGTACCACCATTTTCAGTTTTGGTTGGTTGGTTGGTTTGGTTTTTGCTACCAGGAATCAAACTCAGGACCTTGCCCTAGCCAGGCAGGTGCTCTGCCTTTGAGCTACATCCCTGGCCCTTTTGTTTTGTTTTACAGACAAGATCTCATT
>NW_004524680.1:3623721-3624851 GCF_000260255.1 Octodon degus | reverse complement strand
AGAGAGAGAGAGAGAGTGTGGTGTGTGTGTGTGGCCAGCTCAGCCCACCAGGGGGCGGGGCTGGCTGGCATGTGGTGCTGGGGGATTGAACCGCGGTCCCCGATGCTTTGCTAAGCTTGTTCTAAGTAGGTGCTTTAGACCACTGAGCCATCTCTCCAGCCCCTTGGTGACCATTTTTACACCAGTCATCGACACAGCAACCCAGAAGAACCTACAGCATGGGACTGCAGAGGAAAGCAATACAGGTAGGCTTTGAACTCAATATGTAGCCGGGGCTGGCCTCAAACTCATGAGTTCCTCCTGCCTGAACCTAAGTGCTGGGATTACAGGGGTGTACCACCACACCCAGCAGATCTGATTTTAAAAAAAATTTCTGAGACTTATTTTATGGTTTAGAATATGCTTCAGCTTAGTAAATGCTCTCTGTGCATTTGAAAATAATGTAATTTGTCATCATTGGTCTATAGATGTAGAGTAAGACTACACAATAAATGTTCAAAAATTCTATATCCTCACTGATTTTATGTCTGTTTTATTAGTTACTAAAGGAGGATGTTGAAATCTTCTACTTTAGTTTGGTTCTGTCTCCTCTTGCAGTTACAGTGGTCCCTCGTCCCAGATACCCCCTCGATAAGTGAAAATCAGCGAAGTGGCAACATTATACTTCTGTGAGTATTCACATATATTTTAAGGCTTATAAACCCTTCTCATACTCTTATAAACCTTTTCCATGCTTTTAAAAATACTTCTAATATTCCTAATCATTTTCTAGCCTCGTAAACCTAAATAATTTTAACAACATATGCATACTGTATGGTACAGTGTATATTCATCCACTAAAGAAATACATACTGTAAACAGCATATTTTTGGTGTGGCCAACTCAGTCCACCCTGGGGGCGGGGCTGATGTGGCATGTAGTACCACGGATTGAACTGTGGTCCCTGCACTTGCCTAAGCTTGCCTAAGCAGGCACTTTGGACCCCTGAGCTATCTCACAGGCCCAGTGTATTTTATTTTGATTCAATATTCTTTTGATATATTAGAATTAACATTTTTTAAAAAATTTATTTATTTTATTATTTATATTGTGTGTGTGTGTGTGTGTGTGGCCAGCTCAGCCCACCAGGG
>NW_004524680.1:3621347-3622576 GCF_000260255.1 Octodon degus | reverse complement strand
TGACTATCTGGGTTCCAACCACTGAAACTTGAGCTTGAGGGCTTTGTTTCAGCAGGCACTTAAACAACTGAGCTATTGGGCAGGCCCCCCTCTCTCCCTAACTTAATCTCAATAAATCATTTATAGTTAGGAAATAATATTCCTCATCTCTGACAATATTCTTTATTCTAAAATCTCTATTTCTGGTATTAATCTCAATAGCTAAATTCATCTTTCTTTTTTTTTTAATTCAATACAAGGTCTAAAGGGTCTCACTACACAGCTTGGACTTGTCGTGATCCTCCTGTTTTCAGCCTTCCAAGCACTGGGATTACAGGTGTGCGCCACCACACCAGTCTCAGTCACCCTCTCAATGCACCCTGGGGGCAGGGCCAGCATGTGCCAAGGATTGAACCCTGGCCCATGTATCTGCCTAAATAGGCACTTTAATCCACTGAGCTATCTGGCTGGCCCCACTGAATTCATCTTGAGCAAAGGAATAAAGCAAAAAGGATTGCATTATCTGACTTCAAAATATGCTACAAAGCTGTAGTTATCAAAACACTATGGTATTGGCATAAAATGGACACATGGACCACTGGAACAGAAGAGAGCCAAGAAGTCAACTCATACATCTACAGTGAACTGACTTTGGACAAAAATACTAAGAGCATGCATTAGAGAACAAATGGCAATGAATGGAGGTGGGAAATTGGCTATTTACAAATGGAAAAATAAGGACCAGGGAGATAGCTCAGTAGAATAAGCATTTGCCTGTCAAGCACAGGATCCTGAGTTCAATCCCCAGTACCACAAAAAAAAAAAAAAAAGAAAGAAAGAAAATAGAAAAATAAGAGTAGGCCCCTTTCTTACTCTTGCCAGTTACAAGCATGAAAACAAAATGGATTAAAGACTTAAATACAAGATCCAAAACAAGCCAGGCACAGTGGCATGTCTCCATAGTCTCTGCTACTGAGAAGTTTGAGAAGCAGGAACTCTTCAGCCTGGAAGTTTGCAGCTAGGTTGGGTCTTGCTAGACCCTGTCTCAAAATAAAAACAAAAACAATGAAATTTGAGGAGAAAACAGGGGAAAGTAGCCAGGCATGGTGGCACACACCAGTAATCCCAGTACTCAGAAGGCAGAGGCAGGAGGATAGTTGCAAGTTCGAGACCAGCCTGGGCTATAAAGTGAGCTCAAGACCAACCTAAACTACGTAGTGAGACCCTGTCTCAAAAAGACAAAAAAAAAA
>NW_004524680.1:3619621-3620872 GCF_000260255.1 Octodon degus | reverse complement strand
GAGTCTGATCTAGTAGTAAGACCCTGAACACCCTTCCCTAAAAAAATAAAAATTTTTTAAAAAGAGAGAAAAGTATACACAGAGTAGTGGGATTAGACCAAACTAAAAGGAAAAGAAATAATTATAGTGAAGAGACATTCAACAGAATAGGAAAAAATACTTGCAAACTACAGTGGGGCCTTGGTTGTCAAATAACTACAAGCTTGGACTTTCCACTACTAAAACAGCAGACTTCAAAAAGAAAACCTGCTCATAACTTTGTTCTATACTTGAAGCAAAAATCTAACTTGGAAAAACCCTTAGTGGCTGATGGTCGTGCCTCGCATTTTTTCATGGGCGCAGTGAGGTGCTGCTGTCGTCTAAGAGCTGCCGTCACCCAGAGCACACATGGTGCTTGTGTTAGCTATTAAGACATTCATCACTGTGCTTTGGGGGCTTCACTTGTGTGGAATATCATAGCCATGGCTCCAAGGAAAGTTAGTGATACCAGCAGCAAAGCCAAGAGGAGAACTGAGAACCATGATAGAGTTAAAGAAAGAAATCACTGTGAAGTTTGTTACAAGAAAGATGAACTTAGGGGTCTTGCGGGTTAGCTCAGTTGTTTAAGCGCCTGCTTGGGCAGACCCAGTCAGGTGCAGGGGACCGCGGTTTGATCCCCAGACCTGGCCCTAAGGCAGCCTAAGCCAGCTCCCCCACCTACCCCCCCAAAAAAGAAAGATGATTTTATAACTATAATTTTGGGGCTTCAGAACCAATTATTTGGTTTTCTATTCTTATGGGGGAAATGTGTTCAGTTCTTCAACTTGTTGGCGTTCCAACATGAATTTGGAATGAACTGAGTCTGACAACCAACGCATCACTGTACACATCTAAGAAGGGGCTAATGTGGGGGATGTGTAAGGAACTAAGAAAACCTCAGTATTAAAAAACTCATTTAAAAATGATCAATAGAAAAGGGTAAATAAGGTCCAAACTGAATAGCAGATATTGGGAAACAGGAAGAAAATATTCAGATGGAAAGGGGAACAAGGGAGGGAGGAAGGGAAAAGAAACAAGAGGGAGACTAGAAGGGAAAAAAATGGAAACAAAGCATAGTGGATTAACTTAATGGTCAACTTGTAACCCCCAGCTGCACTGAATCAACCTGGTGCTGGCTGCGGAAGGCCTGCCTGAAGATTGTCGCCAGCAGCATAAAAGGAGAGCTAGAGGGGAAGATGGTGGCGTTGATTCTCGTGGAGCAGTTTGTCACAC
>NW_004524680.1:3568718-3618566 GCF_000260255.1 Octodon degus | reverse complement strand
AAAATCTCTGATACTAGTGTATCTGATATTAGCCTAGCCACTCCTACCTTCTTATGATTAGTATTAGTCTCTAATATATTTTCCACTCCTATGTATGCATGTATGTATGTAAGTATTTTGTGGTGCTGGGGACTGAACCAAGGGCCTCTCTCATATGAGGCAAGTGCCCTGCCACTGGGCCACACCTCCAGTCCTCACTCATATTTTTAACCTATTTGTGTCTTTATGTTAAACTATGATTTTTTTTTTTTTATAGGCAGCATACAGTTGGGTCTTGCTTTTATGTTGTGTGGGGAGGTACTGGGCCTCACGAATGCTAGGCAAGTGTGTATGACTGAGCTATATCCCTAGCCTTTTAACTTTTATTTTGAGATACGTTCTCACTGAGTTGGCCAGGCTAGCCTGACCTTTTCACGGTCACTTTGCTTTGGAGGAAGAGCCAGAAGTCACTTGGAGCAGATCCAGGGAATAAGGCAGATGAAGACATACTGTTGATGTTTTTGACAGAAATTGCTATAACATTTTTCATCGATTCAGGGCATCAAGGCAGCCATGAGAAGACACAAAAGAAGACTCCCAGAACCACTTTGGAAAGTGCTCAGAACAACTGCGTAAGGGTGCCTGAAACAAAGGAGAGTATTTTAAGGAGGGATGTTGAGAATGGCAGTGTTTCTCACTGTAATAAATTTCTAATTTAAGCTTTCACTGGAGTTTTTAATCATGACTCATGCATATTTTTGTATCAGTCAGTGCTAACCAGAAAAACAGATTTAATATAAAATATAAAATATATGAAGATTTACAAAGTAGGCCTAAATTGTCGACTACAGAGTCAGATATAGAAGAGCATAAACAGGCTGCCTGCCTGCTGGAGATCTGATGGCTCCAGGCCAAGGTCAAAGGCCTGGAGCTCAGTACAGTGTCCCACATGAGTCCATATCAGGTGACTGAAAGGTCTGCACTGAAAGACTGAAAAGTTTGAGCTAGAAGCCAGGAGATGACATCCACCATGAAGGTAAAGACTGGAGCTTCTGGGGCCAGGGAGATGACTCAGTGGAATAAGCGCTTCCCTGCCAAGCACAAGGGCCTGAGTTCAATCCCTGGTTCCGCCAAAATAAAAAAATAAAAAAACTGGAGATTCTCATGGTAAGTCTTTCATTTCCCTTTCATTTGACCCAGGCTTCACGCCTATTGGTTGGTGTCACTCACACCCCTGGTGGGTCTTCTCTCTTCAGTAAATCCCTTCAGGCACACCCAGACCTAAGCTGATCTCATTTAGTTGTGATTCTTACTCAAATTGACACAATCAGTTAACAATTTTCTAGCAATACCAGGGTGAAACCCAGGACCCCTGTGACTGAGCGATAGCCCCAGCCTGTTGAGACAAGACTTCACAAAGTCGCCCAGGTTGGTGGTCTTCCTGTCTCGGTCTTCCAGGTACAAGTATGTACCACCATACCTGGCTAAAATTTTCTTTTTATTCTTGGTTTAAAGCAACTCGAGTAAGATTGTCTTGGTGTAATCTTACCATGTTCTTGAATTTGAAGTTTATTAAGATTTGTGGGCATATGGGCCAGCCCAACAGCTCAGAGGATTAAAGCACTTACCAACAAGTGCAGAGGCCGGGGTTCGATCCCCAGGCCTGCCATGCTGGCCCCACCCCAGGGGCAGGCTGAGATGGCAATTGAGATTGAGCATGGTGGCACATGCCTGCAATCCCAGCTCTTGGAAGGCTGTAAACAGGAGAATCACTATGAGTCCAATCTAGTAGTGAGACCCTGAACACCCTATAGACCCTTCCCTAAAAATACTAGTCTTTTTTTTTTTTCAACTGGGGATTGAACTCAGACCCTTGCACTTGCCAGGCAAGCATTTATTCTACTGAGCCATCTCCCTAGCCCCCAATAACTTTAATTCTTGGTTCAACCTAAATAGTTTTTTTTTGTTGTTGTTTTGTTTTTAATTTTTCTGTATTTTAGGGAAGGGTCTACAGGGTGCTCAGGGTCTCACTACTAGATTGGACTCGTAGTGATCCACCTGTTTACAGCCTCCCAAGAGCTGGGATTACAGGTGTGTGCCACCAGGCCCAGTCTCAATTGCCATCTCAGCACACTCTGGGGGCAGGGCTGGCACAGCAGGCCAGGGGATTGAACCCCCAGCTCCTGCGCCTGCTTGCAGGCACTTTAATCCACTGAGCTACTTGGCCAGTCCCCTAAAAATACAAAAAAAAGAAAAAGAAAAAAAGATTCGTGGGCATAGAACTTTATAGTTTTAATCTAATTTGGGGACATTTTAGCCACTATTTCTCATGCCTTTCCACCTTTTCAGAAGTACTTTAAGCTGCTTGGAGTTGTCCCATGGATCTTTGTTACTCTTTTCATCTTTTAAAATTCATTTCCTCAGGCCAGCCAGATAGTTCAGTGGACTAAAGCATGTGCTTAGGCAGGCACAGCGACTGGGGTTTGATACCCGGGGTGCCGTGCCAGCCCTGGCCCCAGAGCGCGCTGAGACTGGACGGGGTGGTGCGCGCCTGTAATCCCAGTGCTTGGGAGGCTGAAAACAGGAGGATCATTATGAGTCCAATCTGTGTAGTGAGACCCTGTAGACCCTGTACTAAACATGTTTAAAATAATAATAATAATGATAAAATAAAATTCATTTTCTCAAAAAAATCATTTTCTGTTTCATTTCTGATAGTTTCCTGTGCTATTTCTTCAATGTGATTAATCTTTCATTCTGCAGTATCTAATCTGTTGTTAATACATCCAGTGTATTTGTCATCTCAGGCTTTGTAGATTTCACACTTAGAAGATCAATTTGGTTCTTTCTTCTGTCTCTACTTAACCTGTTCACTCTTTCCTAAATTTCTGGAAAATATGGATGCAGTTTAACAACTCTGTGTCCCTGTCTACCGAGTCTACATCTGTGACACTTGGACAGACTCGTCTGTGTGTTAGAGGTCGCATATTTTGCCTCCTCCCTGCCCCATTTTGCATGTTTGGCAGTTTATTGTTACCTGCCAGGTGTGGTGTATTTTACTGTTTTATAATCGCACAGGAATAGCCACATATTTTCATGTCTTACAAACATTTTTGAGCTTTGTTTTGGGACTGACCCTTTCCTCACCACTAGGGCTCATGAGTCCTCTATTGAGGCTCTTGAATTACAGGTTTTTCATTCTGGCTGGCAGGAGCAGCCAGTGCTCTCAGTCCTGTGGGGGCTCTTTGGGTTGCTTTTGGTCCTTCTGCTTGTTCCTCCCCACTGCAGAAGGAGAGTGGCACACGCGCTGTGGCCAGTCCTTCCCTGCGCAGTGCCCTCCATTTGGTTTCTGTCGCGCCACTTCTAGCTGCCTGCCTCCAGGACTCCCAGCTCCATGTTGACCCAAGGCATCCATGCCGAACCTTCCGAGCTCCCACCGGGTCTCCATGCCCAGACACGGATGCTCTCTCGGGGCAGAAAGCTGGAACTGCCCTGGGGTTTTGCCTGCACAAGGATCACTACCCTTCATTGCTTAATGGCCCATGCCTGGCCAACCATAGCCTCACTCGCTTTATTTAATGTTTTCATTTCTTCAATGGGAAGAATTTGGTTCTTGTTCTCCATCTTGAACAGAAATGGAAGTCCAAGTCTATCATTTCAAAAACTTAAAAAAAAATCATTTTTTTTCTTAAAAAACTTGTGGTAAAATATGTCATTTTAATCATTTTAAAGTATACAGTTCTGACATTGAATACATTCACACTGTTGTGCAGCCACCATTACCTCCATCTCCAGAACTCTTTTCATCTGGCAAGACTCAAGCTCCGTACCGTATTATTCAGCAATAATTCATCTATCCCTCCTCCCAGCCTCTGACCACCATGTTTGCTGTCTATAAATTTGGCGACCCTAGGTACCTCTTGTAAGTAAAATCACATGATATTTGTCTCTTTTATTTTTATTTGAGGGTGGGGGAAGGGGGAAGAGAAAGGCAGACAGCTACTCTAAATAAGTAGGGAGCATTTGAAAATGAAATCCTCCAGGATTTGTCCTTTTGTAACTGACTTATTCCAATCCATGCAACCTCAAGGTTTATCTATGTTGTAGCATGTTTCATGATTGCCTTCTTGTACAGGGCTGAATATCTTATATATGTATGGACCACCTTTTATTTTTCCATTTATCACTCAACGGGCACTTGAACTATGTTTGTTTGTTTTGTTTTTTTGGTGGAACTGGAGACTGAACTCAGACCCTTGGGAAGTGCTTATTCCACTGAGTCATCTCCCCGGCCCCATTTGATGAGCTATGTAAAACTTTTTTTTCTTTCTTTTTGTTTTCTTTTCTTTTTTTTCTTTTTTTCTTTTTTCTTCTTTCATTTTTTTCATATCAGATGGGTAATGTGCCCACATCTTAACAAGGTTTGAGGGAGGCACATCTGATGCATAAGGCATGAACACCCAATCATCACAATCATGAACCAAAGGATCTTGTAAAACTTTTTGTATGAACATGTTTCCATCTCCATTGGGTACACAAACCTACACATGGCATTGTTAGGCCACATGGTAACTCTGGGTTTAACTCCTGTGGACCTGCCAGAATGTTTTCCAGAGCAACTTTACCATTCCACATTTGCACCAGCTCTGTGCGAGGCTCCACTTTCCCCAAATTCTAACACGTTTATTGTCTGTCTTTTTGGTTAAAGCTGTCCTATTGGGTGTGAGATAACGTCTCATATGGTCCTGATGTGCATTTCCTTGATGGTTAATGTGTGGTGTGCTGAAATTTGCGTGATGTCTCCTCTGCATTCATGTGGAAACTTACTACCTCGTGCAATGGTGTTGTAGTGTGTGGTCTTTAGAAGCCATGAACAGGATTTGTGGGGTTATGAAAGACTGAAGAAAACTTAGCTAGACCCATTCGACCCTCCCTCCCGCCTTCCATAAGCAAACAGCCACTTAGCCCTTCCGCCATGTGAGGACATTGCCATGGAAAGTCACTGCTGATGGAACAAGCTCTCACCAAACCAGAGCCTGCCAGGGGGCTTCCATGCCTCCAAAACTGAAAAATAACTTTCTGTTGTTATTCATAACTGATAGGTTTTAACGGTGTCGCAGCAGAGAAACACACAGAAGGAAAAGGGAAAGGGGCTTTATTGTAAAGGAAAAGGGGCTTCATTATCTTAGAGGACACAGAGAGTTTGGGGAGATAAGGAATTCTCTGGATTGGAACAAAAGGAGGCTGAGGCTTTTATGGCCTTTGCCAGGGGTGGGGCTTGAGGGGGATGTTTAGACAGACCTGAGGAGCTGACTGGGCCCTTCCCTGAGGTGGTAGGTAAGGTGAAAGAAAACTACATCCTGGGCTAAGTTGGAGAAGAAGTGGGGAGGTGGTCTCTGGGAAGATAAGCTGTTGTTTTAAGGGCTTCAGCCATATTAGATGACCACCATAATAATTCAGCAATTCTTACTAGGGCCATAACTCATCAACTAGGGCCATAACTTATCTAGTCTGTGGTATTTTGTAACAGAAAGAAGAGACTAAGATAAGCATATGATGAAGGCTGGAGTATACCTCAGTGCTAGAGTGTGTGAATAACTATCTAAGGCCGAGGGTTCCATTACTAGCCCCCTCCTTGCAAAATTACATCTTTTTGTGTGCTTCTGAGCATTAGTTAAATGTCTCATTAAACTGTCAAGCAATTCTAAAATTAATACTTTAACATCAAATTCATTGTGGTGGTGTACATCTGTAATCCTAGTACTCTGGAGACTGAGGCAAAAAGATTGCAAGCCCAGCCTGAGAAACTTAGCCACTTAGGGAAACCCTGTGTCAAGAAAATGAAGAAATGGCTGGGGATGTTAAGGTCCTGTGTTCAATTTCCAACGCATGCACACATACTTCATTAATGTGTTGATCTTGGTACATGTCGATGGTCCCAGCACTTGCGTGAGGCAAAGGATTGCTTGAGTTCATGAGCTCAAGGCTAGCCTGGCAACACAGCAAAACTTCATCTCAAAAAAGAAAAGAATGAAGGGAAGGAGAGGGGAAGAAGGAAGGAACTGATTCTGAATCAGCAGTCCCAGTGAGCCTCAAGATTCTGCATGTCCAAAAGATGTGCAGTGAAAGCCACTTTCCTGATGGATGGATACACTATAAGAAGCTTCGTGGGGGCTGGTGAGATGGCTCAGTGGTCTAAAGCACATACTTAGAACAAGCTTAGCAAAGCACAGGGACCACAGTTCAATCCCCCAGCACCACATGCCAGCCAGCCCCGCCCCCTGGTGGGCTGAGCTGGCCACACACACACACACACAAATAAATAAATAAAATAAAATAAAATTTAAAAAAAAAAAAAGCATTGCAGCCATCCTTTAAAAAAAAAAAAAAAAGAAGAAGCTTCGTGGCTGCTGGTGAGATAGCTGCTGTTGGCCTGTCACCCTTTTGCAGGTAATCTATCTTTTCTCTCTGGCTGCTTTGAGTTTCTCTCTCTTTGGTTTTCTGCCATCTTGCTACAATGCATTTTGATGTAGATGTTTTAATTTGTCATGGTTTGGTCTCATCGTGCTCTTTGATAGTGAGTCATATTTTTCATCCATTTGGAAAATAATTGTTGGCTATTACTTCTCTCCTTGTTTCCCTCCAGGGCCTTCACAATTAGACCAGTGAGAAACTGTTTCATGTTATCTCTTCACTGCTCCTCCATATTCACATCCTTTTATTTTTCTAGAAAGGATTCTGAGTAACTTCTTCAGATATCCTAATTCACTAGTTTTTTGTTTTTGTTTTTTAGGGAAGTGTCTACGGGTGTTCACAGTCTCACTACTAGATCAGACTCGTAGTGATCCACCTGTTTACAGCCTCCCAAGAGCTGGAATTACAGGAGCATACCACCATGCCCAGTCTCAATTGCTGTCTCAACAGGCCCGGGGATCGAACCCCAGACCCCTGCGCCTGCTTGCAGGCGCCTTAATTCGCTGAGCTATTTCGCTGGCCCTTAACCAGGTTGTTTTGAGGCATAGTCTTCCTAAATTGCCTCACCTCATCTGGCCTCAAAGTTGTGATTCTTCTGCCTCAGCCTCCCAAGTAGCTGGGATTATGGGTGCATGCAACCATACCATTTGCCATTGACTTGTTTTCTAAGACTGGGTCTTACTATGTAGCTCAGGCTGAACTTGAACTGTGTAGTTCAGGTCAGCCTCAAACTTGTGGAAACACTCTGTTGCACCTCCCAAGTGCTGGGACTATAGGCCTGCGCCACCACAACTGACTGCCATTAAGTTTTAAATGCCATTATGTTTTATGTCTAAAAATTCTGTTAAATTCCTTTATGACCTTCTGGGCCTTTTTAAAAAGAGTATTTTCAGGTTCTAAACTTCAAAAACATTTTTTTGTTTTTGGCAGATGAACCCAGGTCCTTGGCACTAAAATACACCCTCAACTTGTTTTCCTGAGACGTTTCCCAGTCACTAATTGCCCAGGCTGGGCTTGAACTCGCCATCCCCCTCAGCCTCCCAGAGTGTGGGATTACAGGTATGTGGCACCACGCCCAGCTTGTTTCATAAACACTTTAAACATACTTGCTATATATTCTTTGTTGAGTAATTCTAATATCCTGTCCTTCGGATTCTAATTCTGCTTTTGTTTATGCTGATGACACTTGTTTCCTGTGTCTCATTTTAGATTTTGAGATCATGTTTGAAGGCTTGGATATTTTTTGAGAACCCTGTGTAGGCCCTGCTTGGGGGCTTGAACTATAGAAAAGATGACCCCAGCTGGAAGTGACCCAGGACCATGTTGATGTAATTTCTCTGTACGAGGCTCTCCAGAACACATGGCCAAAGCTCCCAGGGGGAGCCAGCCAGCCAGTGAGATTCTGACACCATTCTCCTTTAAGGTCTGTACTTCCTAGGGATCCACCCAAGGTTATCAAAGCCCAGTAGAAGCTAAAGTTACAGCTAGAATCCAGCGGATTCCATCTGCTGGATTTCAGACAGAATCCAGAACATAACCAGCCAATTGAGGATCCATAATTCACACAAGATCTCTGCTTATGAAGGTCCAGTCTTGGATACAGGTTCTGCAGGATATTAAAATTCAAAGTTGGGAGTCTGACCAACAGCTTATCCAGGGAGATGTCACCACCACCACCAAATCAAATCATGCGTTTTTCATCCCAAAGGATTTCCTTCTTTGTCAGGCACGCATCTGAGAAGCTAGATACAGGATTCCCCCAAAGACCTAGCTGGAAAATAATGAGCCTTGAAAACTAGAGATCAAAAAATGCCAACCTTGGGCTGGCCAGATAGCTCAGTGGGCCAAAGCGCCTGTTTAGGAAGGCACAGGGATCAGGGTTCAATCCCTGGCATGTGGTGCCGGTCCCACCTCCAGGGTGCGCTGAGACAGTAACTGAGACTAGGCGTGGTGGCGCATGCCTGAAATCCCAGCTGAAAACAGGACCACTATGAGTCCAATCTGTGTAGTGAGACCCTACAGACCTTGTACTAAATACACTTAAAAAAAAAAAAAAAGCCCTTGAACTGGGAGATAGCTCGGCAGTCTAAGTGCCTGCCTGGCAAGCTCAAGGTCCCAGGTTTGATCCCTGGTACCACATGCCATGCCAGCCCTGGAACTGAGTGAGCCATGCACACTGTGCTGGCCACCAAAACCAGGCATGGTGGCACACACCAGCATCACAATCCCAGGCCAGTGGCTTTCAGTGGCTGGATTTGCCCCCACACACACCTCCAGCAAGCCTTCCTAGAAACTGCAAAAAGCTTCATCTGAGAATCCGGCAGGATAAAGGCCAAGGTGTGGCCTTCAGAGACTGTCAGTGCTGATGAGTCTCACCTCCTTTGGAGGGCTGCCCTGGACCTAAGGGTACAAGCTCACTCAGGGTCACACTGCTCCCTCCTCAAAGGGAGCAGCCACAGCCAGTGAACAATATAGGTTCAGAGCCCTTCGAAGAGGAACCTCAAGTGAGGCCTGCAGATCACATCTAAGAGGTTGGCTGGGGAATAGCCACTGGCTGGACCGGCAGCAGGCCTCAGCGGGGTCTTCAGCGTGGCCCCGCCCACCCTCCATCCACCACCTGAGTTTTCTTGCCTATATATGTCCACCCTCCAGCCAGTGCCTCCACAGGTCCCATCCTAGCCAGGGAAATAGTAGCTGAGCTTGATGCCTGAATCCCAGAGCCTGGACTGCAACAGCTCTCAAACCCAACACCCAGTGAACCCTGAACCAAAAAACAAGGCAAGGTCCACAGGAAGGTTGGAATTGCTTTTATTGAGGGGTGGGTGCCGCAAGGCCCCACCCATGGTCAGGTTAGTGTTCTGCCTGGCACCTCCACCTGCCACCAGCCTGGGTTAGTGGGACATGCAAAGCTCAGTCAGAGGGTGGAGGTGAGGGTGGGAGCCGCCAAGGCCAGGGGCTGGCTGGACGAGGAGCACTGGTGGTGTTCCTGGGTCAGCACACACGGCCCAGCCAGCTCCCTGGGCTAAGAGGGACTAGGGCTCCCTGGGAACAATGTGGGCGGGGGCCTAAAAGGAGGCCGGATTTGCAGAATCCCCAGCACTGTCCATCTGGAACATCTGTCTCCCACCCTAGGTCTGGATCCTCAGGGCTTGGGTATGAGGGAGGACACAGAAGGCACTTACAAGGGGGACTGAGGTTGGAAGGCTGAAGCTGGAGGCCGGGGTCCTGGGAGAGTGAGTGTCGGGGGCTGGGGTCTTGCAGACTGGACCCTCATCTTCCCATGGGGAAGGGCTTCTCTGGGCAGGCTGGAAAGAATGGCTGGCCCGGGCCCTTCCCTCACCAGCAGAACTCACTCACGGAGGGAGCAGGCCCATCCAAGAAACACGCTGGGGGAAATATTGGCCCCAAGCGGGCACCCTGAGAGGACGGAGGGCCCTCTGCTGCCGGGCCTAACCCCACTGCCCTCAGCAGGCAGGACTGGCAGTAGGCATCCAGTGGGGTTGGCTGATGCGGTTTGGGCCTTACCCACACAAAACCCTCCTTGGGTAGACAGGAAGAGTGGGCTGGGGGCCAGGTCTGGACCCTCCAAGGCACCTAGCTGTGGTGAGTGGCAGGTTGAAGGGAATGGGGAGACCCGAGTGGGGTGCAGTGGTCAATGGAGCTGTGCCAGCCCCGGCCCCCAAGATATAGGCTGTCTGGACAGCAAATAGACATTAATGTGTTAGTCAGGTTTTTTTGGTTAAACTTGAGGCACCACTTGGGAGGAAGACACCTTTAAATGTTAAAGAGAGACCCCAGCATCTTGGCAGGGAGCCTGGCCACATGCAGAGGGAGCGGGTGGGGTGCAGGCAGGGAGTCAGGCCACTGCAGACTCAGCGCCTCCCATGGAAGCTGAAGGTCCTGAGGCATAGCGGCGGCCATAGCCTGAGGAAGAGTAAGAGGAAGAAGAGAAGGTCATAGAGAAGCCAGAGCCAGTGGCATCAAAGCTGCCACGGCGGGAGCCAGCCCGGGAGCCAGTGCGGGAGCCAGTGCGGGAGCCAGCAGTGGAGCCAGAGCCACTGACGCTGTAGGGGCTGTAGTAGCCCTTGCTGGACTGGGCGGCAGCCTCCAGCAGCCGCAGCCCTGTGCCCTCCTCCACCATGCTGCGGTCCAGTGCATCCTTGTAGGAGATCTTGAGCTTGGTCTTAGGGCAGGTGAGGTACTTGGAGTAGGCGCTCACATCACGGAGCTTCTGCGCAGTACGGGCATCCACGGTGCCACGCTGCAGGGCCTCATCCAGGGACACACGGCCTGGCATGTCAGGCTCAATCAGGCCACCTGTCAGATACTGCACCTCCAGGAAGCGCTGCCCTGCCTCATAGTACAGCCAGCCCTTCTTCAGAGCCTGAGCTGCCGACATCTTGGTCTTGGTACGTGGGTCCTCAAAGCCGGAAAAGGCTTTCTGGGCCAGGTTGATACGATCCACCATAATCTTGTCCACTAGGCCTTTGTTAACAGCATCGGTGACAGGGAAGCGCTCCCCTGTGACGGGATCAATGATGCCCCCTGTGCAGGCCTGTGCTTCCAGCAGCCGCTGCCCTGTGATGTTGTCCACCAGGTTGCGGTGCATGGCCTCTGTGATGGACACCTTCTCCAGGGTCTCTGTGTCTAAGATGCCAGCCACCGGGCCCGTCTCCTCAGTGGGGTCAGACCAGGAGGTCAGCTGGGTCCTAGAGACTGCAGGGCTGATGGGATACGAAGATGAGGATCCCACTGAGGAAGAGCGGGAGCGAAAGCCACTGGCATTGCCCGAGAGCATGTCAGCAAACTCGGTGATGGAAAGCGTGCCAGCGCGGTACTGATCCAGCGCAGAGCGGTCAATGAAGTTCTTGGCAATGGCGTCATCAATGTCATACTGACGGCCAGAACGGCGGTCAATGATCATGGACTTGACCACACCATCCGAGGAAGAGATGGTGATCTCTTCCCACTCGCACTCCTGCTCAGACAACTCCAGGTATGTCTGGTGGTCAATGAGACCCTTGCGGTAGGCCTCATACACTGACATCTCCTTGCCCGTCTCGGGGTCCACAATCACCACACGACGCTTACGCACCGAAGACTTGGAGGATGTCTTCCGCTCCCGCTTCTTCTCTTTCAGTGGCAGGAGGCACAGGCCAGTCTGAGGGTCAGTGATACAGCGCTCCATCAGCTGCAGGTAGGTGAGGTTTTCCTCTGTGTTGGGGTCAAAGAATCCCTTGGTGTCATCAGAAGGGTCAGTCAGGATCTCATTCATCTCCTCATCAAAGAGGCCACGCTTGTAGGCCACCTCCACAGGCAGCCGGTGGCTCTCCTCAGGGTCAATGATGCCGCCTGTAGCGATCTGGGCCTCCAGGAGGCGGATCCCATGGTCTTTCAGGATCAGACCCTTTTTCATGGCCTGGAAGAGGGAGATGAGCTTCCCAGTGTAGGGGTCCTTGTAGCCAGTGACAGCACGCTCAGCTGACAGCAACTTGTCCTTGAACTCGGGGCCCACAATGCCCATGCGCACAGCCTCCTCAACAGTCAGCTTAAGCCCCTTGATAGGGTCAATAACATAGCCAGTAGCTGCCTGGGCCTCCAAGAGCTCAAAGGCAGTGCCAGGGCGAATTATGCCCTTTTTCATGGCCTGGTACACTGAAAGCCGCTCCTTGGTAGCATCAACAAAGACCCCAGCAATGCAGCTGGTACCCTCAAGGAACTTCTGCAAGTTCTTGGTGACCTCCTCGATAGAGGTCAGGCCCTCCTGCAGCTGCAGTGCTGTGGCCTCATCCATGACTTGCGAGCGCACCAGCTCCTCCACAGTGATCTGCTTGCGCAGGCCTCGGAAGGTCAGTTTGCGGGCATCTGAGAGCGGTAAGAGCATCTGACCACTGCCGTCATCACGGCGGCACCGCCGGAGCAGCTGTGTGTAGCTGAGGCGTTCATCGGTAGAGGGGTCCATATAGCTGCGCACTTCACTGGGCTCTGAGAGCTGGTCATATGTGTCCTTGTTGAGGTAACCACGTTGGTAGGCCACCTCTAGTGGGAGGTGGAAGCCCAGGCGGGGGTCTACGATGCCTCCCGTGGCCAGCTGGGCATCCAGCAGCCGCAGTGCCTCCTCAGCAGGGATCAGCTCTTTCTTCATGGCCTGGAAGAGTGAGATGGTCTGCTCGGTGTAAGGGTCACGGTAGCCAGTAACAGCTCGCTCTGCTGAAAGCAGCCGGTCATGCAGCTCGGGGCCCACAAGGCCCTTCCTCACAGCTTCATCCACGGTCAGCCGCTCGCCCTTCACTGGATCCAGTAGGAAGCCTGTGGCTGCCTGGGCCTCCAGCAGTAAGCGGGCCACCTCGGCACTCAGGAGTCCCTTCTTAAGGGCCTGGTAGACAGACAGTGTCTGCCTGGAGCCGGGCATATAGACACCAGCTACTGAGCCTGTGCCATAGAGATAGCGCCAGGCAGATTCTGCCTCCAGGACTTCACGGAGGCTCTTGGTTCCCTCCCGCAGCAGATTGTAGCTCTCAAGGGAGATGATCCGGGCCTCATAGAGGTCCTCAGCAGTGAGGCGGCGGCGCACATAGTCATAGGATGCCAGGTTCTGCTGTCGGATAATCTCAGTCTTCTCAATAATCTCAATGATGATGATGATCATGCGCTCTTTGGTCACTCGGCCAGCCTGAAAGTCAGCCATCAGCCGGGTCCGCTGCTCCTCAGGGATCAGGTCTGACTGCATCACCTCCCACAGGGACATGGTAGAGCCGCCCTGACTGCCGCCACCAGGGATGTCAATCTGTGTCTCCTCGAACGCCCTCCGCGTTTCCTCTTCAGTGTACACCTGTGTGGTCTCCACCACCTCAGCCTTCTCAGCTGCTTTCAGGGGTAGCAGGCGCAGGCCTGTCTCAGGGTCCTCCACACAGCGCTCTAGCAGCTGCAGGTAGGTGAGGTTCTCATGAGTGTTGGGGTCAAAGAAGCCCTTGGTGTCATCACTGGGGTCAGCCAGAATGCGACTCATCTCCTGGTCGAGGTAGCCGCGCTGGTAGGCCACATCCACGGGGAGGCGGTGGCTATGCACAGGGTCAATGATGCCACCAGTGGCAATCTGGGCCTCCAGCAGGCGGATGCCATGCTCCCTAAGCACCAGACCTTTCTTCATGGCCTGGAAGAGTGAGATGGTGGTACCCGAGTAAGGGTCCTTGTAGCCAGTGACAGCCTTCTCTGCTGACAGCAGCTTCTCATGTAGCTCTGGGCCCACAACACCAGCCTTCACAGCCTCATGGACATACAGGCGCTGGTTACGCACGGGGTCTACCAGAAAGCCAGTAGCTGCCTGGGCCTCCAGTAGAAGTGTGGCGGTGCTGGGTCGGAGCAGACCCCGGCGCATGGCCTCATAAATGGTCACCTTCTCCTTGGAGTCTTCCAGGTAGATGCCAGCCAGGCAGCCACTGCCCTGCAGCAGCGTCCGCACAGAGCTCATCTCTGAAAGGTCCTTAACTGATGTCCTGCCCTCTCTGAGCTGCTCAAACTGGGCTTTGCTGAGGACCTTGGCAGCCAGGAGCTCACTGGCTGGTACAGGGGCGCGGAGCCCACTGAAGGACAGCTGTTCCTGCCGCTTGGTCTCCACCTCTTCAATGATGGTGATAAGGATCTTGATGACCTTCTCCACAGTGACCTTGCCTGTGCGGAACTGCCGCAGCAGCTCCTGCCGCTGCTCCTCTGTAAAGTATTCAGAACTGATGAGCTCCCATACTGTCACTGTCCTGTCCTTGAAGCCACCCACAGGGACCTCAACAGTGGCCTTCTCAAAGGTCTCCCGAGTCTGGAGTTCAGAGTAGACTTCCTCCTGCCGGGCCCGGACAGCCTTCTCTGAGAGCAGCAGCAGGCTCAACCCTGTCAGGTGGTCGGGCCGGCACCGCTGCTGGAGCTGGCTGTAAGTCACTGGTTCACAGGAACTTGGGTCAAGGTAGACCTTGGCATCCTCCCTGGGTGTCAACAAGGCCCTGTTGGTCTCCTCGTCCAGGTAGCCCCGGGCACAGGCGACGTCCAGAGGCACACGGTGGCTCTTGCTTGGGTCCACAATACCACCTGTGGACAGCTGGGCATCCAAAAGGCGCAGGCCCTGCTCCTTGGGGATGAGGCCTTTCTTCAAGGCCTGGAACAGAGAGACACTCTGGCCCGAATAGGGGTCCCTGTAGCCTGTTACAGCCTTCTCTGCCGACAGCAGCTTTTCATGCAGTTCAGGGCCCACCAGGCCAGCACGCACTGCCTCATCCACAGTTAGCCGGGCACTAGTGGCAGGGTCAATCATGTGCCCAGTGCCGGCCTGGGCCTCTAGCAGGGCCACTGCCACATCTGGTTGCAGCAGGCCTTTCTTCAGGGCCTCATAGATGCTCAGCTTTTGCCCTGCCTCCTCCAGCCACACACCTGCAATGACATTGGCACCCCTCAGGGACCGCCGCACAGCCTCCACTTCGGCCACCTCTCGCACAGAGCGCTTGCCCTGCTGCAGCTGTTGGTAGAGGTCACGATCGATAACCCTGCTCTCCAGCAGCTCAGCAGCAGGCACCAAGGCTCGTAGGCCCTCAAAGCAAAGCTGGCCCTTCTTCTCATGCTCCTCCACCACAGTGATGACTATTTTGATGATCTTCTCTACTGTAATACGACCTGTGCGGAACTGCCGCAAGAGGTCCCGCCGCTGCTCTGCCGTGAAATACTCAGAGTTGATGATCTCCCAGATGGTCACTGTTTTGCCCTGAAACTTGCCAAATGGTGCAGACACGGTGGCCTTCTCAAAAACATCCCGGGCCTCTGAGTCGGTGTAAACCAGTTCACCACCCTTGGCAGCCTTATCAGTGAGCGGCAAAAGGCACATGCCTGTCTCAGGGTCCTCCACACAGCGCTCCAACAGCTGCAGATAGGTGAGGTTCTCATGCGTGTTGGGGTCAAAGAAGCCCTTGGTGTCGTCACTGGGGTCTGACAGGACACGGTTCATTGCCTCATCGAAGTAACCACGCTGGTAGGCCACATCCACAGGCAGGCGGTGGCTGTGCACAGGGTCGATGATGCCACCTGTGGCGATCTGAGCCTCCAACAGGCGGATGCCGTGGTCACGCACAATGAGGTCCTTTTGCATGGCCTGGAAAAGTGAGATCTGTTCCCCAGTGTAGGGGTCCTTGTAGCCAGTGACGGCACGCTCAGCTGACAGTAGCTTGTGGTGTAGCTCAGGGCCCACAACACCCTCCTTCACAGCCTCATTGACAGTTAGCCGTCGATTCCTCACAGGGTCCAACAGGAAGCCTGATGCAGCCTGGGCCTCGAGCAAGATGAGGGCTGTGCCAGGGCTCAGCAGCTGCCTCTGCAGGGCCGTGTAGACACTCAGTTTCTCATTGGTAGGCTTCAGCAGCAGCCCTGCAATGCTGCTGCGGCCCTGGAGGTACCGACGCACATCTTCCCGTCTTGCCAACTCAGCCACTGTGGTATGGCCCTGTGCCAGCCGCTGTAGTTCCTCTGTGCTCAGGATGCCGGCCTCCTGCAGTCTCTGAGCCGACACGCCCTGGCGCAAGCCCTGAAAGGTATGCTCAGGCTCCACCTCTACAGCTGGGCCATCAGGGGTATCCCGACCATTAGGTAAGGCCTTCACAGCAGCAGCCTGCAAGGCTGCAACCTCTTCTGAGTGTGCCAGGGCAGCCCGATGCTCCTCCTCTAGGCGCTGCAGCCGCTCCCGCAGCCTCTGGTTCTCCTCAGCCAGCAGTTTCTCCTGCTGCTGTCTCTGTTGTTCCAGGCATTGCAGTTCCTCCTGTTTGCGTCGCACACCCTCCTCTGCCTCACGCTGCCGTCTCCGGGCCTCCTCCATGCTCGCCATCAACTGCTGCTTCTCCTGTTCCATCTGTTCCTGTTGCCGCTGCTGTTCCTCACGAAGCTGCTGTGCCTTGGCTACCTCATCCTGGAAAAGCTGCTCCAACTTGGCTTTCTCCTGCTCAATGAAGCGTTCTCGCTGTAGCAAGCTATCTTTCTCGGAGAGGAAGCTCTGTTGCAGGGCCTGTGTCTCCTGCAGCCTCTGCTCCTGCTGCACTGTCTGCATCTATGAGATGGGGAGGGAGTGGGCAGTGGTCAGGGAGGCTGGGACCCTAGGAGCACCCACCAACCCATCCCAGGGCGGACTTCCCCACCAGGCCCACCCGCCTGTGTGGAGGGAGGGCGGTACCTCCTCAGACTTGAGTTGCAGCAACTTGGCCTCTTGCTTGAGCTTCTCCTTTTCACGCTCCAGCTCGGCAATAGCCTCCCGTAGGCGCCCAGCATCTTGGTCACTCTGCTGCCTCTGGATCTCCAGAGTCTGTACCAGTGTCACCTTCTCCTGTGTGGCAAGCTCGGTACGGTGTAACTTTTCACCGATCTCCTCCGCCTGCTTTCGGAAGCGCTGGGCATCTTCCTCTGCACGAGCCTGGGCCCGACTCATCTCAGCCATGCGCAGTTTGAGGCGTTCAGCCTCTGCACTCATTTCTAACTGCCGCTGTCTCTCTGCCTCCAGTGTCCGCTGAAAGCCCTGTGTTTCCTGTTCCAGCTGCTGTGCCATCTGCTCCTTGTCTTCTTGCAGCTGCCGAGCCTGCTCCTGTGCCAGCTCTTTCTGCTGCTGCAGCAGCTCTGCCTCAGCCTTAAGCCGTGTGGCTTCCTGTACTGCCTGCATCTTTTCCTTGAGCATCTTCTCTGCTAGGGCCCGCTGCTGTGCCAAGTCCTCCTCTGCCAGCTGTCGTAGCCGTGCAGCCTCCTGGGCAGCCACACTCAGCCGTGCAGCCTCTTCAGCCACCTGCTTCATCTTCTCAGCTTCCTCTTCTAGGAAGCGCTGTGTATTGTCCTTGTCACGCAAGATAAGTGCACGGTTTTCAGCTTCAATGCGTGCCTTCAGCTTACTCAGTTCCTCCATCTGCACACGTACAGAGAACAGCTCCTCCTCCACCTGACTGCGCTGGCGGGCAGCCTCCGTCACCTCTGCCTTCAGCCGCTGCAGCTCCTCATCCAAGATGCTCTTCTGGTGGTCAGTCTCCTCCAGCTGCAGCCGCAGTGTTGTCAGCTCCTGCTCCACCTGGGCCTTCTGCCGTAGTGTCTGCTCTGAGAACTTCTTGTGCTTCTCTATCTCTGCATCAGCTGCCTGCTTCTGCTTCAGGGCTGCCTGCTCTGCCTGTGCCCTCCGTGCTGCCTCCTGCTCAGCTTCCTTGCGCAGCTTCTCGGCAGCAGCCTGGGCCTGAGCCTGGGCCTGGGCCTGCTCCTCTGCCAACTGCTTCAGCCGCTCTGCCTCTTCCACCTGCCGCCGAGACTGTGTTGCCTCCCGCTCAGCACGCTCTCGAGCCTCCTCAGCCTCCTCAGCTGCTCGCCGAGCCGCCTCTGCCTCACCACGCAGCCGCTCCAGCATGCTCTGCTCCTGCTGCAAGGTCTGCTGTAGCTCCTGCTCTCGCTGCTGCACCACAAAGGCATGTGCCTTCTCCTCTGCCTGTAGTCGCTTCTGGGCAGCCTCTTGGGCCAACTGCAGCTGCCGAGCTGACTCCTGCTCTGCTCGCTCCCGCAGGCGCCGGGCCTCCTCCACCTTGGCCTTGAGCCGCTCAACTTCCTCCAGCGCAGCCTTGCGCTGCCTTGCAGCCTCCTCCTCAGCTGCCAAGCTCTTCTGCACACGCTCTTCAGCCTCTCTGCGCCGCTGCTCCTCCTCTGCCGCCAACTGTCGCTGCCGAGCAGCCTCCAGTTCTGCCTGTTCCTTGCTGCGCAATGTGTCCTCAGCATTGCTGCGGATGCGCCCCAGCTCCAGCTCCAGCTCTGCCTTGCCGGCAGTAGCTTTCTCAAAGCTCACCTTCAGTGCAAGGATCTCCTCCTCCACCTGCCGCCGCTGCCTCAGCGTGTCCTCCACCAGCCCCTTCTGCCGCTCAAGCTCACTCTCCGATGCCTTCCGCAGCTGGGCGAGGCGCTCCTCAATGTCAGCCTTGTGCAGTGCTGCCTGCTCCTCCAGCTTCCGCCTCTGGAAGGCCTCATCCTCTGCCAGCCGCCGCAGCCGTTCATTCTCTGCCTCCTTCTCCTTGAGCACAATCTCTGCCTCCGTCTTAAGCCGTGTGGCTTCACTGATGGCAGCCAGTTTCTCAGCAAGCACCCGCTCTGCCTCAGCACGCTGGCGCTGTGCATCTTCCTCAGCCAGCTGCCGCTGCCGCTTGGCCTCCTCAGCCAGGGCACGCAGGCGGGCAGCCTCCTCAGCCAGCTCACGGAACCGGCTGGCTTCAGCTTCCAGCCTCTGCTTGGACTTCTCGCTGGTAGAGCGGGACTCTTCCTCGGCTCGAGCTTTGCTGGCCAGCAGCACCTCCATCTCCGCCCTCACCTTGGCCAGTTCTGCCTCCAGCTCCCGGCGCTTCTGTGTGGCTTCAGCTGCCTCACGCTGCAGCCGGGCCAGCTCCTCTTCCAGCAGCTGCCGCTGCTGTTCCCCTTGCTCAGTCTCAGCCCGTAAGCGAATCAGCTCCTGCTCTGCTGCCAGGCGCTGCTGTGCAGTGCCCTCTGCCAGCTGCCGCTGTTTCTCTAGCTCCTGCTCGGCCAGTTCCCGCTGCCGCACAGCCTGCTCTTCCGCTTTACCACGCCGCCGGGCCTCTCGCTCTGCCTCCTCTTTCTGCTTCTCGGCCTCGGCCTGCGCCAAGCTCTTCTGCTGTGCCACCTCCTCTGCCTGTAGCCGCAGCCTCAGTGCCTCATTGGCCTTTAGCCGCCAGCGCTCCAGCTCCCGCTCAGCCTCCTCACGAGCATGTTCAGCTTCCGCCTGCTGCTGTGCCCGCCGCTCTGCCTCCTCCCGCAGCTGGGTCACTGTCACATGCTCTTCCTGTAGGGTGCGCTCCAGCTGTGCAGTCTTTTCTGCAAAGGAGGCACGCTTGCTCTGCAGCTCTGCCTCTGCACTACGTTGAGCCGTCTCGAGGGCTACCTGCACTTGGCGTGCCCGCTCTGCCTCTGCCTGCCGCAGCCGCCTCTCTGCTTCCTCGGCCTGTAGTCGCAGCTCCTCCAGTGACTGCAGTGCCCTCTGTTTCTCTCGAGCTGCCTCAGCCTCAGCCTTCACTCGCAGGGCCAGCTCTGCCTCTGCTTGACGCTTACGCTGGCTCTCCTCCTGGACCTGCCTCCGCAAGCGCTCAGCCTCCTCCTGTGCCTGCCGTTTCTGTGCTTCTGCTTCCTCTGCCCGTGCACGCAGAGCCTGCAGCTCACCCTCAGCCCCACCACGCTGGCGCTCGGTCGTCTCCAGCTGAAGGCGTACTACACGGATCTCCTCCTCAATGCGCAGCCTATTTCGTTCGGCCGCCTCCACCTGGTGAGTCTTGGCCTGGATCTCTGCCTCTGAGCTCTGCCGCAGATGCTGCAGCTCTTCCTGAATACTGCGTTTCTGCTGCTGCGCGTCCACTGCTGCTTCTTCCCGCCGTGCCACCTCCTCCTGCATTCGCCGTTGCAGTTCCTGCGCCTCCAGCTCCGCCTGCACCTTGGCCTGGGCATGTGCCTCAGCCAGCTGCCGCTGCTTCTCCAGTGCAGCCTCCACCTCTGCCAGTCGCTCCCGCTCCTCTGCCCGCTGCTGCTCGGCCAGCCTCTGTGGCCATAGCAGAGAGAGGAAGAGAACCAGAGAGAGCGTGAGCGTGAGGCAGGTGCCAGGTGCTCACGTGACACGGTACCACCACAGTTCACTCGGACAGTGCGATGCAGGGAGACGAGGGAAGACAAAGATCCCAGCCCAGCCAAGGAGACAGCGTGCACCCGCCCAGGGCACTCAGGCAGCGAGCGCAGCCAGACCCACTGTGCTCACCAGCCTGGGGAGGGAGGCCCAGGCGTCCTCCCCTCTTCCCGCAGACAGGCGACGGAGACAGACAGTGGGGGCAGAGAGAGAGAGAAAGAGCAAAGCAGGAGGCTCGCAGGGTCTGCAAGCCATGCCCACCACAGTCCTGCCCAGTTCTGCCTGACACCAGCAGGTCTGGCTTCCACTATGGGTTCCCTCTAGGGGGCCACTTCCAAAGCTACATGAGTGGGGCAGGGTGAGAGGGCTGGAGTGGGCAGAGCAGGGCAGACCTGAGCCCCCTCAGAAGAGAGATTCTGGAGCCAGCAGACCTGAGCAGAGGAGGTAGGCCCAACAGTGGGGCCACTCAGGATGTGGGAAGGAACTACACGAGTGAACACCCAGACCACCCACGGTACCTTGGAGTACTATCCCTTCCCAGCCCCCATGACCTAACCCGGGACTCTTCCTAGAGCAATGGGCCAAGTGGAACCACAGAACTGCCAGAAGAACACGCATGAGAGCCAGTGGGATGCAGTTGAGAACACTTGCCAAGGGAGAAGAGAGGACATACCAGCCACCATGGGGAGAGCAGTGCAGCACCCAGCCAAAGTGAGGCCACAGGCCAAGGTGAGGGCAGCCTGGGGAGCTGTGCTGGGGAAGGATGCTGGGTGGCACCAGGCAAGAGTGCGAGGAGCGGTGTACGTGGTCTCTAACAGCTTCCAGTGGGCTGAGTTTGGGGCAGGGCAGGCAGCAGAAGGGCTTCCCTCAACCCACCCTTCTGGCTCCAACCATACCTCCTCCTCCTCCATGCGCCGCAGCGTCTCAGTGATGAATTTAATGTACTGGCTCGTGAGAGTGGTCAGCTCACTGTACCGCGTGCGAAGGTCCACATACTGGGGAAAGGGGGGAAGTTAGCTGAGAGCTGAAACCCCATGAGGCCCACCAGCCCTCAACCACGGAGGGTCACTCCGCCTCATCCTACCTCTTGGATTACACTCTCCGACCCAGACTGGACCTTAGGCTTCTTGGCTGGGGAAGCCACTGGCTCAAGCTGTGCCTTGTACGTGACCAGATGGAGCTCATAATCCTGCAAGGACGCACTGGTCAGCTGTCAGCTCTGCCTTCTGGGTGTCCGTGCCTGGAGTCCCAGCCCCACCAGCTTGGTTAAGCGTGTCTGGAAGAGGCCTTACCTTAATGGCATTGATGTACTGCTTGGCAAACCTCTGGCACTCCTCAACCTTCTCTCCATGGCGCTCAATTTCCTCCAACAGAGCCTGTAGGGAAGGCGATCAGAACTGACAGCTACAGGGAAGCCCTGCCACCACCTACCCCAACCTGGACCCACCTTTTCCTGCTGCAGTTGCTCCCGCACAGCCCGGCTATTGGCCATGGGCACGGCCTGGATCTGCTCCTGGCGCCGCCTGGCATCCTGCAGCCAGGCGCTCAGCGGGTCTGCACTCTCTCGGTAGTAGCGCAGCTGGCGGCCCAGCTGCTCTAGTTCCCGCTGGCGCACATCAGTCTGAGCCAGCACAGCCTGCCAGCGCTCCAGCAGCTGGGTGACCCGCTCACGCCAGCGCTCCACCTCCACGTCCCGTTCCCCATGCCGCTGCTGCAGCCGCTCGCCTACTTCCTGTGCTCCCCGAAGCTCATCTTTCAAGGCATCAAACACCGGCTGCTGAGCCTCCGCCTGGGCCCGAAGCTTCTGTTGGGCAGAGAGGAGGCCAATACTGTTTAGCCAGGGCTCCTGCAGAACCCTGCCCCTGGGCCCCTGGTGAGGGACAAACCCCCAGTACCTTTAATGAGGCCTTCGTGGCCTCTAGCTCTGGGAGGGTGGCAGGCACAGTCTGGACTTCCTTGAGCTGCTCCTCATGGGCTCTGAGCGTCTCCTCGGCCCCCTGAGTGCTGCGGATCACCAGGCTGATGGTCTTAAGCCTGAGGAAAAGCAGAGCTCAGCACCAGGGCGCAGGTGGGCTCTATCAGCAAGCCTTGGGGAGTGGCACCAGAGGCCCCTGGGTACCTCCTGCCAAGGCCAGATTTCTGTGGCCATAGGCTTGAGAGAGAACAGACACCTGGGTAGTTAGAGGGCCTCTCAGCACAGGGACACTTAGTCTGCAGCATGAAGACCAGGAAGGCGGATGATCGGCCAACAACAGTAGTCTAAGGTCCTGGGGCAGATGGTGCCACCCAAGAGTACAGTTCTCAGCCTTGCTTAAAATAGGCTGAAGGGTCCAGGGGGGAGGGGCGTAGCACCATGGCACTGACTGATAATTCTCATTTTGTTGGCATTTGTGAATAAAGGATAGACGAAGGATCAATGTATTGTTTGAAACAGAGGAAGAAATAAATGCTAGAGTCAGGTCAGACAAGGCAGGGATAGACTTCTCTGTCATTAGAATATCTAAGTATCTCACTAGGATATTCAAAATACAAACAAAAGACAGAAGCAAGATTTGATCCACTGCACCACATGCCCCGCTGGCCCCGCTGGGCCGGGCACCGAGACCAGGCATGGTGGCGCACACCTGTAATCCCTGTGCTGGAGAGGCTGAAACACAAGGACCACTACAAGTCCGAGCTGCATAGTGAGGCCCTGTACCAAACACATAAAAATAAAGACAGAAGAGGTCTGCAGCTGAGCATGGAAGTGGGGCAGGAAGGAGGCAGAAAGGGCCAGTCATAGGTAGAAACCCTGTAAGCCAACAAGAGCTCCAGGGTGAAGGGAAGAGTCTGGTGGGAGGAGAGCTAGGAGGTCATGAAGAGCCCCTCACCAACCCAGCCCTGTACTGTCTCACCTACTACCTCCACTTCTAACTGTTCTTCCCAGGTGTTCATCCCCTTCTTCCACCAAGAAGACCCTTCTAAAGCCCCAGTGTCCTCCACTTAGCAGACCTTTCCCTCCTCTGAACCCACTGGACAGCGTTACTGTGCCCTCGCAGTCCTCTGCACCTGATCTAGGCTATACTACTTCATTCTGGCCTCTATTTGTACTCCCTTCTGTTCAGTTTGGATCACCTCTCTTGCCCTCACACCCTCATCCCATCATCATAAGCCCCACGGACTCCATCTTCAAAACACATAAAGACCAGAAATCTGCTTGTCACCTCCACAGCCACCATTCTGGTCCAAGCCTAGTCTCCTGGCCAGAGTACTCAACAGCCTCCAATTTGTCCCATGTCCCATCGTTCCTCTGCTCAGCATACTCCTGATGTCACAGCCCTTACCACAACCTGCTCCAAGCCTGCCCTCTCCCCGAACAGGGCACTCACTTCTCCAAATAGATGGCAGAGAGGCTGCGGACCTGCTCCAGCTTGCCAAGGGTCAATTCCAGCTCTGAGCGCAGAAGGGGGGCTGCAGATGACGGTTCGGGCAGGGCCAGGACCTTCTCAGCCTCAGCAGAAAGCCGTGCAACCCCCTTCCCCAGTCCCTCTACTTCAGCCTGTGCTTTCTGAAGAAAAGAACAAGGAGGGGGGCAGTGACCACCAGAGCCAACACATAGCACCCTGAATTCTGGGTTGGGGTGCATGGGGACAGGGGCAGCGCCTGCCTGCTGCTCGGCGATACGCTGGGCACACTCCTTTGCAGGTTCCTTGTCTAGTGGTAGCCGCAGCCGATGCACAGTGCGTGTCTCGCAGGCCTCTAGCTGCAGCCGGATGTCCTTGAGCTCCGAGATGCAGCGCTGGCAGCGAGATTCCTCCTGCTCACCTAGGGAGACATCCCCGTCACTCAGCTGCCACTGGCTCTCAGCCTACCTGCCCACTGGCCCTACCCAATGTGTACCCTGCTCCAGGTTCTGTAGCAGCTGCTGGTAGTGGCGGCTGCAAGAGCTGTACTCCCGCTCTGCCACCAGCCGGTCCTCAGGCCCAAAGCCACCGGCATCCTGGCTGTCCCGCAGGAAAGCCTGATAGTGTAGCTCCAGGTTGCGCAGAGCTTGGCGCTGCTCCTCTGGCTTCAATGTTCGGAACTAGGGGAACACATACAGCTGAGCATGTGGTAAGCTGGCTGGAGCCCTCACCATCTCCTCCTCCCATGGCCAGCCAGGGCCAGGCATACCGTGACAAGGGACCAGGAGCGGATGAGCTGTATATCCCGGTTGAGGCTCTGCCATGCCAGAAGGCTCTTCATGTCCACATGCAGCTGGTGCCACAGTGCACCCAGGGCCTGGTGCTGGGCCTCCAGCCTGACAGGTCAAAGCCACTGTCAGGAATGTCTGGGACCACTCCCACTGTCCACCCCTCTACACGGAGACCCCCGGGCACCCACCTGGTGATGGCCTCCTGGGCCTCTTGGTTGGGTGGGGGCACGAGGAAGCATACAGAGGGCACAGCAGCCTCACTGCCAGAGCTGCTGAGCACCTTCCAGTGTGATGGCTGTGCAGGGCCCACCAGTTGGCACTGGTCACCCTTATGCATGGTCACCTAGGGACAGTCAGAGACAAGTGACAATGTGGCCATGCCCATACTCCCACCTGGCAACCTCATCTTAAGGCCCACATAGCCCAGTTCTCACCTCTACCTGCTTGTAGTCACACACGGCCTGCAGTGGCACATGGCCTCGCACAGGGTAGGCTGGGTTGCGGGGCTTCAGTTGCACAATGGCCTTGGCCCTTTTGGCCAAACCAGACAGGTGGCCCTTGTAGTCATTCAGCTGCTCCTTCTCATCCTATACGAAAGAACAGTTCAGGGCAGACATAGCCAGAATCCAGATATAGGCATTAGATACCCTAGCATCCCCAGGACTAAGACGGCCAAGTCTGAAGATCCTTCTCCAGCTGGGGTGGGGGCTCTGCAGGCAGAAGACATGACTGGGACAGACCTAGGGCTTGTTCCCCAACCAGATCCTACTGTGCCTCTTTCTCCCCAACCTAAACTGAGTGTGCCACCCTAACCCACTCACTATATTCTCCAGGGAAGAGGTAACAGCCTAGCTATATTCTGGACCTTGCACTATAATCACTCTTTCTGGGCCAACAAGATAGCTCAGCAGACTAAAGTACCTGCTTAGGCAACCTTAGGCAGGCGTAGGGGACTGCGGTTCGATCCCCAGGACCACATGCCACCAGCCCCCTCAGGGCAGACTGAATAGGGGAGGTGGAAAAAAATAATCTCACTCTTGCTTCCTCACCTGGTTGCAAAGGGCCAGCTCTTCTTCCTGTCCAGTCCTTCCGTGAGAACCAGGCCTCCCCAAAGACTATCTAAGGCTGTGGGCCACAGTCCTCTGGCAGGGTGGGGGTGGGGTGGGGATGTTCTATACCTGTTGCCCTCTCCCAGGCAGACACTGTGGCTGAGGCACTGGGCTTTGCAGACCACAAAGCCAACTCCTCCCTCCTTCACTCCCACCCAGAGCACTGGCCCTCCTGGGCACACGTCTCCCCTGCTCCATGGCCTGTGGCCATCATGCCCAGCCCTCCACAGCCCTAAGAACTATGTCTGCTCCAGACATTGGGCCAGAAAGTCAGTGCCCACTGACAATCAAATGTGTGGGACATCAGCTGACTCAGCCCTCCATTTATGTCAGTTTCAGGGGTGAGGCTCTTGTAGCTTCAGCCAGCCACTTGCACCAGCCTCTCACTTCCCATCATGCCCCCAGGCCCTCCAGCCCCCACTCCAGCCCTGCCTGTCCCTGTACTCCTGCCCAAATCTGCCTTACCTGTGCATCTTGTAGAAGGTCCTCAAGTCGGGTGACGGTGATGGAGCGGTCACAGCTGTACTTCCTGCGCAGCGTCTCCTGCAGCTTCTGCAGCTGCTCCTCAGCCTCCCGCACATCTGAGAAGAACTGGGGCGATGGGAAGGGTTATAGCGAGTTGTCCTTTTTAGGCCAAAAGGATAAAGCCCAGACCAAGGGGTGGCAAGTGGGGAGGATTCTGAGCCCAAGTCAGAGGGACAAAGTGCAAGCGGCAGCTGGCATCACCTGAAGAGCAGTGTTAGGAGCCATGCATCACCCTGCAGTTGGGCGGCTCCCACCAAGATCTGTGGCTGAGCACCAGGGAGGAGGCAGCTCCAGTTCTCACCTGAAAGTAGGCGGTGTTCTCCTTCAAGTGCGCCTCGATGCAGCAACACAGCTGCAGCATCCAGCTCCACTGCGTCTGCAAGGCAGCCTGGAAAGACTGCAGGACAGAGCATTTTCAGGCTCCTCGTACACATTCGGGTACAGGGTGGTTCCTGCAGCCCCTCCCCACATACCAGGGGCTGGATGCTCAGTCACCCCCAGGCCTACCGGTGGTGCACCCTCCCCAGTGCTACACCGCTCCCCTCACCTCCACCGTGGGCCGGGCAGGATGGTCCTCCCGAAGCAGCCGGTCTCCAGTGTTCTGTATCTCTTTGATTTTCTTTTCCTTCAGCTCCAGCTCACGCATCAGGGCCTGATACAGGGGCACAGCGTCTCAGGACAGGGTCAGGCTAAGCTGGGGTTTGTAGTCTCCCAGCAAATACAGCC
This sequence comes from Octodon degus, assembly GCF_000260255.1. Classification (NCBI taxonomy): domain Eukaryota; kingdom Metazoa; phylum Chordata; class Mammalia; order Rodentia; family Octodontidae; genus Octodon; species Octodon degus. The sequence continues at coordinate 3,591,919 of NW_004524680.1, read as the reverse complement.
CAAGTACAGTGCTGGTCTTCATATAGTGTGGAGCTGGACTTCACTGGCCACCCAAGTGGCTCTCAACAGTGTGGGGGACAATGAGGGAATGGGCTGGGTACAGAGGAAAGAGGTGGGGAGGGTGCTTGCAGGACAGTTCTGGGGGGCCAAGGTGCTTCACCGAATAGCTCTCCTTCTTGGCAGCCATGTTGGTGTTGCGGTCACTCCAGTCAAAGCCCACCTCCTCCTCTTCTTTCTCATTCAGCCACATTAGCTCCTTGGTGGCAGCTGCTACAAAGCCATGAAGGCTCTCCAGGGCTCGGAGCCGGGCCTTGGAGGAATTCTGCAGGCAAGAATATGTCAGCAGGTTACAGCTACCTACCTCCCCCAGCCCCACATGGCCTCCTCCACTTACCAGCAGCTTGGCATACTGTAGATCCAAGCGACCCAGACAGTCTCGGTAGGCACCCCGGGTGGCAGGGGAGAGCTGGCCCTGTAGAGCACAAAAGGGGTAAGGCCTGCAGAGCCTGGTACATGGCCTATACCCATGGACCACCCCAGGAGTGCTGCCCACCTCGTCACTCCGAGCCCGTTCGATCTTGGCCCGGAATTCCTCAATGGACTGATGCAGGCCTCGGTGGCTCCCCAACTGTGCTTCCACGCTGGGCAAGTCCACGCCCCATTCAGCACTGTCCACCCGGCGCTGGTTCTCCTCCACCCAGGCCAACAGGTCCTGAAGGTAGCGCAGGGTGGAATCCTCCAGTTCAGGACGCCTCTGTGTACTCTGCAGGGTCACCTGGGTCACAGGGGCAGCCACGCCCGCCTTCAGCCGGAGGTTGTACTCTGTGCGAATGGCCACCAGGCGCTCATGCAGACGGTATACCCTGGGAAGCAGAGGAATTGGGAGGGTCAGCTGGGCCCATTTTACCACCCTAGACCACATGGAAAGGGCATGTCAAGCCCTACCTTCGGTACATCTGCTCGCCCTGAGGGTGCCGCCCATCTTTGAGGGTTTGTACATCATTGAACAGCAGCCGGATCATGCTGTCAGCCTTGTCCAAGTCCCGTTCCACCTCCCCTGCCCGCTGTGGTGTCTTGCCTGAAGCCAGCAGCCGGACATCCTGTAAGGTGTTGCCTGTGATCAAGAGCCTGGCTGGCCCTCCTCCTAGGTCATACAGCCCCCTGCCACTTCCCCAACCTGAGACTCAACCTTAGCTGGCTTGCTGCCGCAGGATCCCATCCCTTCTTGCCCCTCCTGCCAACCCACACATCTTTCTGACATGTGGACAAGCTTTGACAAGCCTGTACAATCTAGCTCTTGGAGGATCCAGTCAAAGCAATTCTACGGGGCCTAAGATGGAGGCCTTTTATGATTTCCATAGGACCCTGTACCTCATCCCCCATCATCCACCCCTGTAATGTATCATCTTGACAGAAGCTTGCTCAGGCCCCACAGGCGTTAAACTAGCAGTAGGGACAGGTGTTGCCCCAGCAGTAAACTGCTATGAAGGAGGGGTTGGCCTACAAGATGGTAGGGTTTCCTGTCCAGAAACAGAAGCCATCCCTGCCCTGAGTAAGAGACCAAAGTTGGAAAAATATCCCAAGGGAGGAGCGGGTCCTAGTTTCCTCACCCAATGCCCTGCCCTGCCCACAGACCCAGGGAGGCCTGGCCAGAGAGTTAACATTTGGGCTCCTCCCACCTCCCTCAAAAACCCAGTCCCACCCCTTGCTCCTCCCTCCTCCTCCCTTTCCTCCTCCCCCTCACCGACTGCAGCAGGGCGTCGGCCTGATTCAGCTGCTCTTCGCACAGCCCAGCCTCCATCTGTAGCTTGCTCACAATGCGCTGAAGACACTCCAGCCTGCAACCCAGAGCATCCCTGAGACGCGTGGTGGTCTAGGGGGGCTGCCACACTCAGTGCCAGTGAGCAGCTCTCCCCAGCTCCAACCTCTCCGCTGGCCTGGGGACCAATGTCTTGCCTGCCTGAGGCAAGCTCAGGTTCCCTAGCCTTAGGGGGAATTTCCTCCCCAGGCAGTGACTCACCCTTGGGTGGCTTCCCTGTAACCACAGTGCCCCACCCACAACCCAATGCCAATTCCCCACACCACCCACCTCTCAAACTCGCTCCGGAGTTGCTTTTCCCGCTCTAGGATGGCCACATGCAGCTTGCCCCATTCCTTCTCCACATCCAGGGGGTGGTAGCCAGGGGGTACCTTGAGTTGACCTGCTTGCACTGCACCCTGGGAGCGAGACAGAATTCAGCCCCAAGCTGTAGATGGTGGGCATGTAGGGCCCTCAAGCCCCCAGCCCACCTAAGCTGGAAGAGCCCTGGTTCCAAAAGCTCAAAGGCAGGCACTGGGGGTGTGGAATGCCTAACTCACTTCTGTAGGGGACACTTCATCTACCTCCCCAAGGGACACCTCACCCATCTCCCCTAAGAAACACTCCACTCACATCCTCAAGGGACACCCCACTCAAATCCCTAAGGGACACTCCATTCACCTCCAGGGACTGGTAGATGCCCTTGGACCGGTTCTTGTCGGCCTCCTTGGCTGGAAGCTCTGTCTCCTTAAACTTTAGGAACTGGCACCACAGGATCTGTGTGGAGAAGAGTGTCAGGAGCCATGCCAGGGTAGGGAGAAGACCCTGGCCATGTGGGCAGGCCCACCTCTATCTCTTCAAAACTGGAGGGGAATTTTCGTTCCTCAAAGGCAGCGGTGTGGTGCCGGATCCACTGCAGCAGCAGCAGAACCAGCTCCCGATACTCCTGCCAGCGGAGCTGCAGCTCCTGTGGACACACAAGCAGTCAGGGACCAACGGGGCTGGACCTGCCTCCCACTGTCCCTGGGCTACTACTCACGTTGGCTCTCACGCCATCCTGTGCACCAGGCACACGGGGCATGGCATCATAAAGGGATGAGACGTAGGTGATGATGGATTTTTCATCAGGCTGTGGGACGTCGACATCTGTAGGAAGGGCAGGGTCAGAGGAACCTGTGCAGCCTCAGAGAGGCGAAAGGAAGAAAGGCCAGCAGCTTGTACCTTCAGGATCCAGGAGTCGAGTCACACCCAGGTCCCGCTCTGCCACAGAGAAGGCCTGGTCCAGGTTCTCTAGGTTGGTCTGGTGATACACTTTATTCATGTCAATGAGCATAGGTCTATGGACAAATGGGCGGGTAAGGCAGGAAGATGGGGGCAGTGAGGCCTAATGATAGGCTGGCCCAAGGCAAACTCCCCCACATAACCTGGTAAACACGGTGCCCTGATCCTACTCTCTTCTATTCCTCTAATACCCCCAACCCTGACCACATGAGCAGATCTGAAATGACCCTGTTGTCCCCATTCCTCAATAGCCCAATGGGGCTGTAATGGGCACTGGCTTATTGTACTGAGTAAAGGGTACAGTCAGCCTGGGGTCCCTGCAGCCTGCCCAGCTGCCAAGCCCTTCTGAGGTGTCCATGTGAGCAGAAAGAGCACCCCACCCTCAAAGGCCTTAAGGACCTGGAAGCTCTTCTGAAGATCCAGGAGCAAAAAGACAATACCCAGAAGGAGCTGGGTCCTGCTCCCTGGCACATTTCAGAGACAGCTGGATGGCTGGCACTCATCCCCATGGGCATGAAGTTACTGTCAGTAGGATATTCCTCCTGCCACCCTCTTGGCCCTAACTTCTCTGAAGATACTCCAACTGGGGTGCCTCCAGCTCACAGTCCCCTTTGCCCCCCAGGCCACATACTTGTGCCGATGGATGATTGCATTGAAGAGGCGACCATCACGCCAGCTGGAGGTGAAGTTGTCACAGCGCAGGCCCTGGTAGCCCTCTACCATGCGCTGTGACCACAGCAGCAGCTTCTCTTTGGCTGTCATGTCTTCCGACTGCCCACTCACCTGGATGTCTGAGATCTACCCCACACAGGGTAGGAAGCAGAAGTTCAGCCATAGCCACCCACCTGCCCAGCTGTCCACCTCCACCTGTTATCTATGACCACCTGAATGAAGGTAGTTGTGGCTCAGCACCCAGCACAGGGTCACAAGGCCCCATGTGAGGCAGCTCCGATGTCAGGGAGCCACTGTATCACAATGCCACAAACCCAGGCCACTCTAGAAAGCAGTTGCCACAGAAGTCAGGACCATCAATACCCGTTAATAACATGGGGTGGGAGGTGAACCCAGCCTAGGCACCCACCCCTTAGTGCACCCTACATTCCCAGTGACTGGCACAGAGTAGATATCGGCAAAGAGCATAAGAATGAGACCCCTAAACATGGCCTAGAACTTCTAGGCCTAGAAAAGTCTGTTGCATTGAAGATTGGGAGGTCAAGGGCCTCTGTCTTTGCAAGCAAGAGTGGGGTGTTTCCGCTGGTGGGTATAGCATGTGCGCCTGGCACTTCATCCATTTCAGGCCTAGGTCCGCTGTGAGCACACCCGTTGGCGTGTCCCTAGCTGTCTGTCGGAGGGCCTGCCAGCTATGTGACTCAGCTGCCGTGCCAGCCTGGCTCTCCTGCTCAGATCTCAGATTTGTGGCTTCCTGTGTGGCCAGCACAGGCAACGAGTGAGTCAGCCAGGCCAGCCCCTACAGCTCCAGAAGCTTCCCCAGGGCAGCAGCAGAGAATAAATTCCTCTAAGGAGGCTATGTGGGCCCTGTCCAGCTGGGGCCAGAGGGTACGGATAGGTGATTCTTAGAAAGGCCTGGGACCTTGGGCCACAGAACCAACACAGGGATGGGGCTAGCAGAGAGGCTTCCCGGAACTACCATTCCAAGAGTGCCCCCTGCAGGCTCCAGACAGCCAGCAAGTGGGCCAGCCCACCACCCTAAAGATCCCTGGGGGCAGCCACTATACCTGGAAGTGCAGGATGATGGTCCAGATCAGGCCAAGGGTCAGCTTAGGGTTGCCGTCAGCAATATCATCATTCCTGATATTCACCAGCTTCACCTGTGAGCAAGAGATTATCAGTCACCGGCCACAAGGCAGCAGCTCAGAGAGGGCACCTGAAGTTGGGGGAGCCTTACCTGGCGGTGCCGGAGATAGTCCAAGGCAATCTGGACATTCTGCAGCTTGTGGAAGCGCATCCTCCCCTTCTCCCGGGGCTGAGACAAGGCATGGCACAGTCAGTGTCCACACAGCTACTGTTGCCCCCATGCGCCACCCCCAGAGCCCCCCCCCCCAAGCAGCTGCAGCAACTGAACCCAAGGGTCTCTCCCGATTGGGCAGTAGCCCCTCCTACATTCCAGGTTCACCCATCAGAGTGAGGACAGGGAGGCTACTGGCCTAATGGACAGGCCCAGGAGGGCCTTGGAAAGCCAGTAACCCAAGTTATGGAAAAGAAGGAAAGGGGTGGAGAGGACACAATAGCTAGGGAGCTGCAGGTAGAGGGTAGGAGCATGGGGGGAGGTCCTTCTGCCTGGCAATGGTGGCCACTGCAGCTTCTGGTGAGCCCCAGCCCCAGCCCCAGGCAGAGCAGCAGGCAGGACCATAGGTAGCTTGATGCACAACCATCCGCCCACCCCAGAGCCAGATGTGGGTTGGGCTAGCCTGGCCACCAGTCCCAGATGAGCTAGGCTCCACATCTCAGCGAGCCCACGTGCTAGCACTCACCAGGCACAACCACTCACCAGGCGCAAGCTCCTGATTATGTCCCGCTCCCTTGGCTGCCCAACCAGAGCAGGGCAAAGGGTAAAGGGCAGAGATCAAGATTCAGAATCCAAGCAGCAGAGAAACCAAAGCAGAGCAGAGCATGAGGTTACTGTGTTAAGGCTCCAATGCAGAGGACAGCAAGGACCAGAGCAGCCTGTGGCAACGGAATCACAGCCACCCCCAGGCCAGGGCTTCCACATGATACAGAAACCTTGGATCAGGAGATGCACTGGCGGGAGGTGGGGCAAGGCCAGGCTGCTCCCAGGGAGGAGGCAGGAAAAGCCAAGCTACACTCAGAATGGTAATCAGGAAAGGGCCCAAGGAGAGATGACAGGCAGGGGTGTGTGTGTGTGTGTGTGTGTGTGTGTGTGTACATACCAAGCTGTCCCCAGAGAGGACCTCCAGCAGGGAGATGAGGTTGTGGCCATCTCGGAGGTCTTCGTACAGGTCACTGATGTGCCTCTGGGCCTGTAGGGACAATGGGGCTAAGGTGACCGCACGTTTTCCACAGCCACCTACAGCTGAGGAAAGGCAGAGTAAAGTAAGGCACAGCCCAAGAAAAAAAGAGAAAGGGGCACAGAAGTGCCCCTGTCCTACACAGGTACCTACCTCTGCCCTCCAGTGCTACGGCAGAGCCAGGAGATCAGAAGAGGAGCAAGAGGAGCAAGCGTGGGAGAAGACAGAAAATAACAGGTTTCAGAGATGAAAGAGGAGCACAGCAGGGTGAGGACACAGGGAGGGGATACAGGCTGGTGTCACCCCCCACATGCTGCCACCACCAACCTTGATGAGGTGTTTGTTGACCCACTTGGTAAAGGTTTTCTTCTGGACACGGTCCCGTTCATCTGGAAGAGATGAAGTCAGTTTACTTGGGGCTTGGGAGCTCAGGAGGCAGCCAGGGGTGACCACCATGAAGACCCAGGAGCCTGGCCAGACAACCCCACCTGAAAAGGACTAAAAGCAGCCCTAGCTTTAGGGCCCTTCCAAGTCACAGAGATCAGCTGGAACCCCAGCTCCCAGTCTGGCTAACACAGCAGAGACCAAGGAACCTAGGCCCAGCCAGCTCTAGCCCAGACAGGAGACTGGGCCCCTACTCAGCCCCCACAGTTTCCCAAGGAGATGGGAGGGTCCAGAGCCGCAGCACTGAGAACCCACGGTGCCTAAGTCACACAAGTCAAGGCCTGCCCCACCCCACTTGCTTCCTTTCAGGCTGTGCAGAGGCACTGCAGGGCCGCGCCAGCCAAGTGCTACACAGGGAGCTAACAGGGCAGCGGGTTCTCCCCAGGTCTCAGGGACCCTTTCTGCCCTGGCTCCATACTCCAGGCTCAGAAACCAATCTACACTGGCCTCTCATTATAGCCTGTCCCCCAAACCCAGACCCCTTAGTCTGGGCCCCCACCCCACCCTAATGCCAAGGTTTCCTGCCACAGGAAGCAGCTAGCCCTTCCTGCCACAGAGACCCATCCTGCCCAGCAGGAGTGCCTGCTACCTTTTTTCCCCTCCGAGGCCCTAAGCACCGCTAGGTAAAGGTTGTCCTCTGAGTTGGTTCTCTTGCCACCTAGGCCCTCAGGCTCAGGAACGCGGAGTCGGTGCTGAGACATGGCGCTGAACCCGCCCCTTCGTCACTCTCTCTCCACCCTAGGGTGCTGTGCTCTGGGCACCCAGGTGGCACACCAGGTCCTGAAGACTGGGGCTGCGCTGGAAGCTCTCTCGGCACAGGCTCAGCTCTAAATTGCAGTTGCAGCGGCCACTCCCAGTCGGCTATACTCCCCAGCAAGGCCGACCCACCTCTGAGCCCCACCCCACTTTGCCCGGCCCCCCTGAGGGGAGTGTCCCGGCGGGAAGGAGGAAGGCAGCCCCTCCCCCATGGTCACACCCTGGGCCCACCAGAAACAGGAAACCCGGGTTTCCTCTGTTGCCCCGCCCACAATGGGACTCAGAGGCTCAGAGGGGGACCTGGCACTGGCACCAGGACAGCGGAACACACACCATCCCCAAGGCCACCCAGAACTCCTGGTCACACATGAAGGGGAGAGAGGACTACCCCACCACCACACAGAAGAATGCCTGTGTCAGGGGCCAGCACTGAGGCCACACCTGTTTTAACATTCCAGCTATCCCTTCAGCCCTCCCACCTCCCTGCTGGGCCAAAAGGAACCCCAACCTGTGGAACACTTGGGTAGGAGGAAGGGACCAGTTACACTAAGCCACATTTTAGAACTGCTCTAAGAGGTGGCCAGGGCCTATCCCTCAGGCCCTGGGCTCCCTGGGCCCCTACTTCAGGGCTAGCTTGGCTTCCTAGAATCCCCTAGGGGTTGGGCTAGGTTTGCCCAACCCTAGGCCTAGCCAGGCAGAGCACACCTCAGGCAAAAGCAGCACATAGCTGGGCAATGACTCATCTGAGCAGGACCGCCTAGCCTGAGCTGCAGGGCACCTCCCCAAGAAGTGCTGAGGATGAGGGGAGCACTGGAGGGGGCACAGCCAGTGAGTCAGAGCTGGGAACAGACCTTAGTGCTGTGACTCATTAGAAAAGGAAGTGGAAATTGGGTGCAAGCTGGGTAGAGGGCAGTTTGCAGCTAGGTGGGGCTCAAAGTTGCAGCTGTTCAGGTTGTAAAGGTAGAGGATCAGGACAAAGGGCACAAGAGTCGCGAGGAATGGACCTTTCTCAGGGCCTCTGGCTCCCTCAGGTCAGTAAAGGGAGCCACCTACGGCCAGCCTTGGGACTGCATAGCCAGCCTGACCATAGGAAAAATGCACCACCCTACCACAAGAATTTTCCAGGACATGCTTCTGGCTTGATTCGATCCAGCTGTGAGCTGCTGAAGAACACCCTCCCTCCTTTTCCACAGTGCCTCCAGGCCTCTCTGTTCTAAGAAAAACTACCCTATTCCTGCTCCCTCTAGCCAGGAGAGGGCACCAAACCTCCACAGGGAGGGGGGGTGTTTGAGCTAACAGGGTAAAGGGCCCACCCCAAGCTGAAAGACACAGTCAGTTTCAAGGACCCTGTCAAGTTTCTCCTCGCTGCCCACACCTGAGGGTACCCCCCAGCTCCAATAGAACACTCCTGCTGTGCCCACAGTCTGGCCCAGCAGCCTGAGAGCCTACTGAATATCTACTCTCCACCCCCCTAGAGGTGTTCCAAAATCCCAAATCTGACCCCACACTGATCAGTAACCGAGTGCATGTACCTGAACATGTGTGCCTGGGAGTGTCTCACACTCCCTGCCCCAGGTTGGGGATTATGTGAACACGGGCTGCTTCCCCAGAGGAGTGGGCCAGCTGCCTTCCCACATCAGGAAACCCACTCTGCCGAGAAGGTGCAGAACACAGGAACAGGAATGGACTGCCATTCTGACAAGGGGCACAGACTCCTATATGTGGGCCAGGCAGTGGGCAAAAGAGACCCAGAAAGCAGATGGAACTGGGTGGAGCCAAGCAAGAGCAACATCCAGGCTCCAGCTCAGCCCCTTCTCCAGGCTTTTCTGTCATTAACAGACTTCCAAGAATGCTGCACCAAATATGGGACACTAGGACTCTAGACACTAGGACTCCAACTTCCAAGCCGCCTTCTGCACCACAAATCTCAGAAGCCACTGGGCCTCTGGTTGCCTCCTATCTCGTTCCTTGAAGCACCTCGCAGTCATTCAGACCTCAGATCCCCTCACGGTCTCTTCCAGTCTTACCCACCCTGGACCTGGTTGTGTATACCATTCACCTCACCAGCCTACTCAACCTCAGACCAACAGGCAACTCCTCCCAGCCTGACAGAGCCCCCATCTAGCCCCAACGCAGTCATGTCCTCTTCAAACACTGTCACACACTTCTAAAGGCTTCCCATCAGAGTCACATGGAGAGAAAACATTCTCTCAGGCTTTCACAGAGAGCAAATTGGTCAAGCAATGGCCGTGAAACATCCTCATGGCTGTCACTGACAAAGGATCTACAAAGTGCGTACAGGGCTACAGGATAAATCCTGAGGGTACTTGACTGACTTTATCAGATACAAAAGTTGTATTTCTTGTTATATAGGTCATGCTTTATCTTGGTCTTAACCATCCAGCAGAAAAGTAAAAAAACGAGGTATACGAAGTAAAGCCATGTAAATATGATGAGCTGTAAAAGGCTCAAGTCATTAACTTCTGAGGATAACCCACTAATATTACAGAATGCTAGACAGTGTTGGATTGTTTTGCTGAATTCAAACACCTATAGTATTTAGATGCCAATAGAATACCCACCTCTGACAGGACTAAACAAAAAGGAGATACAAAAGAAAGAACATTATGCATTTATATATACAAAATAGGATAGATATACAGCTACTTTCACTTAATTCAATGATTAGAAAAAAGTGTACTAATAGTGTTTGGACAAGACATCCTGTCTGCTTCTTGTACTATGGATAACCACTAAGAAGATAACAATGTACAATGTACTGATTATCGAAACTGTCGTATTAATCAGCTTTGAAACTGTCTCATTCATATTTGTTTCTCAATAAAATTTTAAAAAATTTAAAAAAGGCCTCTCATCTCTGACCCACCCCAGGACACCCTCCTACACACCTGTCTGACCCGGTGCCCTGTGCAAGACAGCTATACACTAAATCAGACCCAGGGGAAGAAGCTGCTGTCCTCTAGGAGGACCGCAGCCCGCTTCTACAGATGAAGGAACAGGTTACCCAATAACATGCTGGGAAAGAACCCCCTAAGACTGGAAAGGATGGGCCGGAGGAGAAAGCTCAGAGTCGTAAAGTCATGCCTGGCAAGTGCAAGGTCCTGGATTCGATCCCTCGTATGGGGGGGAGGGGATGGGGAGGGGAAGGAGCCCGGCTGGCCTAGAGTCCAGAGGCCTAAAGCCGCCCTCTGTGCCCTTTGTGCCCCCCCCCCCGCCGCCGAGTCCAGAAACCCAAAGCCCCGCCCTCTGTGCCCCCCTACTCCCAAGTCTTGGCTGCCAGCTGCCGGCGCCGGCAAACAGGGCGGAGCCTTCCACCCCGCCCACCTCCCATCCCCCTTCTCCAGAGACAACCCCCCTCTTTTCCTTCCCAGGTGTTTCCGGAGTTGGAGAGGCTGCACCTGAGCCAGGCCCCACCCCTAACCCAGCCCCTGCAGATGAACGCCCGAGGCCCCTCCGGCCCGGGCACCCACCGATGCAGCACAGCTGCTCGAAGAGGAAGCCCCGCCGCGCGCGCTCGCAGCCAGCGTCCAGCCAGCACGGCCGCTGCAGCACGACCTCCCTCTGCGAGGAGAAGGTGCTACCCGCAGCCATGAATCCGTCTCGGATCCTCGCTTCAGCCCACGCTGGAGGATGGTTCGGCTCTCCAGTACACCCCCGCCCGTCAGCTCTGAGACCCAAGAACCTGCCCCCGCAGACGCCCCGCTCCGCCCCTGGCCGGGAAGCCGCGCCCCAGCCGGTGGAGTTGGTAGCTGGAGTTGGTAGCGTACCCCGCCTACGCCCAGCGGTCTGCGTTGGGAACTCCCAACCAAGGTTTATTAGCGCTCAGAAAACTCCCCTACTAGACTGACGTCCTGCGGGGGGAGGGTGTTCACAGCCAGATGCGTAGTAGGTTCAGGGAATCCTAAAAAGAGGGGTATGTGTGGAGGCCACGGATAGAGCCAGCCAAGGATAGAACCGGTGTCTAAACCACGTCTGGCACTCCAGGGCAGCAAGCGAGCCAGGAGGGGAAGCAAGCCCCTTCCCCTCCTGGCTCAGGAGACAGAAGTGCGCCAGGGAGGGAGAGATGGCATCTGGTTACTAACCGAAAAGCTAGAGAAGCCCTCGGCCTGAGCATTACGTTAATTTCCCTGCCCGCGGCTGAGTCACCGGCCCTGGGGAACTCCTCGGCGGTGCCTGGAAGCCCCATCCTTGCTCACCCTCAGTATAGGAGGGCCGGCCCTGGAAGCTAAGACCCCATTAAGCCCGCTAGGGGGCAGCCCCAACACACCCCTGCATGGGGAATCCTGGCCAGAGACGCACCCCATTAGGACAGGCCCTCTGCCCAGAAACCCTGGTGCAGAACTGCCCAATCCCAGGGGCATTCAAGCTCCATTCACTTCAGCCCCGCCTTATCCTGTGCTGGGCCTAGCTGCCTCGGGACTAAGCCCAAGAACTGGTGACTTTGAACATGGGAGGGCAGGGCACCGCCTGGCTGCTCGTCCTCTGGCTGGTCCTGGGTACTGCTGGAGGGCACTCATGCACCTGCCTCACCTCCAAGCCCAACCCTATGCTGTGGGTGGAGCGGCCTGGGCAGGCCCGCCCCCAGCCCAGGTCAGCCTGTTCACCTGCCGCAGCAGTTCCTGTGTTCATTGTCCTGGTTTTGACAGCTGGGGAGGCACCTTCCTGGAGGAGTTAGACCCCATGCCAGCAACTGAAACTTCAACCCCAGTCTTTCCACCCACCTCCCCCTGACCAGCTCTAGGCCTGTGACAGCCACAAAGCCCCACCACCACCACCCTGTAAGCCCGCAGGGTCTTCAATGAAGGTCAAGGGGCAGGGACACCGATACCACTCTCAAAAAACACCTAGGCCTGCGCAGCTCAGGGACAGGAAGAGGAGGGCATGGGGCAGATGAGGGGCGGGGAGGAAGGCGGACCCTCCGCCCCGCCCCGCCCCTAGTCCTCTGGCAGAGACCCTGACAGATGACAGGGCCGGGACTGAAGCAAGGGTGCTTACCTTGCTTGTCCTGCACCTGTTGACGCCCCCTGCGCCAGTGCCACACGGCAGCCAGGGTAACGATGTGGCCCACAACCACTAGAGAGGGAAAGAGGCTTCCCGATGGCTCCATGACTGCCACCAGAAGCAAGCAGAGCCTGCTTCTGTGGGCCCAGGGGCTGGCGTGGAGGGCAAGCAAGAGGGGATGCCCCAGGGACTGGGACACCCTGCTTTCAGCAGCCGCCCTAGGGCCCTATCCACACTATCTGTCAGCAGCGGCAGGAACAACGTCCTGTCGGCTGCACCAATTCCTCCAGCCCGGCCTCCCCCGCCCTCCTCCCTCCCACACTCCACACAGCCGGCTCAGCTGTCCCTGCGCAGAGCTGTCTACGCTCAAGGTTAGCTACAGCCTTAACCCCTGCCTACCCACAGCCACACCCGCCAGGAGGAGGGGCCTGCAGCAGCTCAGACTGGGCTGCAGCCCCCCAGCACTGCCTGGGCAGCCTTCACTCTAGTCTTCACCCAGCTGCTGTCCCCCACAAGGAGGACCCAAGGCCCCACTTTATCTCCAGGGGTGCCCTCTGAGGACAGCTGCCAGGTGGACAGATGCCAGTGCCGCAGTCCTAACTGCCCCAACCATACTCAAAAACATGTGGACTCCTCACAAGCCCCAAGCCCATGTGGGCCCTGGACACTGTCTGAGGAGAGGCCAGGAGAGGGTGAGAAGTAGGCTGTGTCAGGCGAGGACAGAGCCTCTCCCCTCAGCCCCAGGTGCTGTAGGCCCCGTCCCACTGGGCTCTTAGAATACTTTCAAGGGTTGCCCCACCTACCGGGCACGATCTTCATTGGGGACAGCGACAGGAGCCCACAGGGCAGACCGGGACCGGGCGAGGGGTATGGGGAGGGTCACAGGCCCCTCAGAGGCAGTAAGCCTGGCGGCAGCGGCACCAAGGTGGGAGGAGGGCAGGCTGTGTGTGCGGCTGTCAGCAGCAGTTTGTGGGGGAGGGGATGGTGGGCAGGGGGCCCAGGAGATATAAATATCTGTGGAGGGCAAGCAAGGCCCGTCACTTGTCCAGACTTAGAACATGACGTGTGGAGTGAGGGCACCCCGGCCTGGGCTCACTGCAGTCCCATCTGGTTGGGCGTCACCACTGACACACACACCCCTACCCCAACCCCAGAGATGCTGTAATAAGGAGTCACCTGGCAATAGGATCTACCTTGGAAAGGTTCATGGGGTTCAGGCTGAAGTCTCCCTGGAAGACAGTGTGGTCCATGCCCTGCCCACCTTTTGAGGTGCTCTTGAGAGCTGACACATGGCTTGGGGTGGGGGGCCCATGCCCTTCTCCCCGGGCAAGTCATTCAACACAACACCGGGCCACAGGTGGATGGGACAACCTCCCCAAGGTCACAATGCTGGTCCGAGACCGTGAAGCCCCAAGTTGGGGTCCAGTCCACATGTGTGTGCCTGCCCCATGGCATGGAGTATCACTTTCACATCAAGATACCACCACCACCAATGTGTGAAAGGCAGAGATTGAAAGTCTCAACTGCAATCAGACCCACACCACACTTGCTGTATCCGCCAGTAGTCCAATCTCAGTAAACGGAGGTAAACAGGATGTGTGTGTACACATGTGTTCGTGAGGGGACACAAAGTCATGTCCCTCTCCTCCCAAGTGTCTGGATACTCTGGGCTTGATCCCTCAGGCTCTGGTAGACAGACCCCATTTTATAGCACTTCCTGTCAAACACATTGTATTAATTAAATCCTGTACCATGAATGTGTCACGCAAATGAGGAAATAGGCACAGAAATGGTAAGAAGCTAGCCCGTGGTCCCACAAGGCCACAATTCTCTGATGTACTTGGCCTCAGCCTTCAGCAAAGCACAAGAAACTAACTTTGTCCCCTGATTTGGGGTAGGAGATCGTAGCCTATCCAGTGAAGAGCAAACGAGGCCCATCCACTCTCCTACTCTCTAGCCTCACACTTCAGAAACTCATTTCTGAAGGAATCTGGCCTACAGTGGCTAGCTCTGGGTAGCGAGGGGTTGAGCTACCTCAAGGCAGCCTGAAGCATCAGGGACACTAGCTGCCCCAAAGACAGGCCACAAAGGGTCTGACTCCTGGCCAGGCCCAAGGCAGCAGCTGACTAGCAGCAGGAAGGGTCTAAGTGAGCAGGCACAGTCATGGGTCCTCTCAGCCCGTCCCCTGCAGGAGCTCAGAGCCTCAAAGGAGCCCATGTCCCCAGAGTCTGAATGAGTGAGTACATGTCCTCCCAGGAAAAAATATGCCAGGCTGTGGGCAACCCATCTGCCACCCAAGGTCTGGGATTGGAGATCCCATACCACATCTTCTATCCTCTTAAGACCCGTAACTATCCCTGCATCCCAGATTCCAATGCTTGAAGTCAAGGGGATGGGACTGGGGGTGGTCCAGGACCCTCAAGGTCTCCCGCAGGCCGCCAAGAAAAGAACAGCACTATCTGGAAGCCTTGGTCCCTGCCCACTTCCTTTCTTCTGCAGTCACAGCCCCCACTGTTGCCGCACCCTACCTTGGCCCAGCTGGATCAGCTCCTCCATGCTGTACTTGTCCATGGCTGCCTGCTGGCCAAGCCAGACTACTCCCAGAGCCAGCACAGAGGAAGGCAAGGCAGGATGGAAGGAAGGGGTGGGAGATAGAGGGAGGGCTTGCTCTTGCCCTGGTCTCCCCACCCAGCTCTGAGAGTAGTGACTCCTCCTCACAGCCACCCCTCAGTCAGCCAGCAGAGCTGAACTAAAGCCCAGCAAACCAGCAGGTCAAACCAGCCCAGGTGGCTGGGCCCAGGGGGAGAGGAAACAGGCCCTGGGTCCCCAGCCCACTGGTCTTCCCTATTGAACCTG
The DNA here is from genome assembly GCF_000260255.1 of Octodon degus. Classification (NCBI taxonomy): domain Eukaryota; kingdom Metazoa; phylum Chordata; class Mammalia; order Rodentia; family Octodontidae; genus Octodon; species Octodon degus. Next base: position 3,576,775 of record NW_004524680.1, on the reverse strand, counting down.
CCCCATCCAGCCCACCCCACAGCCTTTCCCTCCACCGGCCCCGCCAGCCTGGCCCTGCCACCCCACCCACCCACATTCCAGGCGTCCATGTGCCCAGCCCATTCCATGAGACCACGTGGAAGCAAGCAAGAGTCCCACACTCCTCCATCCACTGCTGACACTCATTCCCCAGCCCCCAAACCCAGCAGCCCTTTCCTCCACCTGTCTCCAACTATCAGCTCAGTCCCAGGTACTGTGGTCTCTAAGTTCCAGGCACGTAAGACACATCCTAACTGCCCACACCTCTTCCACCCAACTGTATAGAACCCAGGAAATACAATTTTAGTATATGTACTGCCAAAGAAGCATAGAACCCAGGAAATACAAACTTAACCTCACCACAGGACGGGTAAAAACCTGCAGAGTTTCAGATTTCTTTCAAATAAGCAAGATGATCCACATGCAAAGCTAATGTTCATCCCCAAATCTGCCTTGACCTACAGCCCACCCCAAGGATATGCTGTGAAGCTTGTAAAAATAACAAGGACCTCCAAGTCCCTTCCACCCATTCCCTCCATGTGAGGAGTCAGGATACACAGGCATATGTCTGTGTGAAAGGGAGAAGTAATGCCCACGTGGGCCATTTGTCCAATGCACTAACCAGGATGTCCCCTCAGAAGCAGTGTCCTGCAAACACATAGGATGATTTTCCACATGTTGTAGGCTCACTGAATTCTGATCCAGGCAAAGCAGGATTGTTTGGGGTATAAATGAAATTCACAAAAAAACTTGGCAGCTTTCTAGCAGGGGATACCCCAGGCCACACCCTCTCTGAGGGACAGCTCTTGGCAGGGCTGTCCTCCTTACCCTCAAGGTCCTCCTTAATTGCTCCTGAGGCTACCTCCCTCCCACTCTGTCCTCACCCCATAGGTATGGGGATTCCCTGAGGCAGGGGCTGTTTGGGTCTGAACAGAAAATAGACACCCTGGAAACTGGGTATGGCTTGGTCTGAGACTTCTGGGAGTGGGGCTTGGGGCTCATCACACAGACCAGCAGAGCAGAAGGAGCACAGTGGTCTGGGGCTGGGTACAGCAGACACTCCCTGCTACCCTACCATGTCCTGGCTCCCTAGCCAGGGCTGGGTGGGAGAGCCCATCTGACCGCGGCCTTTATCACCTGACCTGGGCCTTCTGCAACTTCCTGGAGGGGACATGCTATGCAGAAGGACTGGGTCCCCTGGCCCACTACTTGTTCACTTTTGAAACTCTGAGAAGTCAACATTTCTGGATGCCATCAGAAGCATTCCAGGCTGTATATGGACCCATCATTTCCCAGCCACCAATGTGGGCCTGGGGACCCAGCCCTGGCCACAAACCACACCCAGGACCCAAGGCCCCAGGCTTAGCCCTACAGGGTCAAGAGGAGGGAGAGGGCCTGTAGAGCGGCCCTGACTCAGCCTGAAGCTGGAGCTCATTTCCTGTTGGAAACTCTGAGCTGCCACTGGCGGCTGTGGCTGGGAAGGGAAGACTGAGTCACCTCCATCAGCCACAGGGGTGCCCTCCACTCTGCCCACTGAGGCCACACCCAGATCCCCCTCCTGGCAACAATGCCAAATGCCTGCACAGCTGGCCCCGCCTGAACACAGACCAGGAAGGAAAGCAAGAAAACGAGAGAACTCCCCCCCATTCACCACACCCTTGAGCCAATAATGCAGAGAGTGATTTTACCCAAGTAGGTCAAGGTGGGCAGGGGTACTAGGTGGGGAGAAGGACCCAGAGTCCAGTCAAGAGCTCTTCATCTCATACCACCTCCTATTTACAACAAAGGGCCTATAAATAGGAAGAATCTATTTACAGGGAAGCTGGAAGACGACTTGCCCAGGACCATGAGGAAGGCACCCCTCATGCCACAACCTCCCCAACCCTGGTCAGGGACCTACTGGCCTAGCCCTGCCCTAGCAAACAGTTGTGCACGGTATGGATTCTGAGCCTGGATCTCTTCACTGCCTCCCCAGGACAGTGCTGCTAACTTTTGCTATCCTCCCTCCAGACCCACTCCCATCCCCTAGAAAAGCTCCTCCTTATGTGGGGCACCACAGAGGGAGGTGGGTACAAGCCTGCCTTGCACTGGGGGACCCAGGCTGCCTTAAACTGGTAGAGAGCAGTGTACCCCTGGAGAGAATACTTGTACTCAGGCACAAGGCACATATATCTGTCCCCCTGGGTCTGGTCACAGGGTCTTGGGGTCACAGGGAGGGGTCCTGTCCTATCCTAAGACCTGGTTTCCATCTGATGGGCTCACCTAGGCCCTGGACCAGGTCAGCACCTTCATGCCTTGGCCTCAGCCCCACCAGGGTTGCTCCTGCTTGGGCTCTGCCCTTCTCCCCTCCCCGACCACATTCCCCCATCCTCCCTCTACCCCTATCCTGATGCCATCCAAGACCTCAAGATGGGGTCACAGGGCATGCTCACCATGTGCAAGACAGAATCTGAGCCATACAACCACATATCACCCCCACTGTACAGACTTAAGACTCAGAGGTCAAACAGCTTGTGTAGACCACACTTCTGGTAAAGCTCATGCCAGCAGCTCTTCTGCATGCCCCCTACTTCTGAGCAGAAGGATATCAGGACAGACAGGCCACTGGGACAGAGAGGAAAGTGAAGAAGAGACAGTGCTGGAGAGAGGCCCAAGCTGGATCAGGCCAGTCCAGATCCCGCCCCCCCAAAGGATTTGCCTACCCACCCCAAGGTCCTCAACTTAGGAGGAGGAGCCAATGAGTTCAATGACCAGAACATCCAGCATCCTTGGGCAGAGAGGGCGCCACCTGCTGGTGAGAGCAAAGGCCCTGCACCCACTCTGCCCATCAGGCCTAAGCCTGAGCACTGCAGACATCAACAGACCCCTTCCCACCCACCCCTCTCAGCCTATCGCCAGAATGAAGCTGACCTGTAGCTGGGGAAGGCTCTGGGATGGGCATGGCCAGGGTCCCTGAGGTGGTGACAGCCACCACAGGAGTTTCAAGTGCCCCTTCCTCAAGTTCCTTCCTGCGGTAGTTCCGCCGTTCCTCTCGGGCAGGGTCTTCAGCCAGCAGAGGTCCCCGCTTGGGTGGGCAGCTCAGGGGCCCCTGCACAGCCTGCACATGTGGGGTGCGACGTGCGGGCATCACCATGGCAACAGGGCGGCGCACACGCTGCAGAGAGGCAGGCACAATCTCCGGTGGCAGGTGCAAGTACTGGCGTAGGTGAGCGATGCCTTCGTTGGTTAGGTACCAGTAGAAGTGGCGCCAGGCAAAGGTCTCCCGTACCAGGCCCCGAGCCCGAAGGGAGGCCATGGCACGGATGACCTGTAAGTTGGTGACACCAGGCACGTGGGGGTGCAGACTTCGGGGCCTTCGATCCTTCTTGGCCACCATCACGCCCTCACGGAAGAGCACCTCATAGATGGACCGAAGCTGGTCTAGTGGCATGAGCATGCCAGCCACCATGGCTGCCAGTTCCAAGTGGTCAGCACAAGGACAAGGGCAGCAGGTGGGGCACAGCAAGGAAGCCAAAGAGGCTCCCTCAGCACACGCAGCAACAGCGGGAGGGAGGCAGCCTCCGGCGCTAAACTCAAGGGCACGGGCTCAGCAATGTGGCTCGGGCGCCTGGCTCTGTGGATTCCTGCCGGCGGTGCTGCCTGCCTGAGCCTCCCGCCTGCCCGCCCTCCAGGCCGCCTGGGCCGGCCCCCTCTGACTCAGCAGCAGGGCCAGCCCCTCCCACCCACGGCACAGACAGGGCCCCTTGCAGAGTTGGGGGCACCTCAAGGCAACGGCCACCTCCACCACTCCCCCTGCCCCTCCCAGGTCCCACAGCTCCAATTTCAGAAATTGCATCAGCTTCTAAAACACTTCTTCAAGGTTCCTAAAATTGAAGAGAAGGGGGAATACAGAACACAAAGCCCAGGAAAAAGTAGCAGAATGGACAGAAGACAGGGAGCTGAGAGGACAGACCCTGGGTGTGGTCTCCAGGAGTCATTCATTCACAAGGGTCTGGAGAGGCGACTGCTGAGTTGTTTGAATGGGGGCTCAATAAAGGTCTAAAAGAGAAGTGGGGCCTGGGATGTAAGCTCAGATCTTGAGGAAAAGGTCTGAGGGACAGCAACAGGGGGCAGCTGCCAGAACACAGGGACAGGCAGTTACAGGAAGCCCTGGCTCCTATCCATCAAGCAGGCAAAAGGACAGTCTCCATCTCCAAATGCCAGGCCTAGAGACAGCAGTCACCAGATTTAACACTTCCCATTCCAGGCCAACTCAGCAGTAGTCCAGAAACACAAGGTCTACTCCTAGACCACCGCACTCTGAACAGAGCACAGAGTGGGGAACTCTGGGTGGGGCCCTTATCCACCCTCACTCCAGAACAGTTGTCAGAAGCCAGAAACACCCAGCTGCCACAGGGAATCAAAGTCACCAACTGCCCCTGGCCTAGTGCCCCTGCTGCCCACGCAGCCTCATAACCTTGTACCTGCCCAGGTCTAGGGAGACAGATTCAGAGGAAGAGAAAACTGCCTCAGGAGGCTCTGGGAGCAGCCCAGCCACACCCATCATCACCTCCAGGGCCCCACCACTAAGGGTCCAACCACAGATATCCTGAGTGCCCCACTCCCACCCAGTACAACTCTCCGAGCTATACCATCAACCCCCACCCGGATCCTCGCTCTCCCCCAAGCCGACACACCCATTCCCACCAAGCACTGCGAACCGGGAACTGATTATAAATAGGGCGGGGGTGGGGGATCCTGCGGTGGGAGTCTCGGCCAGCGGCAGGCAGGCAGCCAACAAAGCAGCCTGTGGGGCGGGTTTATGAGCTGTCACCATGGCACTGTGAGCAGGCTGAAAACAGCACACACCAACACACACAGCTCACACACAGGGTAGCAGAGCTGCAGTGGAAACTCTGAAGGTCCAGGCCAACTGTTCCCAGAGACTTCCGGTCAGGCAGCTCACTGCGGCTAGGATCACCCTAAATCCCACCCCTAGCCAGGCCCAGATGAGAAGAAGACCAGCCCCCAGGAGACAGCCCCAGGAGCACATGGTGCTGGCAGGAGCACATGGTGCTGGCATATGGACAGCAGGACAGCCCTCAAAGGCCACAGCTCTGCAGGACCCTCCAGACCCCTGGTGCTGTAGCCTTGAGAACAAGCACCAGCTGGGGTCCAGGCCTGCCCTCAGGCCAGCCCAGCCAGCCCTGTGCCCACAGAAGTTTCTATTCTCAACAGATGTGGTGGTGCATGCCTGTAATCCCAGCATTCTGTGAGGTTGAGGCAAAAGAATCACAAGTTCTAGCGCACCCTGGGCAAGTCAATGACTGAATAAGACTTTATCTCAAAATAAAAATGGGGGGGGCCTGGCCCTAGCTCAGTCCTTTAAGTGGCTGCTTCCACAAAGCTGTCAGCCTCAGGTTGCTGGAGTTCGAACCTCACAACTCTCCCGCTGGCCGAAAGTGCCCTGAAGGCATTCGAGGAAGAAAAAAAAACAAAAACAAAATAAAAATGGGTGGGCATGTAGTTTGGGGCAAAGGCCCTGGGTTCAATCCCTAGTAAAGGGGGGAAAAAGTTTCTACTTTACTGGCCTGTGCCTCAGCACCTCCACTAGCCTCCTGCAATCCCTACTCTGACCACCATACAACCTCTTTATGCACTCAGCCCCTCCCCACGCAATATTACCCACACCATCATCCTGACCTCATTAGCCTAACACCCTCAAATTTCCAAACCCCTCAACAAACCAACCCATGGCCCCCACCGTGTCCCCAAATGATCCCAAGCCACACAAGGGCCCTTATCCCTTGGGCCTAAGCTGCTTCCACTTGAGCTTACAGGGGTGCAGCAAAGGACCCTACACAGCCCTCAGTCCTGCCACCTCCAAGCTTCTGGGCAAAGGAGGTGGGGGAACGGGTCTGTGGGAATTCCCCCTCCCGCCAGCAGGAGCACCACAGCCACATGGAGCAGCAGGGAGGAGCCTGGAGCCAAGTGTGTACACGTGCGCATGTGTGCGTGCACAGACACCATGCAGGTCCAGGTATTCCCCGAGTCCCTGGGCTTGGGGGTCGTCCCCCCACCCATCTTGACCCCACCCTGCAGTACTGCAGCCCTGGCAGCTAATGCAGCATTTGGAGGGCTTGAGAGGTGAGCTGGCTGGCCCTTCTCCCCGACCCTGTCCAAACCCCTCCAGGTTTCCTGGGCAACCAGTCGGAGCCTTAGGGCAGCCCCCACCCCACCCCCACCAGGACAAAGCACCGCAGTGTGGCCTTGCCCGGGGCCAGCCCGCCAGGCGCCTCTGCACAGTGATCTAGGCTGCAGGGTGCAGACTGGGGCGGGGGAGGAAGGGGCTGTGGCTGCAGGGCTGAGCTCTCACTGTCCTTGCCCCGCTGCCGGCCACCACCGTAGCCAGCTCCATACACTTCACTGCAGGGCTGCAGAGTGCCGCAGCCACCGCACCCCGCCCCCTGCCCCAGGAGGAGCCCTGCAAGACAGAAGCCTGGGGTCTCCTGTGCCTCCAACTCAGCACTGCCCCCCCCCGCCCGACCCTCCCCAAGCCGTGCAGCCTAGAGCTGCAGACCACCCGAAAACTGTCTTCAGGGGCTGCATCCCGCCAGAGGTCACTGGGTGGCCCGAACCGGCCCTGACTGCACCTTTGAGGGAGCTGATCTCATGCTGGATGGCTCTCGAGGGGTCCATGTCTCCGTCTGGAGCTGAGTGCGGCGTTACCGTCCCAACAGAATCCAGCCCCGCACCGCACTGCCCAGGACAGCACCGCAGCCTGGGGGAGGAGCCAGGAGGTGCAGGGCGGGACTTGCCGGCCAGGGGTGGAGCTTCTGCTGATCAATGCTCCAGGACATGGTAGTCCCGGGCGCATGCTCCCGGTCCTGTACACACACACACACACACACACACACACACACACACACCCCTCCCTATTCTGTAATGGTGGTCCTGTAAACCTGCTAATTCTTGCAGCCTGCCCTGCCAGGAGACCGCAGAAAGGCAGGGCCTGCCCAACAGTTCCCAGCCTCCGCTCCCACAAGCCATACTTGAATAGCCTGCAGGATGCACATGTGCAGAGCATGGCTGTGGCCTTGAAGCTCTAGCCACGCACTCCCTGCAGGAGACAACTCCTAGTCTAGACCCTGAGCACCTCAAGAGTGGAGCTAGAGAGCTGCCTGCAGTCATGACCAACACCTTATACTGGCTCAATTCACCCAAGAGAAGCGGCAGCTGTGCCTTCTATGGGCCATGCCCCCTGCCCACGCCTGGGTCATCCCACCCATCCTTATGGGTCAAGATGTTCCTATGTCCCACCAGGACCCAGCTTTGGCTTCTCTCAGCTGGTCTCCTCTTGCGATGCTCTTGGCAGCCTAGCTCTGCAGGATCCATCCCACAAGCCAATTCAAAGTAGTTCAGGCCAAAACCCTAGGGGTCCTCAGCCCTCACAGCCAGGACCACAGGACCTGCTGGGTCCTTCTATCTGTCCATCAGCTTGGCACCATCTCCACTTCCACCATGATGACCTACAGCTCCTTGAAGGACCCAACTCCACACAACAACAGATGCTCTGCTCCCACCATCATAGGCAGCTAAATTAGATGGAAATGAACAGTCAGAGAGGGATTAAATGAAGGCACATCAACACTGTGGCTGGAGGCAAATCTGAAAAGGGTCAGGTCTCAAGGTGGAGGTGGGTAGCCAGGTTACAAACCTCCTTAGAACTAAAGAACAGTTTGAGGCTAGGGAGATGGCTCAGTAGAATAAGCACTTACTTGACAAGCACAAGGGCCTGAGTTCACTCCCTGGTTCCACCAAAAAAAAAAAAAAAAAAAAGAAAAGAACAATTTGAGATTATATTGTAACTAGCACTACCTGGTTCAATAAACCCAGCTATGCACCAGATGCACAGATGGGTGACCAGAACTTCTGGGCCAATCTATACTCCTACCCCTTTCCAGGATTTTTTAAAAACAGATTCAAATCTTTATTATCTCAAAATTATACAAGTCTTTTACATATATATATTTATACACACACACACACACACACACACA
>NW_004524680.1:3566630-3568618 GCF_000260255.1 Octodon degus | reverse complement strand
TTTTGGTGGAACTGGGGATTGAACTCAAGCCCTTGCACTTGCCAGGGAAGCACTTATTCCACTGAGCCATCTCCCTAGCCCCATATTTTGTTATTTAAATTACCTCTAAATGGTTGATGTACAATGCACCTTATGCATCTTTTCCTTAAACTCAGCCATGAATTACAATTTCATCAATATGATTATTCTAAATAGTCATAAAGATGTTGGGAAGGTTTGAGGGCCACAGCAGAAAATGCCAACAGCACAGACTCTTCCCTGTAGAACCCAATGACTACCTGTTGAAAGTGCTTTTCAAGATCGCTGATTATTTATGGCTGATCTTAAAGCCGGTCAGTCAAATTACAGAGTTCCTTTTCTGAAACATCAAAGGGCATTTTAAAAAATGGAAGAATTTGCTTTAGTAATCTGCTGAGGCAAACTCAAAGTTATGATTATCTGCATGCAGTAACACTCTTTAAACAGTTTTGAAGAATTCATACAATTTTATTAGGAATGTGTTAAAGAGTGCAGGTATTCCCATACTGATTTCACAGAAGGACAAATGCTGGTAATAATAGCTAACATCTAACATCTAAATTCAAGCTAATGTAGATTTAACAGGCAATTAATATGGCTAATCATAAGCCACAATGCACAGGGTCTGCCCTTTGAAAAGATGGATTAGTTCAGTCCACATTTCTGGTGTTATCTAGGTACAAAAGAAAAAAATAACCCCCCAAACCACTTTTAATTTAGCCAAGTGTTTATACACCCTTGCTACATTACATACTTCATTCCTTTTTGGACCAACATTAGTTAAGCAATTATACCTGTAATCCAACAAGTTGACCCATGTTGTACCCACGTTGTGATCTTGCTGTATAAAATACTATTGACAATGAGTTTCAATGACTACCCAGTCAGGACCCCTCCTGAAAATCCAGGAGCTATTCTTCCTAATATTATTTACACTAAAACTCTCCTAACTACCTCTTTTGGTTTACAACTTTATCCCTCAATGCTGTGGGACCACCCATTTAGCACATCTAACATCTAATGGGTTGGGAGTTATCCCACCTCACCACCCACAACCATCACCAATGGACTGTATCCAACAGAGAATGTCCAAGCTGGTAGGGTGTCGTGAGATCAGCCTCTCTCTGTACACCACAGGAAATCATAGGACTAAGTGGACCATGCCTACACTACAGGAGTGTATCCGCCCCCCATGCCCCCGTGCTAAGAGGAAGTGGGGAACAGGAATGGCCTTTACAAGACGTGGCCAGCTGCCTCACCCCTACCAGACTCAAATCCGCATCTATCTGGTATCCTCTCCTGGGTTCCCCTCCGGACCTCTCAAGTCCATACCATACCAGGCTGGACTATCTCCTTCAGGCTCCCGTGCTTTATGCAGGCAGGCCTGCTGTGTACCAGGCGGAGGCTGTGGTAGTGGACGTGATGACGACACAGACTGCCAGGCAAAGAAGCCAGGTGTCAGTCCACCCAGCAAAACGGAGGGTCCTCGGCCCCATTCCTGCCCTCCCGCAGACTCAGCCGGTCCAGGGCACAACGACAGTTTCAGGAAAAACCAGTTGCTAAATTTTGAGAATAGTAAAGAGTGAGGGATTAAAGCAGAATTCTGTGAATCATTACACTTAAATTCCTACATTTTAGTAAGCTATGTCTGATTAAACCTAGATTTGGCTTGCAAGCAAACAGGGCTTCCTTATTAAGCTACCAATAAAACTGACATATTTATTTTATTTTATTTATTTTTGTATTTGTGTATTTAGTACAGGGTTTACAGGGTCTCACTACCCAGCTCAGACTCATGGTGATCTACCTGTTTTCAGCCTCTCCGATGCTGTGATTACAGACACGCGCCATCACGCCAGTCTCAGTGGCCAGGTCAGCAGGCGTGGGGGTGGAGCCAGGGATCAAACCCCTGGTCCCTGCACTTGCCTAAGCAGGTGCTTAGCCCACTGAGCTATCTTGCCAGCCGCTAG
>NW_004524680.1:3566005-3566530 GCF_000260255.1 Octodon degus | reverse complement strand
CAGGCCCTTGCACGTGCCAGGGAAGTGCTTATTCCACTGAGCCATCTCCCCGGCCCTATTTTTTTAAATATATAAATTAACTAAATTGGGGGGGGGAGTACCAGGACTTGAACTCAGGACCTTATGTTTGCCAGATAGGTGCTGTGCCACTGAGTGATATCCCAGCCCCTATAAAATTAAATTTTACAAGACCACAGGATTTGTTTTTTGGACAAGGTTTCACTGTGCAGCCCAGGCTGGCTTGAAACTCATAATCCTCTAGCCTCAGCCTCCCAAGTGCTGAGATTATACAAGTATGCAACCACTCCCTGCTTAGAAGACTATGGTTTTAAAGAATTGAAAGGCAAGGATGGAGAAAGTTCTGAAAAGTTGCATCTTAGGGGGTTATGCATTACCCAGCTCTTACTCTCCAACCTCAAGTCAGGCTGTCCATTTGTGTGTAACCACCTACAACCAAGGGGCTCTTAAAAAGCCATAAGCGGGGTCGGGGAGATGGCTCAGTGGAATAAACGCTTCCCTGGCAAG
>NW_004524680.1:3560290-3565515 GCF_000260255.1 Octodon degus | reverse complement strand
AAAAAAGGAAAAAAGAAGGAAGAGGAGGAGGAGGAGGAAGAAGAAGAGGAGGAGGAAGAGCAGCTAAGTGGGGAAGAGAGACAGGTTGCAGATAGCCACCAAAGGAAGGAGGGTGCACAAAGGCCCTGAGTTAAGAAGCGGCTACAGCCAAGACAAACACCAGGATAGCCAGATCTGTGGCTGACAGTGGACAAGGGTCTGAAGACAAAATATGTGGGCTATGAGGAAGTAGAGCCAGTGCGGAGAAGCCTGGAAACCCTGATTATCCTGCTTTGATTGGTGAAAAGCACATCTGGGACCTCTCCACACATCACTTGGTCTTTTCCACTCCACTGCCCAGAGATAGCATCGTTCTGAGTCCCTGTGAGTTCAGCAACTCACAGGAAACCAACTCACAGACTACAAACCAGTTTTACTGAAAAAGCATGTGAGTCTGTAAAGGGGCAGCACACCCCTAACGGGGTTGGGCTCCCTGATACAGCAGGAAACCTTGGGCCTCAGTCTGATCTAGCCAGCGCTGGTCCTCAAGCCCAAGATACCTAGGCCAGGGGCTCACATCCTGGCTAAGGCCCAAGTTCTCTCTAAGCTTTCTGCCAGGAGGCAGTGTATGCCTTGGTGGACTCCGGAGCCCAGGCCAAGCCTTGACAATGCAACTAGACCCTTTCTTCTGCAGAGGCACCCATTTCCCAGAAGTTCACAGTGTCATCATCCAGAACACATTTTTGTATCCACACAAGTGATTTAACCCTCAGCCACCATGGGAAGGGGCTGTTTCTGCCCATTGGGAGTGTGATGCCCATCAGAAGTGCACGCCTGAGCTCCGAGTGGCCCTGGGGCACCGGCCCTTGGGGGTCCTCCCTGGCCCTCTGAAGAGGCACTGAGGCTCAGCACTCGTCCTCCTACTGGCCTCACCGTGGTGCTGCTTCAGCTGCAACCCTAGAGCCCAGCTCGGAAGGCTGGAGGATGACTCTTGATGTGGCACATTGCCACAGAGGCAGAGCCTTCCTTGGCCTGAAGCGAGGCCTTGGGAAGCTGAAAACCTGCCACAGGCTGCTTGGTGCTGAGCTAGAGCAGTGGCTCCGAAGCTCCTGCCTCTGCTCTCACTACAGCAGTTTGAGTGAGGAAGAGGGCGACAACGGCAAGGCCAGAAGCCTGGCCACATCCTGGGTTCCATCTGCCAGGCTCCCCGCAGGTATCAGCCTGGCAGGCACTTCCATCCGCGCCAAGGAAGATGTCAAGCTCCTGCTCTACTGGAAAAGAGGAATTCAAGCCCTGTATCCACACCACGGGGTCCTGAGGGAAGCGGAGGTTCAGTGTCTGAGGGGGAAGTGCCTGTCTCACACAGGGCAGAAGAGGCCTGATAGGAACTGGACTGAGCCCAGGGTATGCCTGAGAAAGTTAACCATTTCCTGACAAAAGCAGCAAAACTGCATAGGGCCTTCCTATTTAAATGTTTTATGTTGCAAACATAACTTAACTTAAAATGTACCCTGAAAAAAAAGAAAAGAAAAATGTGCCCTGGTGCCTACATGAGACATGTGGAAGTCTTAGAACATGTAGACGCCCTGGGGCCCATTTCAGAAAGGATTATGTTGGCACCCCAAGGTGGCGCCAGGACCGTGGCATGTTTAACACAGCACCTGCCTGAGCCCCTTGCAATGCACCTAAGTCCCCCACAGGATTTGTGACAAGCCAAGCAGCCAGCGGCCACAGGCCTACCAAGGAAGAGGCCTTCGCCCTGACTCCATACACCCACTTGAGTACTGATGGCCCCACTGCTAAGGCCCTGCCCACTGCCTACATTTGGCTTGGTGCTTCCCTCAGTTACTTCTCCCTTGGCTGCTGCGCCTTCCCCCAAGCAGCCTGTCCCTCAGGGCTCACTGGCAGTGGTGGGACAGGTCAGTGGCAGGTGAACCAGTAATCCTGTAGGCTGACCTGTGACAGCCACAAGTCCTACCCAGGGTAGACCATACCCAACCACACCTACTAAAGAGTATTCCTGCAGAATATCCTCTCCCACACACAGTTCCCTGTTGCGCTCCCTGTGCCATCTCAATGACAGTGTCAGGTCTCTGCCCCACGGCCTTACCCAGCAGAACCCCAGCCTCTGGGCAGGGTTCAGATGACTTCAGCCAGGGGCACCAGGAGCACACTGCTGGGCAGAGTGCCTTTGAGGCACAGAGACTACTCCTCAGGGTCCCACCCACCTCTCCCCTTAAAGCCCAGTATAAGAACATCCTGGATGCCAGGAGTTACTAGAAACCACCTTGGACAGAGTCCTAGGTCCCAGCCACAAGTCCCACCATTCCCAAGTATTTCTCACACTTGTTCATTGTCTCTCACCAGCCTGAACCTTGCCGCCGCCCCTCACACTCCAGGATAGCACCAACCATTCCATGTCCAAGCACTGGCACACTGCACCCAGAGGGCTGGCAGTACACAAGCCAGGTGACAGCAAACCCTGATGTCACCCTGGCCCCTGCCTGGGGGCCAACTCCTCAGGTACTTGTGGTTCAGTGAATCCCATCTCCAGGCTTTCACTCCTGTCCCACTGCACCAGACACCTCCATGGTTGACCTCCTAAAGATGTCACCAAAGGAAACACTGTGCCAACGATAACAACAAAGAGAATCCTCGAGGTTTGTGGAAGAACTACTTCTAAGGATCTCTATTAATGTCATTTAACTAGTAAAGGAGAAAAATCTGCAGATTTGTCTAGATGTCCCCAGAAAGCCTCATGCAGATATAGATGGGGCTTTTCAGAGGTGGCTGGATTTAGGGTATATGATGCTGGGATTACGGGTACGTTATTACTGAATTAGTCCACTGACTGATTTGGCACAGTTCTGAGAGCAGATAACAGGAAGGCCCACCCTGGATATGAGCGCTACGTAAGGGCATGCAGCCAGGATAGACTATGAGGAACAGAAAGAGGGTTGCTATTGTCGCTTGTCACTTGCTCCTTGCTGCCTTACGCTGCCCTCATTTGCCACAGAACGTTTCTCTTCTGCAATGCCTCTGCCATGCCACCCTGCCCTGGTCCCAGCCAACTGTGACCTGAAACCTCTACAAACTGTGAGCTACAATAAACCTTTCTTCTTTTAACTTTGGGTGTCAGGTATTTTGTCTTGGCAATGAGAAAAATAACTAAGACACAATTCATTTGGTAAAAATCAATCAGCATTTTTGACTAAAAAAAAAAAACCCAAAAAATAAAAATCCTTCTGCCATTTTGGGGCAGGGGAGATAGCTCAGTAGAATCAGCACTTGCCTGGCAAGCACAAGTTCCTGAGTTCAATCCCCAGTACTACAAAAAAAAAAAAAAAAAACAGATCCAATACACTGGACGGAACACAAACTCTTAACCTGAGGATCAAATCTTTCCCTGAGGGGGAAAGAGGAGCATGTCAGTGTGAAAGGGAACAGACAAGCAGCTCCCACCCAGCGCCAGGACTGCAAGCATCAGCATCAAAGCACCGAAGCATCAAAGCGTCTGCAAGGCACCGACCGCTCCTATTGGCACCTGCACAGACTCAGCCCAACTCCTGGAGGCAAGTCACAGCGTTCATGGGAGTGGCCGCTTCAAACCCTTTATATATATTAAGCTCTCATTATATAGCTGAGGCTGACCTTAAATTCACGATGTAGCTCAGGCCAGCCGCAAACTCAAAGCAATCTCTCTGCCTCAGCCTTCCAAGTGCTGAGACTGCAGGCATGCACCCTCAGGCCCAGCTTCAAACACATTCTCAGAAGACTCTCAGAGACCATCAGTAACTAGTTAGGAAAATATAATAGGAAAAAAAAAGCCTTAATCAACAAGGTAAAACATAAAATGCTCTAGAATAAAACTAATAAAGTAATAAGATCGGGCACAGAAAGCTTCAGCTCCCAAATGCAGAGGTCCAATAGTCCAGGTAGCACAGGAAAACGTATGCCTGAAACAAGAATTGCAATTCTTTTTTGGGGGGGGTACTGGAAATCGAACTCAGGACCTTACATTTCTCAGGCAAGTGCTTGTACCACTAAGCTATATCCTTGGCCCCATGCAATTCTTTTCTTTCTTTCTTTCTTTTTTCTTTTTTTTTTTTTTTTTTTTTTTTGTGGAACTGGGGATTGAACTCAGGCCCTTGCACTTGCCAGAGAAGCGCTTATTTTACTAAGCCATCTCCCTGGCCCTGCAATTCTTTTCCTTTCAGAAAAAATTTTTGTAGATGGGTCTCACTGTAAAGTCCAGACTGGTCTTGAACTCACTATGTAGTCCAGGCTGGCCTCAACTCGCAGTGATCCTCCTGCCTCAGCCTCACAAATGCACCCAGCCTAACTGCACTTCTGATCAGCTCTCCTGCTGACTCCAGGAGAGACTCCCTTCATTGCCACCTCATTTATTCACGTAATGGCCGGGTTGTTTGGAACTGTACAACTCAGTCCGGACAGGCACAATGAGTCAATCTCAGGTATTGCTGGGGGTAAGCAACTGCAATACCTAGCAAACATCTCACAGATTACTTTAAAATGTGTTTACAAAAACCAATTCACCCAAATCAAACACTGAAAGTACAGAGCAAACACTCCTCTCCTGCCCCCTCCTCAGCCCCATCCCCAGTGTGAAAGTCACTGATCAGCTTCCCGCTCATCCCTCCAGAAGTTCACTGTGGGGAGGGAAAAAAAAAATCAAGCAAATCTAAGCATGATTCTTGATTTTCCTTTTTTTTTTTTAACACAAAAGATAACATCTTACACGGTTCTGCCCCCAGCGTTTTATCAACCCCCACCTCTGAGGTCTCCCACACCTGCAGGTGGAGCACACCAAGCTCGCCCTCAGCACAGGCTGTTCCTATGGACCTGCACACTGAGCCAGCGAGCCTCCCTTCTTCTCCTACACATCTGACAGAGCCTGATTTCTACTGCTTTATCAACAGGCCCAGAAGCCCAAGAGTCTGGATTTTCGCCAAGACAACAGGCTAATCGTGGTAGCGTAGTGTGACTAAAGCTTAAATTTTGAAAACCATTTGACCCAGCAATTATAATTCTAACAGCAGCTCTAACAAAGGTCCAGCTGCAATGCTGCAGTGTTGTTTATTGTAGTTTCTAATACAATATAATGATATTATCACTTTAAGACTCTACAAGGGGGGCTGGAGAGATGGCTCAGTGGTCTAAAGCACCTACTTGGAACAAGCTTGGCAAAGCACAGGAACCGCGGTTCAATCCCCCAGCACCACATG
>NW_004524680.1:3542582-3554234 GCF_000260255.1 Octodon degus | reverse complement strand
TTTTTTTTGGTATCAGGAATTGAACTCAGGACCTTGCATATTTGCCAGGCAGGCACTTTGCCACTGAGCTACATCCCTAGCCCTGGAAGTAGCTTTAGAATTGGATAACAAAGACAAGAAAATGTTGAAGCTCATGACCAAAAAAAGCCTAAATTACCATACCAAACTGTTAATTGAGGGGCTGGGGAGATGGCTCAGTGGAATAGGCGTTTCCCTGGCAAGCACAAGGGCCTGAGTTCAATCCATGGTTCCGCCAAAAAAAAAAAAAAAAAAAAAACTGTTATGAAATACTGAGATCATCTGACTGTGGTGGCACACATCAGTAATCCCAGCACTTGGGAGACTGAGGCAGGATCACTGCAAGTTCAAAGCCAGCCTGGGCTACATGGTGAGTCAATGCCAGACTGAACTATATAGCAAAATCCTATCTCTAAAAAGAAAGAAAAGGAGGGAGGAAGGGAGGGAGGGAAGGAGGGAGGGAGGGAAGGAAGGAGGGAGGGAGGGAAGGAGGAAGGGAGGGAGGGAGGGAAAGCCACAAGTGTGGCTCCACAAACTGCTGAAGAGATTAGGAGCGTGATCCATGAGTCTGCACACCCTCGGGCCAAACAAAGAACAGTGGTGAAAGTACCAGAAAGCCCTGTGCTGAGCCCTTCAGTCTAGCGGCCTGGCTCCCTGTGACACAGTCTGGGCTACCAAGATTCCACAGGCAGGTGTGCACTGGTAGATCCAGTCAGCTATAAATATGCTAGCCTCATGGAGAGGCTATGAAGTGGCCTCCATCCCCTTCCCTGTGCCTGGGGGGAAGGCAGTAAAAGTCCCTGCCGTGAGCCAGTGCCCAATCAGGAGAGCCCTTTCACTGCTAGACCATGACCTAAGCAAGGAATGGAGAGGAGGGCCCGCAGGCTCAAATCCCAAGTCCCTCCGGGCTCATCGACCGGTGCTGACAAGAGCCTGACACGCACCCCTCATGCCCCAAGCTGCCTATACATACCTGAAGTCTGGCTGGGTCCTCTGATAGCCTTTACTACCTGGCCCCAAGAACTCTTCACGTCTGACCCTGCTCTCATGCCCTTGTGCCCAGGCAAGCCCCCACCCCACCCAGCATCACGTCCTTCAGCCCCCCCTGGGCTACCAACACCCTGATGTGACTCTCTGCCTTGCCCTAACCAGGGGTTCTGCTCCTGGCTACCTATGTGCCAGTCCTGCACACGGAGGGTCCGACGTACAGCACAGGGCCGTGGCCCTCCCTATTGTGATCTCCAAGTGCTGCCTAGCATCTTGGGCTCTGCCCCTGCATTCCTGTTTCACAGGAATCTCTAATTTTCTACACTCACAGCTGAGCTCCTGTTCTTCTGCCTTCCCTGATAGAGACACAATGCCACCGCCACCCCCCAAGCAGGGCTCCACCTCCACTGCCATCAGCTTCTCTGGGGGCAATGAGGCATCGTTCCACCACACTGGTTCCTGCAGATCCAACTTGGAATCTGCATGTCTCTCCCATCAACTCCAGGGGAGGTTGTTTCAGGGAGCAACAGAAGAGCAGAAAAACGCAGACCCAGCTCTAAGGTGGCTGAGTTCAGACCCAGCTCTAAGGTGGCTGAGTTTGATGGAAGAAATTTAAAATCCTCCCTGGAGCCTGGGATGGTAGCACATGCCATAATCCTAGCACTCAGGTAGCTGTGACAAGAAGATCACCTCAAGTTCAAGGCCAGCCTAGGCTACATGGTGAATTTAAGGTCAGCCTGAACTATACAGAGAGACCCTGCCTGATAACTAACTAAATAAATAAATCTGGCTAAAGGCACCATTGACATAATGAAACCAAAACTGATCCATGATATAATCATGACAAAGCATGATCCCGGTGCACGCCTATAATCTCAGCACTTGGGAGGCTGAGGCAGAAGGATCCTTGTGAGTTTGAGGCCAGTCTGGACTATGGAGTGAGACTCTGTCTGAACAAACAAATATCAGACTGGGGAGATAGCTCAGTAGTCTAAGCTCCTGGTTGGCAAGCTCACAGATCTGGGTTCATACCCTAGTATGCCATGCTGACTCTGGTTTTCTGGGCATGCTGGCCACCGAAACTGGGCATGGTGACACATGCCTGTAATCCCAGCTCTGGGTAGGCTGAGACAGGAGGATCACTACGAGTCCATGCATGACAGACACTAGGGACACAGAGGAGCTTTTAGAGGCTGAAGCCAGGTGCAGCACTGCACGCCTGTAATTCTAGAACTCTGGGCGGCTGCAACAGCAGGGTCACAAGTTCAAGCTCCTGGTGGACAATGCAGTACCTCAGTAGGAACTTGTCTCAAAATTTAAGAAATAGCCAGGCATGGTGGCACACAACAGTAATCCCAGGAACTCAGGAAGTTGAGATAGGAGGAGGATCACTGAGAGTCCGAGACCAGCCTGGGGACTACAAAAGTGAGCACAAGGCCAGACTAAAGTGCAGAGCGAGACCCTGTCTCAAAAAATAAACATCATCATCATCATCATCATCATCATCATCATAATAATAATAATAATACACAAAAATAAAAAAATTGGGGCCGGGGAGATAGCTCAGTAGAATAAGCACTTGCCTGGCAAGCACAAGGGCCAGAGTTCAATCCCCGGTTCTGTCAAATAATAATAATAATCATAAATTTTTTTTTCTTTTTGCGGAACCAGGGATTGAACTCACACCCTTGCACTTGCCAGGGAAGCACTTATTCCACTGAGCCATCTCCCCAGCTCCTATAAATTAAAAATTTTTTTTAAATAAAAAAATTTAAGAGAGGAAGGGCCAGGGAATGCAGCTTAATGCAAAGGCCCTGACTGTTAAAAATTCAATCCTCTATCAACCAAACATAAAAATTCCCACAAGTCACAGAGACTGGGGAGATGGCTCAGTAGAATAAGCGCTTGCCTGGCAAGAGCAAGGGTCTCAGTTCAATCCCCGGTTTCGTTAAAAAAAAAAAAAAAAAAATCACAAGTCAGAAATTTTTAAAAACCTTAGAGAGTAATAAACCATGCTTTTGAAGAGGCAACTGATAAAAAAAAAGAAAAAGTAAATGGTCACTACGTCTATGAAATGATGTTTCATTATAATCAACACGCACAAGCTAAGGTACATTAGAATTCTTCATCAGATGGGCAAGCGACTGAAGAGGCTACTACATCCGCAGGGCTCATCTATGCATGTGGCAATTTAGAAACACACTCTATTTAAATAAGTCCAATGTCCACCTAAAACGGTCAAGCAAATAAACTTTAGTATCTCTGTGTAAAGGAATATTCTGTAGCCCTTTAAAAGCATGAGGCTGGCAATGCCATTCAACAGGGAAGGAATAACCTTTTCAAAACATGATGTTCAGACAACTAGATAGTGGCATATGAAAGAGTGAAGCTGGACCCCCACCTCAAACTAGATACAAAATTAACTCAAATAGATCAAAAATGTCCATGAAATGCTAAAATTATAACATTCTTAGAAGAAAGCATAAGCAAAAATCTTCGTAACTTTGGTTTAAGCAGTGGTTACTAGACGTGACACAAAAGTACAAAGCAACCAAAGAAATCGAACTCATACGAATTAAAACATGTATGCTTTATAGACACCATCATGAAAGTAAAAGGCAACCCGAGCCAGGCACAGTAGTGCATGCCTGTGATCCCAGCACTCAGGGGGCTGAGGCAGGAGGATCATCACAAGTTCGAAGCCAGCCTGGGCTACATACTAAGTTCAAGTCCAGCTTGAACTACACAGAAAGAACCTCAAAAACATAAAAAAAAAAAAGGGCAAACTATACAAGAAATTTTTTTTTACAATTCTGAAGATCTTCTGCAAATGAAAAGGGAACCAAGAGATTGAGAGACGAGGAGAAGGAGGTAAAAAGAATTAGGCTGCTTTATGTACCAACTCCCCACAATGAATGTAATAAACCCTGTGTACTACAAACATATATGTACTAATAAAAATTTTCAAAATCAGTGTGATAGGGTAACTATATTTGAGTTTGCCTGAAAGGTACTGATTTGATTGTACCCAATGCAAAAGGGGATGCTGGGGATATAGCTAAGCAACACAGTGTCTGCCTGGCAAGCACAAGGTCCTGAGTTTGATTCCCAGTAAAAAAAAAAAAAAAAAAAAAAAAAAAAAAAAAAAAAAAACACTCCAATGTAGAAGAGGGAAAAATCTACCCTTGTTCTCGCATCAACCATTTTCATACAAAACCTTTTCTTAATATTTCTCTGGATGTTATTCTCTCTGTCTCTGTCTCTGTCTCTGTCTCTGTCTCTCTGTCTTTGTCTCTCTCTCTTTCCAGACAGGGTATAATTCAGGCTGGTTTTGAACTCAAAGCAATTCTCCTGTCTCTGCCTCCTTCTAGAGTGAAAGGAAGAATTATAGGTACACACCATCACACCCAGTGGGATGATTTGTTTTCTTTGACAATCTTTAAAATTAAATTTTCTTCTTCCCTTTTTTTTGGTCTTTTTGAGACAGGGTCCTGCTAAGCAGTTCAGGCTGGCTTTGAACTCACTTTGTAGCTCAAGCTGCTTTAGTCTCAAACTTGCAGTGATCCTCCTGCCTCAGCCTCTGAGGTATTACAGGCCTGCGACACCATGCCCAGCCAAAATTTCTTCCTTCATAAAAGTTACTTTTTATCATAAAACTACATAAATTGACAGGTGTGGTGGCACAGGCCTCTCATCCCAGCACTGGGGGGAAGGGAAGATATCATATTGTGTTTGAAGCCAGCCTGGGCTGTATACACAGTGAGTTCAAGGTGAGCCTGGACCACACGGCCTTGAGACCTGGTCTCAAAAACAACAAACAAAAAAAGCTAGACAAATCGAAAATAAGGAGCTGGGGATACAGCTCAGCAGCATAGTACCTGCCTGGCAAGGGCAAGGTCCTGAGTTTGATTCCCCATTCCAAAGAAAGACAAGAAAAGAAAAAGGAAATGTATCAGCTATGTAAAATATTTATCTGATAAGGGACTTGTATATAAACTACAAAAACAGCTCAATAGTATAAAAAAAAAACAAACTCAATTTAAAAATGGACAAGAAAAAGAGAAAAAAAAATAAAACTAGACAAAGGACCTGAGTAAACATTTCTCAAAAATTAAACAAATAACCAATAAGGAGATGAAAAACCGCTCAACATCATTAGCTATCAGGAAATGCAAATCAAAAGCACAATGAGCTACCACTTCACACCCACTAGAACTGAATGTCTGTAAACAAAAAGTCAGATAATAACAAGTGTTTGCAAGGATGTGAAGAGATTAGAAACTTCATAGGCTGTTAGGAATGGAGAATGCTGCCACCACTTTGGGAACAATCTGGCGGTTCTTCAAATGATTAAATATAGAATTACCACACGACCCAGCATTCCACGCCTTGGTGTCTACCAGAGAAATTAAAACACTGACATACTAAAAAGGTCTACGTGAATCTGCATGGCACCATAATGCACAGCAATCAAAAGATGGAAAAAACCTCAACTACCCATCAACTAGTAAACAAATAAAAGTTGATATATCCATAACATGGAATAGTATCCCACCATAAACAAATGAAGTGCTGATAGTCATACACCATGACAAACCTTGAAAACATGCTGAAAGAAACCAGTCATAAAAATCACAGGATTCCACTTACATGAATTGTCCATTTGTCCAACCCAGACCAACCCATGAGGACAAACAGTACATGACCACTGCCCAGGGCTGAGTGACAAAAGCATCCTGGGATTCCATGGTGGTGGGTGGCACTGTACAACCCCAAATACACTAAAAGCCATGGGCTGGCACACTCAATAGGTGATTGTAGGGCATGAGAATTGTATCTCAATAAAGCAATTAAAAACCAGCAATAATAAGCATGACATGAACCTAATCAGGGCTGACACGGAAAGCCAGCAGCTCACAGGAACTGCAGACTCAGCGCGCTGCTGGCTTGCTCTCTCCCTGTGTCTCACTCACAACGAGTCTGGGGGCAGAGGTGTGACTTTCACCTCCTTTCTTTACATAGTCCGATAAGGCTTGATGGGTTTTTATTCAGCATATTTAACTTTTTTTGTTTTGTTTTGCTTTCAGATTTTTTTGAGAGAGCATCTCACTATGCAGTTCAGGCTTGTCTTAAACTCACTACGTAGCCTAGGCTGGCCTTGAGCTCACAGTGATCCTCCTGCCTCAGCCTCCCCAGCAGGCTGCTCGAATTACAGGCATGCGCCATCATGCTCGGCAGCATATTTGACTTCTGACAGTAAACACAGACCAAAAGTCTTCTCCATGAGGCCCGAAGTAACTGCCAGTGGAGCTCCAGGCACTGCAGACCATGCCCAGCTTTCATTATCACCATTCACCCATGTAAGCATCCTGCAAATGCTAGCTGGCGGCTGGGCTGGTGCCAGGGGCACAGATAACCAAGTTCAAAGTCTATCACCCCAGAGGGCAGGGACAAGTGAGCAGGGTGCCACTGCAGTGACACTGGGCAGGCTGGGGCCTTCAAGGAAGGTGAGGAGCCTCCGAGCTGGGTCTTCCTGCAGATACACTAAGCATCCTGGCCCCTTTCACTCCCCAGAAGAGTGTAGGCCTCCCAGGTAGATTCCAGAACTTCACCCACTTTCCAAGAGTACTCAGTTCTGCCCTCCTCTCTCATGCCTAGTGCTCCTGTTCTGGAACCACTTCGGTGTCAGCAGCCCCAGCCCCAGCCCGTGATCCACACCATCTCTGACATGCATGCAGCCCTCACATATCCATGCCGAGAGGCACAGACCCTCCTGGCTGGCCCCCTTCCCTATGCTCCCCTGCGCCGGATGCTTTGGCCCTGTGGATGAGCCCCTGTACCCAGGCATGCAGCACTCTTCCTTCTTCACTTCATGTTCTCCTTACACCCTTCTCTGCCCTCCTACCCAGCCACAGTCTTCTCAGGCTCCCATAACATGTCACAGTGGCCCATCCCCTGTGAGCTGTCACAGACCAGCCTGGAGAAACCAGGGGTCAGGATACGCCTTGCAGCTAACTAGGCCAGCCCACAGTCCCACAGTAAGCAAAGTCCCCTTTTAAGGGCCTCCCAGAGCTCTCCCACCACGCATGCCTCAGAAGTCTTGGCCTTACAGGAATCTCCTCTGGATGAAGGGCAGGGATGCTGCAAAGGGTGAATGAGATCAAGCAGACAGGAAGTTAAATATGTCCCAAAGCCAGGTATAGTGGTGTGCACCTGTAATCCCAGCACTCGGAAGGCTGAAGCAGGAGGATAGCCATGAGTTTGAGACTAGCCCGGGCTACACAGTGAGACCCTGTTACAAAAAAGTAAAAACCAAAAAATAAAAAAGAAAGAAAGAAAGAAAGAAAGAAAGAAAGAAAGAAAGAAAGAAAGAAAGAAAAATTTCCTGGGACCAGCAGTGTGCTATAGAAGATCAAGGATTTCCAGAGTCAGAGCCAGGAATGACGTGTCCAGGGAAAGGCCTGAGGTGTGAAGGGAGGTGAAGGTCAGTGGAGTGACGGTCAGAAAAGGAAGGTGGTGTCTCTGTAAGAGTGGCTGGGACAAATGCCAGAGTGATGTGGAAGCCAGAAGCAAAGGCCAGGGCCCTTCCTCAGTTCAGGCATGGGCTGGGCAAGGGTCCCTGAGGACAGTTGGAACTTCCTGCCTCTGCAGGCCCCAAGACACGGCCCTGTACTTCTCCTGCCCTGCTTCCTCCCAGGCCCTCACAGGCTGACATCAAGGAATGCCCTCTGCCTTCCTCACTGGGGACTGCCCTGGGTGGAGGAGCCCCCAGGGGTCAGTGTGGAGCACTCCTTGCCTCAACCTGTGGCTCCGAGCCTGTCACTAATCCATCCTCTGCCTGGAGACTCTGGGTCCCTCACATGCCCCACAAGCTCTCTTGTCTCTTAGCTCTAGCATCTGCTCTCCTGCCTAGTGACTCTCAGGAAAGTACCACACACATGCGGGCAGGTGCACTGTCATGTGATTCCACATAAGCCCACAGTTGGAAGCCAGGCAAGAGTCTCCAACACCCTCTTGTCAACCTCAATGCCAAGGCCAGAAGACAGATGTGAACCAGGACATCCCAATGTGTCCCCATCAACCTCAGTCCCCAGAGGAGGTAGAAGGATGCTGAACTGATGCTAGGAACTTCCACGCTTTTCTCAGGCCACCCTGGAATGACCAGCAAGTCCCAGCCCCTGGAAGCCGAGGAAACAGCCCTTCAGTCCAGGATGAGATGATCCCAACACGCTGCTAGAGGAAGGTGGTGAGCCTAGGGCATACGTGCTGCTGCAGGCTGTTTCTACCACTGAAAGCTCTAAAATGTTCACCATCACTGCTCTAGCAGAAAGCACTAAACAGAATGGCCAGTTCACATAAAGGAGGGCTTTGGCCCAGGTAGGGGCTGCTTCTTTGCTTCGCCCCTGTGCAGACAGGCCCGCCAATACACAAGCACCAGGCTTGTCTCCCAAGGCCTCCCCAGAGGGCAGTGGTCAGGCTCAGGAGCCCACTGTGCTAGGAAAGATACCACCCAGCCCTGCAAGTTCAGGTACACTGGGCACACAAGCCAACAGGTCAGCCACATACTGGCCAAGAGGCCCACAGAACACACCTGCTATACCTGAAGCACTCTGGTGCTGCCTGGTAAGGATTAGGGCTGAGCAGCACCATGAGGCTCCAAGTGAAGTCCTAGCAGGACATCTCTCCCTCAGCTGCCCTTGGAGGCAGAGCCAATAAAACCAGCTTGGTGGAGCTGGAACCTGACCTTCTCGGCTCTCCCTGGAGCCCCCACCTCGATCCTAGCCAGCCCCTTTGGACTGGGAGCCAGGGCAGTGTCCATGCCTGCTCAGAGCCCAGTGGTCCAACCTGGAGCTAGGCAGCTAAGACACAATGAGGGCCTGGACAGTCCCAGAGATTCCAGGAGGGTGTGAAACAGGGAACAGAGGTCTGCCAAAGTCACTCTTAGCTTCCTCTAACTAGGAAGGACAGGCTGCCCCAAGGGACAAGGACAGGGCAAAGGGGGCTTCCCTGCCTTGGGAAAGTACAGCCCAGGCCCTGGCCAGTTTGGGGTGGTGAGAAAACACAGCAGCTATGTGAACCACTGTCATGCAACAGCAGCCACCCGCCTCTTGGGCAGGGCTCCAGAAGAGGGGCAGGGACAGCTCAACCGTAACCCACGTGTCCACTGGCACAGACCCCAGACATTGGCCCAGACCCCGACCCTGACAAGCTCTGAGCCCCGCCTGTGCCCGCACCCCAGCCCACCCCAGCCAGTGCTGCGGGATGCCCTATTAAGGGCATGGCTGCGGGGGCTCAGTAGAGCCTGCCTGCCCCTTTCCCCGACTTGCAGCCACCGGTTAGGGGCCGGCGGAAGGGGCCACCCAGGCAGGAAGGCCAGCGGGTGGCCAGGTTCTGTGTGGGTAATCAGGAGAGTAGCCTCCACAAGGGGTCAGCGGCCAGCTGTCAGTCTGGAGGACCCCGCAAGCGTTGTGAGGCTGCCCAGAGGGCGGGCAAGGTGTGGGGGACACCGTACCTTTGTACTTCTCCCGCACCTCCTCGTAGGCCTGGATGAAGTCCTGCTCGTCGGGTGCTAGGTTGGACGTCAGGAGGGCGGCCATGCCGGCGGGCATGGGACGCAGCGCACCGAACACGCAGAGACAGCCGCCAGACCCGGCTGCCGCTCTGTCTCAGCAGCCGAGACGCGTGCGGCTTAAAAGGCCGCCCCGGCCCCGCCCCGCACCCAGGATGCCCCTCGGACGGGGCGGGGCGGGGCCGGGTTGGGCTGGGCTGGCCCGGGCTGGACGGGGCCAGACGGGCGGAGACTGGGCTCTATCCCTGGAGCCGCCGCCGGTGCTCCGGCAGTCTCGGCCCTGAGTGGCCGCCTGCGCACGCGTCCAACCAGACATGCGTTCCTGCTCGCTACCCACCCATCCACAGCAGCCTGACAGCTTGATTTCCGATGCCCTGGAGTGCTAGTCCTGTGGCGTCCACTCCCCAGCCCAAACCCAGCCGCAGCCCCAGCCTGCGCAGCAACCCTCCCTGCCCCAGCCGGCGGCTTCACCTGGCCACCCCTGTGCTACCTTTCCTCTTCCCTCCTTTGCTCCCTTCTTTACGTAGAATTGCTACAGCTCTGGAGATAGTGTGGCCCTTTCTAACATATAAGTAGCCCTTAGCCTGG
This sequence comes from Octodon degus, assembly GCF_000260255.1. Taxonomy (NCBI): domain Eukaryota; kingdom Metazoa; phylum Chordata; class Mammalia; order Rodentia; family Octodontidae; genus Octodon; species Octodon degus. The sequence goes on along the minus strand of NW_004524680.1, from coordinate 3,544,072 downwards.
AGTGGTGGGGCACACCTGTAATCCCAACATTCAGGAGGCTGAGGCAAGAGGACCACTGCAAGTTGAAGGCCAGCCTGAACTACATAGCAAGACCGTGTCTCAATAAATAGCCTATAAAACACAAGAAGAAAAACTATATATAAAACTGGAAGCCAAGGGGCTGGGGAGATAGCTCAGTAGAATAAGCGCTTGCCTGGCAAGCCCAAGGTCCTGAGTTCAATCCCCAGTTCTGAAACAAAATAAAACTGGAAGCCCAGCATGGCAGTGCACACCTTGGTCATCTCAATACTTCGGAGGCTGAGGCAGGAGGATCACTGTGAGTTCCAGGTCGGCCTCGGGTATCTAGTGAGTTCAAAGACAGCCTAAACTACATATCAAGGCCCTGTCTCAAAAAAATAAATAAATAAAAAATAAGGACTAGAGTAGACAATTTACAGAACAACACAAAGTTTGATAATAAATGAAAAAACAATCCTTTCCACACAGCTGATTCGTAAAGCCTTCTTTGTCTCCCAGCATTTTCCAATATCCTCCTTCCTGGAACCCCCTGATATAATACTCCATTAAACTTTAAATGTTGGATGTCCTCAAAACAGAAGTCCCCTTCTCAATACCTGATAATATTCTTTCAAACTTTAAATCTAGGTGCCCTCAAAGCAGAAGCCCTAAAAATAATAATAATAATCAGAAAACATGTAGGCTACAGCACAGCTAGAGACAAAGAATGCTAAAGACCACCAGAGCCAGCAGCAGGGGCTGCTGAAGGTTGCTACAGCCCCCACCCCATTCCTTCACACCATGAAATGACCACGAGGTGGAAAGGACACTCATGATTCCTTTTCATGTAGGAAAAAAAAATTACCTCATTCTTTAAAATCCATTAGAAAGATCAGAAAGTCACCCACAAGCACCTGGGCCTCTGGTCTTGGCAGTGTTGAGCACACACCCACCACTTTTCTCTGTGTTTCCATGAGTTCTTACTGTACCTTCCCCAATGACAGATTTCTCCAATACCGAAGGTAGCCTCCAAGCCTCTCCCCACATGCCGTGGTCCACCCTCCTTGCCTCCTTCAAGAAACTCTTTGCTCTCCTGATGCCTCACTATGCCCCTGGCGGGGGGGGGGGGGTCCTAGATGATGGAATAGGGTCAGCCCATCCTGCCCAATGACCTCCAGTTCTAGGTGACCCACTTCCCAAAGGGACTGGCTTCCCTCCAACTAACCACCCTAGAACTGCCCACTACCTCTCTCTGGGCCTCTCGCTGGCTCTTTCCCACTCTCCTCCTCAGACTGGCAGCTAATGTAGGACATGGCTGGACCCTGGTACAGGCATAGTGGGGCTCTCATTAACCAGATGTTTTCTCCTTCCCTGCTCCTGTGCTCACCCACCCTTATTTGGTAGTCAAGACTTGGCACACGGTGAGCAGTTTGGCCCCAGGGCCCAGGCAATGATCACTATCTTATCAAAGGCGCTGGACCAGAGTCAGGAAG
>NW_004524680.1:3530182-3542482 GCF_000260255.1 Octodon degus | reverse complement strand
TCAGGAAGCCAGCTGTGACGGTTGCAGCAAAAAGCTGGGTTTCTGGCCTTTCACAGCTACCTGGAGCAGACAGCAGGTGGCGCTGTGCTGCCTGCACTCACCTGAGACCTAAGAGGCCCTGCTAGAACTGCAGCTCCTCTCTGCCCTCTCCTACTTCAAATACCTGCACGCAGCACGCAGCACGCAGCAGGTAGTCAATCAACAGTCCCCGGCGTGAGCTAATGAACCAAGCTGACCAGGCCTTTCCACCTTACCTGCAATGCGGATGACAGCCCGCTCCGCAGGGTCCAAGACACTCCCATTGCCTCCAGAGCCACCTCCACTACGCCGGCTCCGCTGAGTTTTCCCAAGGTTCCAAGGCAGTGTGTCCCCAGGGCTGGGGGAGCCACTGCCCCCATTGGAGCCACTTTCAGCCACTGCTCGAACTTCAGAGTCCTCACCCGACATTGCCTTCTGGAGGGAGAGAAGAAGGGTCATACTTGTGCCAGTGAGAAACAGGTACTACACACTGACCCCCTTAGCCTAAACACTGACCCCATTAACCTGGACACTGACCCCCTGCCCCTCCTAGATGTTGACAATTTCTCCCCTCCTCCACATCCAGCCTTCTCAGATACCTGCACAGTGACACTCCTCAAACATTGACCTAAACCCCCCAGGGTATCACCACAATACTGACCACTTCTGCCACTCCACACATTGACTGTCACTCCCTTCACTCAACCACTAACCACCCCTATCACAAGACACTAGTTCCATCCTCCCTGTCAAGTGGTCAAGTGGGAGGGAGGGGACAATTACTTTCACTTGGACACTGACACCAACCCAAACATCTCCCTCTCTCCCAAGCACTCAGACACTGGCTTCCACACTCTGCGTCCCAACGCTGGATTCCCCCTCACCTAATCTTCCAGTCATTCATAAGCAGTGGTATCGCCCCCTACTATCCTGTCCTCAGGAAGGAATCCCACCCCCTAGCCTCAGGAAGGAATCCAACCCCCTGGACGCTGGCACTCTCCCTCCAAGCAATCTCAGTCTGTAGGACTCCCCACCACCCCACCCCACCTCCAGTCCTACACAGTCCCACCTCGATCTCTGCAGAGAAGACCTATAAATAGCTGAAGCCGCAGCGGCGTGGGCCGCAGGAGTGAGGCTGCGGCAAAGCTGAGAGAGAAACCAAGCCGCTGTTCCGGCAGCCCACCCTGCTCCCTGCAGGCGCAGTCAAGGAGCACGCGTCCACAAGCCCTAAGGGCGCTGGCGTGCAAGAGGTGAATGGGGCTCTGTTTCAGCGAGGGTGGGGTGTTGTGGGGCACAATGTGGGCTCTGTGCCTCCTCCCTCAAGCCAAGGGCTGAGGAGGAGAGAGGAGACACGAGCTGAAAGCCCCGCTCCTAAAGGTCCCCTGGCTTCCTTGGGGCGCCTCTGTTCCAGTCCCAAGCCTGGCGCAGCAGCCTTCCCTACCCACACACGCCTGACACTGCCTGTCCGGTTCCGCAATCTCCAGTGCGTTGGAAGGTGCTGTCCTCCGAGAGACCGCAGGATGGCCTGCGACACAGCTCCTAGTTCCGGGTGGGTGACCTGCGACCAAGATCCCACTCCCATCCCGCAGCTCCCGCATCCCGTGCAACGCTCCCTCCCAGCCGGGTCCTACGTGCCTGGCGGCTCCGCTCGCCTCTGCTCTGCCGCTGTAGCCGGACTGCGGGAGCCCGGGAAGCCGCGGAGGCAGCGCGGGCGGGGCGAGCCCGGAGCCCCGCCCCAGTTCGGCCGGGCCCCGACGGAAAGCCGCGCCGTGAAGCACCACCAGGATCCTGCAAGCAAGCAATGCCCGCGTGTCGCGGGGCCGGGAGTCCCTGAGGCCACGGAGCGGCAGTCCACGGCGCAGCTCCGCCGGGGAGCGCCCGCTCTGTGCGAGCACCTCTGTCCGGCGCAGCCTTCTCCCTGTGCGTGCAGGGCGGGCCGGTAGGCAAGGAAACGCCGCTGGGCGAACGTGCGTGCCACCAAGACAGCGTGGGGTCGCCCCGGTGCGTTGAGCCCCGCCCCGCACCCGCAGCCTTGGTCAGCTGTGTGACGCCGCCCCAGCCCCAAGAACAGTTAACCCCGACCCTGCCCGGGACGAAGACCCCATGCCCCAAACGAGGTCGAATTCCGAGTTTGCAGGGCCCTTCCGCCCGGTCTCATGCAGGTTTTATTCAAAGACAGAACTGCGCTCGGCGAGGTTGGGACAAGACGGGCGTGCCCAGCCGGTGCCCCTTCCCGCTGGGCTCTGCTGACCCCTGGTGGTAGGCCCGGCTCAGAAAGGCGCCCGCCCAGTACTCTGGGTCCTCTTGGCCCCGCGAGCTACCGCCAAGAGGGCTGTGCAGAACTGTAATTAGAGGCACAGGCCAGCCCCGAATCAGGTGGCCCGAGAGGGCCCGAAAAGCCCAAGAGGAGTCTCTGGGGAAATGTGGGGCAGGCGCTTGCAGATGATGAGGTGGGTGGGCAGCGCCTGGGTGTCGTGGAAAATGACAAAGATGCTGGGATTGTTGAGGCAGTCCACAGCGCTGTCGTAGCGCAGGAGGGTGTGGCCGGAGGCCCGCAGAGGGGGAGCCCGCAGATTCGGGCGGCCTTGCCCGTAGTCGCCTGTCAGCACCCGTGCCACGAATACCGCCTTGTGGCCATCGTCACTGGGGGGCGAGTATCGGTCCTTCACCGACAGGGAGGCGCGCTTGGCGAAGTACACGCCCTGCCCGTAGAGCGTGCCTGCGGGGTGGGACGGGCAAACACGTCAGAATATTCGGAACGACTGGGCCCCCATCCCTGGCCGGCGCAGGCCTCACCGTTGCGGCCACAGAAGCTGCGATTGAAACCGTGTGCACAGATCTCAGGCACTGCGGACGCCGACGTGCCGTGGTACAAGACCTGCTCTGCAGGGCGCTGCGTGCAGCTCTGCACCAGACGATCCCGGTACAGCTGGTACTGCTGCTCCAGCAGCGGGTGCGACACGCGCTGCACCTGCAAGGTGAGTGGCAGTCAGGGCCACACTATTGGAAGTTCCTCGTTACACCGTCGACTGACATAAGACAGAGCTGAGCTCAGACATCAGGAGTCTTCTGGTGGAAGAATTTAGGATCTCACAGCTTTTTTTTTTTTTTTTTCCTTTTTTTGGTGCCAATTTAAAAAAATTCTAATTAGTTTCTTCAGAAAATGCAAAAGGTACCACATCCATAAAACAAGACTGTTGGAAAGAGTCTAAAAATTAAAAAAGAAATCTCACATTAAGAGTGGGATTGTTGGGCTGGTGAGATGGCTCAAGGCTGGTGAGATGGCTCAGTGGTCTAAAGCGCCAACTTAGAACAAGCTTAGCAAAGCACAGGGACCACGGTTCAATCCCCCAGCACCACATGCCAGCCAGCCCCGCCCCCTGGTGGGCTGAGCTGGCCACACACACACACACACACACACACACACACACACAAATAATTTTTTTAAAAAAAGAGTGGGATTGTTGCTGAGTGTGGTGATGTACACCTATGAATGTACACCTATGATCCCAGCACTTGGGAGACTGAGGCAGAAGATCGCTAAGAGTTCAAAACAAGCCTGGACTACATAGTGAGTTTAGCCTGAACTATATAGCAAGACCTTGTCCCCCCCCCCCAAAAAAAAAAAAAGTAAACAAGAATAGGATTGCTGGGCTGCAGGTTCAGTTTACCAGGTTGGATCTTTAGCACAGCAGGAGGAGAGGAAGAGGAGAAAGAAGAGAAGATTTCTGAGCAAAAATCTGTGGGTTAGCCAGATAATGGATGGTCAAAGTTCGAGACTCAGCCAGAGCGTCTAGACGGAGATAAGGAAATGGTGCGGAGAGCAGAGCTACAGGAAAGGAGGCAGCAGATGAGGAGTGACAGGTGAGTAAGGCGGGTGGAGAAAGCAAGTCTGCGTCGCAGGACCTCCCCCAGGAAACAAGGGACAGGGCCCAGGACACCTGGCCACGCAGTGGAGGACCATTGCTCTGAGCTAGATTTTTTTTTTTCCTCTCCGAATGTCTTCAGGGCAGGTTTGGCTGGCTTGAGTTGTGGGGATCGAACCACAGCAACCTGAGCCTGACTGCTTTGTTGAAGCAGCCACTTAAAGAACTAAGCTAAGAGGCAGGCGCCCCATTGCTCTGAGCTGAAGGCAACATCTCTAGATGGGGAGGAACCAGGAAATGCCCAGAATAGTGATGGGAAAGACATGCCTCTGGAGCCTAACAGGAAACCCTCAACCTTTGAAATGAAGAAATCTTTAGAAGCACACACCAAGGTCCATATCAAAGTGGAAAGAAACCTCACCTTGGATTTCTCACCACCAAAACAAGATGCTCAGAGACTACAGAGATTTTTTTTTTATTTTTCCATTTCCCATATGCCTGACTGCACCAGTCCAGTCCTCTAGTCCTTGTGTCTCACCTCTTTTTTTTTTTAAGACAGGGTCTTGCTATGTAGCTCAGGCTGGCCCTGAACTCACTATGTAGTCCAGGCTTGTTTTGAACTCTCCACAATCCTCTGCCTCTGCCTCCCAAGTGCTGGGATTACAGGCCATTACCACCACGTTTGGCCTCCTCAGCTCTTTTTTCTTAACTTGCCTGGATGGGCTGGGGCTTTAGGGTTTTACTAGGACACCCCACCAATTATTCTAGCCTTTTTTTTTTTAATGTATTTGGTTGTTACAGGGTCTCACTATGCAGCTCAGACTTAGAGTGATCCTCCTGTTTTTCAGCCTCCCTGCTACACTGAGCAGCGCTGGGATTACAGGTGTGCACCACTATGCCTGGACTCTGTGGCCAGCTCAGCCTGCCCTGGGGGCAGGCCTGGGGTGACCGGTGGTGCAGGGGATTGAACCACGTTCCCTGTGCTTGCCTAAGCTTGCCTAAGCAGGCACTTTAGTCCACTGAGCTATCTCACCAGCCCCAATTCCTAGCCTTTTTGGGGAAAATGTCCATGTTCAAAGTTACCAAATTTAGCAAGTTACAACACAGGAAGCCAGGTGTGGTGGCACATGCCTGTATTCCCAGCACTTGGGAAGCTGAGGCAGGAGGATCGCCACAAATTCAAGGTTAGCCTGGGCTACACAGTGAGTTCAATGCCAGCCTGAACTATAGAGTGAGAGCCTGTCTCAAAAATATAAAAAGGAATAAAAGTAAAGTTAGAATATAAGAAAATGGAGGAGGGACTAGGGATGTAGCTCCGTGACAGAGCTCTTGCACAAGGGTTTGCTCTACAGACGTATGCACAGCACACACATATGCACATGAAGAGGCTGCCATGTGAAAGACGGTGCTTGACCTGCTCATCTGACCCCTCTTGGAGGCAGAAGGGACCCAAAACAGAAAAAGGAATCATTTGTGGGGATAAGTAATCCTCATGATGACCACAAGATGGCACCACCGTTCTGTGATCCAGATAAGGATGTGTGGCAGGGAGGCCACATACCCCTCAGGAGGGAGCCTCACTGGGACCTGTCAAACCCCCAGTCCCCCTAACCTCTCTGCTCTTTGATCTTCCCCATCAGACTTTGTGAACGTCCTCTGGGCAGGAACACAGCTGGAGAGCCCCGGGGCTCCCTCCTCACCAGGTCAGCTTCCAGCCTGTCTACACGGAGCACTCCTGGCCAGGTGACCCTGATGCAGGGGAACGTAACAGTCCACAGGGAACCATGAGGCCAATGAGCAGGGTGTGGACTCACCCGGATGATGCAGATTCTGCTATGGGCAGCATCCAAGGTGTTGTAGAAGGCCTGCACCACTTCCTGGAACTCCATGCTACTCTCTGCCAAGTTCTCCAGTCTTCCCAAGGGCTCCTTCAGCCTCTGCTCTGGCACTAACAGATGAGGAAAGAAGCAGCAGGGCCATGCCTGGGCACTAGCCCAGTAGCCACCATCCAGCCCACACCCCAGCCCAAGGCTCAGACTCACAGGTAGTGCCTGAAACCCCAAAGGGGAAGGCCAAACTTTGATCTGTTGGGCCAGCAAGAAGTGCATTTAAGTGACGGGCTGCACGGGCAGGCTGGGCCCCAAAGCCACGAAGAAGAATACTGTCATCATGCAGGGCAACACTCACACCATGGCACCGTTCCAGGGGAGCACACAGTTCTGCAGGCAGCTCACGGCCCTGAAGCCTCACTGTCTCTTGCTGGAGCTGTTCCTCCAAGGCAGCCTCTAGTGCCCTGTCCAACTCCTCCACATCCTGCTCAAAAGGCACATGTACCACCAGCTGGGGCCCATTACCAGAACTGCCACCCAGGGGCTCTTCTGCCTCCAACAGGGGCTGCTCCAAGAGAGAGAAGGCCAGGGCTCGCCTTAGTGTGGCAGCTTCCTTCTGCTCAGCCACTTGGTTCTGAGACTCCAGCGAGCGGTGGAGGGCCAGCTGCAGTGCAGCCTCTTCCTGCAACTGCTCGAGCTCAGGTGTATCACTGTTAGGTGCCACAGGCTCCTCCTCAGCTCCAAGTATGGGTGTTTTCTTCCCCAGCTCTGAAGTTTCTGCACCCTCTTGTTGCTCCTCAGAATTCTCCTCATGCAGCCCCGGGAGCTGCTGGTGCTCCGAATTAAGGCTCTCCAAGGTGGCAAGCATCTCTTGGACTTCCTCTAGGGACAGAGAAAGACCAGTGGGTCATGGAGCAAGCCCAGCCAGAGTAGCACTGAAAAACAGAATGAGTTAGATGAAAGATGAAATGAGTTTAGGGGCATAGAGGAAGCCTGGAAAGGGTCTCTAGACAAGTAAGAGTGCAAAGTGAGATGGAGGGTGAGATCAAGAAAGGACCACAGGACATTCTGGAGTCTCAGGGGAGCCATACCCAGGTTCACGTTCTCCTGGTCAGCACCTATACTCTCTGAGGACCACGGGGCATGACTGTGTGCAGAGAGGACCTGAAGATCCTCAGTGGGATCCACCTGTGGGGAGAGGATGTCGGGGTCATCAGCCTCTGGATAAGGGTTGAGGAGGCATCTGGGGCTGGAAGGCTGAGATGTACAAAAGGAGAGGGGTGGGCAAAACTCCACCTCTACCTCTTCAGGGTTTGTGTCCATGGTGGCACTGGCCAGATGCTCTGTCCCAAAGACACACTGGAACTGAGCCTCTAGGCCCCGAAGAAGTCGCTGTCCCTCTGTCCCCAGCAGGAATCTGGCACTGCCTGGGTGTCTCAGGCTCAGCCTGTGGCAGCTAATGCTGCCCAGCAGACTCTGTAGCAACTCCTGGGCCCCTTGGCATGGGGTCTGGGCTCCACAGAGCTACAGGAGAGTGGCAGAGGAACAGTTTGTAAGTTCAGAATATAGTGAAAGTGTGAGGCCCCTGTGGAAGAAGAGCCCAAAAAGAATTCTCAGTAGTGACTCACCCGAAAGCCTGTCACATCCATTCCTTCAAGTGGGAAGAGAGCAACATCCCCCAAGCTGGCAAGAAGATCCTCGTGATAAAGTTGCAGGAAGCGCATCGCCCCTGGCTCCATTGACAACACCATGTCCACCAGGCCCTCCTGCTCTACCAGCCCCACATTCCCTGGGCCTTCCAACCCAGCCTTCTCTGGAGAATTTGGGGTGATCTCCACTTGACTCCCCAGCCCTTCCTGCCCTGATGGGCTCATGGCAACTCCCAACATGCCCTCCTGCTCTAGCAGACCCAAGAGTCCTGTGTCCTCCATCTCCAGCAGCCCTACAGGCCCCTGGTTCACGAGCCCCTCTTGCTCCAGAGAATTCACGGTTCCCAAGTCAGCTAGCATGACCTGTCCTGAAGATCCCTTAGGACTTTTGCTCATCAAGGATCCCAATTGCTCTGCTGCCTCCCCAGAGTTGACAGTCATAGCCCCTGCACCCTTCGGGGCCCCTGCCAGCCCTCCATCCTCCAGGAGGGCATGGTCCACAGCTCCAGGTTCCATCATGGATGGGAGGTTCCCTCCAGCAGTGCCCTCAGTGAGCTCCTCGGGTTCCAGGACTTCATAGTGGGGGACCAGGGTCAGCTCTGAGCCTTGCAGACAGTGGTCCCGCTGCAACACCCGCTCAGCCACTTGGAGGAAGGAAGAGGACAGAAAGTCCATCAGGCTTCTGTGGGAGGGGGAGGGTCCCACTGGGTCTGTTCAGTTGACTCACCCTGCCAGTGCTGGAAGGAGACGACAGTGCCCAGCTGCCTAGGCAGGCTGCGAAGGCCCTCCAGGGCCCCACCACCACTGCGACGTTCGTTCTCCAAGTATAACTCCAGGAGCAGCAAGTCCACAGGTGGGCTGGCCCCTACCACACGCACTTCTCGAGCCTGGGGCACTCGGGCCACGGACACAGAGGCCCTGTCCAGACCCATATTCAGAGCCTGCTCCTCTAGGATCCGGAATTCTGTGGAAAATGTACAGGTAGGCTTTGGGCATTGTTCCTAATCAGCGCTTCAGCTCTGATCCCACCTCTTACCTGCTTCAGAAAGAGGCATGGGCAGCTGGACCAGGGTCCTATCAGGCCTAGGGCTGGCCAGGGCACGGCAGGGCCACACTGGGTGTCCCATGGCACACAACAGGGCCTGAACATGCTGCTCCAGATGCTGGGCTGTGGTGCCAGCTGGCACTCCCTGGAGGAGCAGACGTGTAGAGGCCCACGGTGGGGCTGGCCGCAGACGTAGGCAGGCACCTTGCAGCTGATGTTCTGCCTGGGCCAATACCCTCAAAGCATCTGTGAGCACAGGTGAGTTATGAGGGCTGTTGTGGCATCAAGGAACCCAGGCTGCCCCCTCTGCCCATCCTCTCACCTGCGGATTGTTGAAAGGTGAGGATGCCCCCATGGCCAAGTCTCTGCCAGCTCAACACAGGCCCTCCACCACAGCGTCGGCGGTTCTCAAAGTAAAGCGTGAGCAGCTCATCTGGCATGTCAAGGGGCAGCCCTTGGACCTCCACCGCCACCCTTGGCTCCTCCTCAGTCATCATTACCCTGAAATGGAACATCAGAGTAGGGAAGAGGCCTACTGCTCCACTTCCTCTAGGGCCGACTGGGTCTGTCCCCTGACCGGAGTACCTCACCTACTCCCTCCCAGAGCACTTGTCTGTGTCTCCTGGGTGCCACCCCATTGTGGGCACCCCCACATTCCACACTTACACTTTCCCTGCCACCTAGGCCTTCAGCAGGGACTAGGTGCCTGCCTTCATTGTTGTCTGGGATCGGACAGGAAAACAAAAGTGAAACTGACTTGAAGAAAGCAGGGAGGGAGGGGCCGGGCCTGAGGCCCTGGTTTCTGTGACCTAGACGCTTCCTCTCCAGCTGAAATCTCAATCTCAGCCCACCAGGAGGTGATACCCAGGCAGACCCCTCAGAGCCCTCCCACCAACCTAGTCACTGGCCCTCTAGTGCCTGCTCCAGCCCCTGTTTGGGCAGGTTGGACGGGAGTGCCCTCTGATTGTCCTCTACTTCTCAGGCCTTTTCATGTGGTCTGAAAACGGCCAACTACCTTTCCCACTAAATGAATCAAGGGGGCTTGAGTAACTGCTCCTCATGTAGGGTCTTCAGGCCTCTGTCAGCATGACCAACATCGGATTTCCAGGTCTGCCTTGGCCGAGGCTGGCCTTTGACTCCTTGCCAAGATGATAAGATAGGTATACTACTAATTTCTTTTACTTTATTGAAAAGTTCGTGTTAATATTGTTTGGACAATTAAATGCCTATATCTTGTACTCTGAGTAACTAACTTAAAGGTAACAATATTCAATGTATTAACAATTGTTACCTTCCTATTATTTTGAATTTTTTCTCTTAAAAGAAAGAAACAAAGAAGGTCACCAGGATACCAAGCCTCCTACATAAGTGCTGAGGGTAGGCAGCTTCAGCCCTGACCCAAAGACCTCCATCTCCCCAAGCCAGGTTTGGGTTAGAGGGTGGCTCCTCGTTCTCTCGGCTCCCTCCAGCCTCACTGCCACCTGCCTTGCCCATCTGCACTGTTGTCCTTGCCCTCATCGTGACCAATCACAGAAGTGCAGGCCCTGTGCTGACAGGCTTAGATCCAGTAATCCTCCTGGGTGGCACCCAGGAGAAATGGAGGAACAGTCAGAGTTCAGGGCACTGCTGGGCTCGCTCCCAGCCAGGCTTAAGCCAGTAGAGTCCACCTTAGCACACACTCCCCGCCCCAGCCTCGGAGCCCTTTGGCTTCCAGACTTTCCACGGTTGTGTTCACTGCTGCCCTCTGCCCCTGGTGTTTCTCCGCCCGGCCTGGACCCCAGCTCAGCCCACCCCCTCAGCCCTGCACACCTGGCACCTCCAATGCCGAAGAAGACAAATTCTCGTGCCCTTCACCTGATACTCCATGGAAGCATGATTCATGTTTTGTTTTGTTTTTTTCTGAATTGGACAAGGACTTGAAATCTAGTTTTGCTAAAAACTGTAACTCTTCACATGTGCCTCTAGATGCTCAATAGGTAACTAAAAGAACGAAGAGTGACTGTCATGTTATAGCTCTGGGTCAAATCCTTCTCAGTTCCCTAGGTATAGGTATGGTAGTCATATAGAGAATGTTTCTAAAAATTGGCCAAAAAGGTGCTTTGTTTTTGTTTGAAGTGCTGGGCATTGAACCCAGGACCTTTACAATGAGCTGCTTTCCCAGCCTTTTTTTCTTATCTTTTTGTTGGTTTTTCTTTTTCTGAGACAGGGTCTTGCTCTGGAATTCAGAATAGCCTTGAACTCAGTATGTAGGTCTTCAGATTTGTAGCAATTCTGCCAAATGCTGGGATTCCAGATATGCACCACCACACCCAGCATTTATTTTTTATTTTGAGCTGGCTTCTCACTAGGTTGCCTGGTCAGGATTCAAATTTGTGATTGCTGAGTCAGAACTCAAACTTGCGATTCTCTTGCCTCACTCTCCCAAAGTGAAAACAAGCCTTTTAGCCTTTCGCTTACCCAGCCTACCTTATCATCCTTCAAGATTAAGAACACCCACACCCTGAGGTCTCCACTGCCCTGAACTTGAATTCCAACAGAGCCTCCCACAGCTGAGACTGCCCAGTCATGAGGATTTCTTTCATGGAAATCAAATTGCCGAGTCCTAAGGTATCCTCTAGAGCTACTAAACGAAACTAAGATAATGATCAACCAGACCTAAGCCTACCACAAGCACCTCATAAAATTGGCACCTTTCTTCATCAGATTGCACCCCCTCTAGCCATTGTTAGGAGTCCTTTCTGTTGAATATTTTCTCTTGCCTTCCTATTAAAGTTTTGCCTATATATTAACCATATCTATTTTTTCTTTCAGCATGAGGAATTTGAACTCAGGACTTTGTGCTTGCCAGCCAGGTGCTTGTGCCACTGAGCTATCTCCCCGGCCTATCGCTGGTATTTCTTGCTTGATGAGTAACCTATCTTTTTAACTTTTCCATGCCACTCCCATGCATCTCCATGGTGAACAGAGCAGAATGAGCCTTTTAAAGTGGCACCAATACCAGTTCTAGTGGTGCACGCCTGTAACCACGCCTAGAATCTCAGCACTTAAGAGGCTGAGGCAGGAGGATCATTGCAAGTTCGAGACCAGCCTGGGCTACAAAGTGAGCTCAAGATCAGCCCGAACTGCGTAGCAAGATCTTGACTGAAAACAAAAACAGGGCCAGGGAGATGGCTCAGTGGAATAAGGGTTTCCCTGGCAAGCACAAGGGCCTGAGTTCAATCCCCGGTTCCACAAAAAATAAATAAATAAATAAATAAATAAACAAAAAGAACCAGAAACAACCTTGCACCAATGGGTGCTACAGGTCTCAGGGTTGATAATAGTAAAAACTAAAGTTCTTTTAGGGCCTGCCTGGCTCCACCAGCCCCAGTTCCCTCTCTGCCCCATGCACACATCCTGATGCTCAGTAGGCTCAGCATCTCACTCTTCATCCACAGCTATAAACTCAGGATACATGACCTGGCCTTCCCACACAGCCATTTGGCTTTCCTTTCCCCATTATCTTCTCACCTGCCCTTAGTGGAAGATTTAACATGAGGCTAAAAATCCCAAAGAGCCTCCCACTTACCCAGCCTTCCCACCACATCTTTTATGTTTTGTTTTGGTTTTGCTCTATTTTGAGAGGGTCTCGCTATACACTTCAGGTATAGGTATGGTAGTCAACTAACTGAACTCACTATGGCAGGCCAGGCTGGCCTCAAAACCAGGGCAACCCTCCTGCCTCAGCCTCCCAAGTGCTGGTATTACAGGCATGCACCACCACACCCAGCCAGCCCAGCCCTTTCTGCAGCTCTACACTCAACTTTGTATTTCTTTTCTTTTCTTTTTCTTTTTTTTTTTTTTTTGCGGAACCGGGGATTGAACTCAGATCCTTGCATTTGCTGGTCAAGCGC
>NW_004524680.1:3513001-3527379 GCF_000260255.1 Octodon degus | reverse complement strand
TGAACTCACTTTGTAGCTCAGGGTGCCCTCCAACTTGCAGTGATTCTCCTGCCTCAGACTCCTGAGTGCTGGGATTACAGGCTGGAGAGGGCCTTTTCATAACCAGTGCTTGGCCTGGGGGAGCCCAGTGGCCCAAGAGCCATGGAACACTTGAAGTTTCCTCCAGCCTGAGCTACAGTAAAGGGCTTGGGACCACCTAGGGGACACCTTGCTGGTAGCAGTCAGAATTTCCACAGGAAAACCTCCAAGGCTAAGGTGAGAGTTAACCCAGCTTCAGGCATCTAACAGTATATGAAGACAGAAAGACTTGATTTTTTTTAAATTTTATTTATTTGTTTATTTATTTATTTTGTGTGTGTGTGGCCAGCTCAGCCCACCAGAGGGCGGGGCTGGCTGGCATGTGGTGTTGGGGGATTGAACCGTGGTCCCTGTGCTTTGCTTAGCTTGTTCTAAGTAGATGCTTTAGACCACTGAGCCATCTCACCAGCCCCAAGACTTGATTTTTATTATTTATTTATTTATGTCTTTTTTAGGCGAGGTCTCACTTAAAAAATGTAGGCTCACCTTGAATTCACTTTGTAGCCTAAACTGGTCTCAAACTTGCAATTATCCTCCTGTCTCAGCCTCCTGAGTGCTAGGATTATAGGTGTTCACCACCACCAGGTCCAAGACTTGAGAACATTGGGTATACAATGGTATCCGGCAATTTTGGTCTCTATGACTGGCAGAATGGACCTAGGCTTGGGATAGACTTGGATGAAAAGAGAAAGTGAATGCTTTGTTTTAAGGCCAGGAAGAGTATTGTTGGAGCTTCAGTAAATTCTGCCTGTAGAAATCAACTTCCTAACTCCTTAAACAGCAAGAGAGCCAAATTGCCGGAACTGACCCCTTTCTCCAAAAGTCTTTAGCTATCAACCCTCGATTCCAGCCTTCCCCACAAAGGGTAGGGAACGGGTCTCTTTCCGGGATGAGAACTGCCCACAAGCCACACCCCAGAGTTGAACCTACAAGGTGTTTCAGCGCTAAAGCCCCGCCTCCAGCGCCGCCCGCGCCCGCCCCGTCCACATGAAGCCCCGCCCCGTGACGTCACAACAAAAGACCCTCCCCCCAGCACGAAGCCCCGCCCCTGTCCCGCCCCATCACAGGGCCCCGCTGCGTCTCCCTAGCTGCAAGCGCAGGCCCAGCGGCGCCGGCCCCCGAGCCCGCACCCGCACCGACCATCACCGCGCCACTGCGCAGCGGTCACCAAAAAACGAATCCGCCTGCGGCGCCCCGGAATCGGTGAGTTCCGGACCAGACCCCATGAGCTTGTCTGGCCCGCGGCAGTCGCCGGATCGACCGGCCACCCCCGCGTCTCGGGCTCTGCGCAGCCAAACCAGCCACCTCTGGTGGCTCAATCGGTGCGGCCAGGGCGGACGGCCCGCTCAGCCCAGGGTGGTGGCGGCAGTGGGGGCAGGGAGCCGCGGAGGCCTGGCCCGGCCCGGGAGGGAGGGGGCGGCGCGCTGCGCGGGGGCAGGACCTGCGGCCCCGGCCCCCCTAGCTGGGCGGGTGGGCCCGCACGCCCTCGGCGCTCGTCCCGGGACCACCGCCCCACCCTTGTCGCCCCCAACCCGGGCGTCCCCACGCCTGCTTTGTTCCTCCGTACGCCCTCTGGTCTCTTCCATCCCCCACACACCCCCGCACCCCTCTGTTGCTGGCGTACCCCACTGGCAGACACCCGGGCAACCAATCCAGTCCTTCTCCCGCCCCGGGAGCGAGGGACTGCGGGGCCCGTCTTTGGGAGGGGGATCAGGGTTCCATTGGTCACAGATGGCATGGGGATTTCCTGGGATAGAAATAGCCGCAACCTCTGGTCTCTTCAAGCTGCTTAAGAGGCGGGATGCGCAGGGGAGGGCCCGTCGGGCACACCCCCACACGTCCCTACCCTTGCCCCCAGTTCCCACCCTGCTGAGCTCTGACCCTGGGACTCTGACAGCGACAAGAAGGTTCCACAAACTCCAAATTGCCAGGCTGACAGACATCCTTCCCCTCTCCTCCCCTCCCCCACCTCCTAGGTCGGCCCAGAGTCACCCAGTCCCCACTTGGTTCCCCTGGCCTCATTACTCCAGGGCTCCTCCACACGTTGGGGCAAAGATCGTGGTCCTTGCTCCTTCCTTCTGGTTTGTAGGCAGCTATTGGAGCTGCCACAGACCTGATTCAGGCCACAGTGACATAAGGCTAACTGTTCTCTCTTTCTCCTCTAGGGGCAGCCAGCAGAACCCAAGGCCATGTCCCATGAAAAGAGTTTTTTGGTGTCTGGGGACAACTACCCTCCCCCCAACCCTGGATACCCTGGGGGACCCCAGCCTCCCATGCCCCCCTATGTTCAGCCTCCCTACCCTGGAGCCCCTTACCCACAGCCTCCTTTTCAGCCCACCCCCTATGGTCAGCCAGGGTATCCCCATGCCCCCAGTCCCTACCCTCAAGGGGGCTACCCTCAGGGCCCATACCCCCAAGGGGGCTACCCTCAGGGGCCCTACCCTGAAGGAGGATACCCACAGGGGCCGTACCCACAGAGCCCCTTTCCCCCCAACCCCTATGGACAGCCACAGCCTTTCCCGGCACAGGATCCTGGCTGTGAGTAGTGGTAATTAACGGGCTATGATGGTGGGCAAGCTCCACTTCCTCCACCATAACTGATCCAGTCCCTTGCCCCCTATTCCCTAGCACCCCAGCATGGGAACTACCAGGAGGAGGGGCCCCCATCCTACTATGACAACCAGGACTTCCCTGCCACCAACTGGGATGACAAGAGCATCCGACAGGCCTTCATCCGCAAGGTGGGACCTGACTGTGGGCTGGGGGGAAGGGAGGAGTGACTGGGGCAGGGCCCTGACTCCCTCCTCTCCCCAGGTGTTCCTGGTGCTGACTCTGCAGCTGTCAGTGACCCTGTCCACGGTAGCCGTGTTCACTTTTGTCGGGGAGGTGAAGGGCTTTGTCCGGAAGAATGTCTGGACCTACTATGTCTCCTATGCCATCTTCTTCATCTCCCTCATTGTCCTCAGCTGTTGTGGGGACTTCCGGCGAAAGCACCCCTGGAATCTTGTGGCACTGGTAACACCCAAACCTAAGCCCTAGCCTCCCAGCCAGAGGTGCAGCGGAGGGTGGGAACACGGGTTAAGGCTGGGAGCACTCCACACACCCAGCACGGGTGTGACCTTCTTTTCCTACAGTCGATTCTAACTGTCAGCCTATCCTACATGGTGGGCATGATCGCCAGCTTCTACAACACTGAGGCGGTCATCATGGCTGTGGGCATCACCACAGCTGTCTGCTTCACAGTGGTCATCTTTTCCATGCAGGTAAGGGGTCCCCCAAGGCAGGCTGTGGTGCAGAGGCTTTTCTGGGTTTGGCACCCACAGCTCCTTGTCCCTCTTGCATCTCCTAGACTCGCTATGACTTCACCTCATGCATGGGCGTGCTCCTGGTTAGCATTGTGGTGCTCTTCATCTTTGCCTTCCTCTGCATCTTCATCCGGAACCGTATCCTGGAGATCGTGTACGCCTCGCTGGGTGCCCTGCTCTTCACCTGTGTGAGTGACAAGGTGGAAGCCTCGGGTGGGAGGACACCAAGTGGCAGGGCTGTCCCTCAATACTGCCATTGTCATCCTCAGTTCCTGGCAGTGGACACTCAGCTGCTGCTGGGGAACAAGCAGTTGTCCCTGAGCCCGGAAGAGTATGTGTTTGCAGCACTGAACCTGTATACAGACATCATCAACATTTTCCTCTACATCCTCACCATCATTGGCCGTGCCAAGGAGTAACCTGGGCCCCCGCCTCACTGTGCCCTGCTCAGGAGGCATGGCTAACCCAGGACCCTTCCCTGGCATCACAATGCCAACCATATTTCTCTCTCTCTGGTCCCCAGGCATGGCCTGGAGCAGGGAGAGCCCCTCTCCAACCTTCCTGTATGTACACAGCAGATATTTCTGTTTTGGACCTGCTGTGGCCACAGCATGGCCCCTTCTAGCCCTCTCATCCTGCCAAGGGGCAATGGGGCCTCATTTTTGTGCCACCTCCTGTCTAACTGTTGTTGCATGAGCCCTGTCTGCCAGTCTACCACACTAGGGTCTGGGGCAATGCCAGGCCCAGGGGAGAGGGATTGAGTCAAGAGGTGAGGGTGCACGTCTTCCTGTCCCAGCTCCTCAGCCTGGCATAGTTTTTCCCTTTCCCTCCCCACCCCGCAGCACTGCCTTCTGGGAACATGTGAGGTGGGGCTCTCCTGTGCTGAGCCCTTAGCAGAGAGATGGCATGTTTCAGGGGAGGAGGAAGCCTTCTGCTCGTTCTGCTGTCACTAAAATTCCAATAAACGGAAACTTTTGCTCTCTGCTTCTCATCTGTCCTGTCACTGCCACTTCCTCCAGGAGGTAGAGAGGAGCTACAGGTATCCCTGGCTGATGAAGGGCACAGGACAAGCACAGATGTGAGAGTGAAGGACAGTGCAGTCGCTGAGCCTGTATCCATGCCTTCTTGTCAGCCCCATTTTAAGGTGTGTCCTGGGATTGCTGGTGATAGATCCCGAGGCTCTCGGGCATGGTATCAGGTGGCCTGACTGTTTGCCCTTGGAACGGTATAGCACAGCCATGGGCTCTGCCAGCTCCTTACTACCTCTCCCAAGGGGGCCTCAGAAGCACGCAACACAGAAGTGTACAGAAGGGCTGGGGAGATAGCTCAGCAGCATAAGTGCCTGCTTCGTAAGTGGAAGGTCCTGGGTTCGATTCCCAATACCAAAAAAAAAAAAAAAATGCTGGGCATGGTGGTGCACACCTGTAATCCCAGCACTGGGGAGGCTGAGGCAGAAGGATCATTGTGAATTCCAGACCAGCCAGAACTACAAAGTGAGCTCAAGGCCAGCCTAAACTGCATAGTGAGGGGCCAGGGAGATGGCTCAGTAGAGTAAGTGCTTCCCTGGCAAACACAAGGGCCTGAGTTCAATCCCCGGTTCCATGCTCAGTGATACCCTGTTTCAAAAAAAGACAAAAGTATGCAGGCCTGGGCGGGCAGGCCCCTGGGCCTCACTCTGGTACCTGGTCCTTTCATGAACCCCCAGTTAACCTGTTCTGCACCCCTCTTTGCTCTTCCCCCAATCCTCTGCAGTCCAGAGGGCTCTGAGCAGCTATCTAGCCTCATTTTCCCCACAGAGGGTCCTTGGTTGCCTGGAGCTCTGCTCTGTGTACCCCACCTGAGTTCCAGGGCTGAGGCTGCCTGGCCACTGTTGTCTTCCTTCTGGGACTCTGTCCCAGGCATGGGAACCCCTCGCAAGGCTGCTCCTTCTCCCTGTCAGCTGCTTAGCACACTTGCTTACTTGGCATCACTGCCTCATGTTCACGAAGGGACCCACATGCTACAAGCCACCCAGAATCCACAGGCACCTCAGCCTCCCCGAAACTTGCTGTTCCTGCATTATCTCTCCAGACCAGAAGCAGCTGTTCCCCTCCTCCACCTTGCCCCACTTCTCTACTCCTCCTCCTCGCTTGTTCAAGCCTCCTTGTGTCCGCCAGCCCCCTCTACCGGCTGCCCTCAGGGTGAAGTCTGCATTCCTTAGCCTGGCCCATTGGCCCTGTCGTCTGCCTTCTGCTTTGACTGCCCTGCTGTCAGCTCAGCCCTGACCTGTTGGGGCCATGAGCAGACTCCAGCTTGAAGCTCTGTCTTTGTTCACAGCCCCTCTGCCAGGGCCCCTTCTCCCCTGCAGTGACTTGAGCAGGTGCCACCTTCTCCAGGATGCTTGCCTGAAGGTGCTGGAAGTGTGCTTTTCAGGAAAAAGAACCAGCCTAGACCTAGCTCACAGACCTCTCCAGGTTCTCAAAAGAGGGAAACAGACCATCTATAAGGCTAAAAAGAATATTAGTGGAGTTCAGAGGAGTCCAGTAATCATTGCCCAGTAAGTGGTGGAAGGGCAGTGTTTGCAGGAAAAAGTTCCAGGACAAAGTCTTAGAGAAGGGCGCTCCTGGAGAAGACCAGGGTGGTCACAGGATTTGGAGCAGAGGGCCTATTGCAGGAGGGCCAAGTCCAACAGAGTGAGGGGCTGGGCCTGCCAGGTAGGTAAAGCCCACTCAAGGTAGGAGCCATAGCTGGGTTGGTGTTCAGGAGAAAAGGGCAGAACTAGTGTATAGGAGAAAGTCTCAGGGCTGAAGACAGGTTAAGATGTGCCAGAAAGAAGCTACAAACAAAACCTCAGGTAGGAGCATTTGGGGTAGCTCAGTGCTACCAAGGCATCAGGTTGAGCACAGAACAAGGGGCTGGGGGCATTATGCCAGCTAAGGGTGGTGAATGAAGAGTACATATATACCAAGGTAATCATACTGATCTTCAGGTGAAAAAGAAAAGCCAGGATCTGAGTAATCTTCCAAGGCCTCATTGCTGGTAAAAGCTGACTGGAACTTTCAGATAGAGGCCTCTCCACTGCTGGGAGCTGGCTGGCACCCACAGATAGAGAGGCCTTGGTGTTCTCCTGCTTAAAATATAACCAGTTTTATAGAACACTGACAACAAACAAGGCCCCTCTGTTACCATGAAGGATCAAGAGAAAAACAAGACCCCTCTACAAGCATGATAGACATAGACCAAACAGACTCATGTCCAAAACATAAAAAAAAAATCAGTGCCCCACTCTGGCCAGTTTGTGGGACTGCTGACCCTCACAACTGACAGTTTTTGCCTTCCTGCAGTCCTAAATAAGTTTCCCGAAAAATAACCCCATATTGATCAAAGATGCTTCAGTAGGGCCGGTGAGATAGCTCAGCAGCCTAAAGCCTGCTTAGGCAAGTTTAGGCAAGCTTGCAGGGACTGTGGTTCAATCCCCGGCACCACATGCTGCACCAGCCTCGCCCCAGGGTGGGCTGAGCCGGCCACAAAAGAAAAAAGATGCTTCAGTAAACCCTCCTGTGTGTCACTCATTTGGGTCCTTACAGGACTTCCTCTTTGTAGCTCTCTTACTGGAACTACACACCTCTTACTGGAACCCTCCATGGCTTGGGGGAGGGCGCATTTGCACCTCCACTTCAGAAACAGTAATCTGATTTTTTTTTTAATTTTTTTATTTTTATTTGTTTATTTATTTTCTGTGTGTGTGGCCAGCTCAGCCCACCAGGGGGCGGGGCTGGCTGGCATGTGGTGCTGGGGGATTGAACCGCGGTCCCTGTGCTTTGTTTGGCTTAGCTTGTTCTAAGTAGGTGCTTTAGACCACTAAGCCATCTCACCAGCCCCAGTAATCTGATTTGTTCAAGGTGTACGGAGGTGGGTTTTATGGGAGAGCACTGACAGTTAACTAAAGCCAAAAAGCCCAGGCTGGGGGGCGGGGGGCACATGCCTGTAATCCTAGCGCTCAGGAGACTGTGGGGGGGGGGTGAAATTGAATGACAATAGAATTTCTCTCAAAAAACCAAGGTTATTATGGGTTTTCTCATGATAGTCTACACTGCTTCCTCCAGAGTGTATTTTTGTCTTTTTTTCTCTTTCACTTGACCCAAACTCACTCGGCAAAGCCAGTTTCTCAATTTTTTACTTTTTAAAATAAACTTTGTTAGGGGCCAGGGAGATAGCTCAGTAGAAGAAGCGCTTGCCTGGCAAGCACAAAGGCCTGAGTTCAATCCCTGGTTCTGCCAAAAAAATAAAAATAAAAATAGAGTAAACTTTATTTCTATAAGTAATCATAGAACAAAATGTTCAAATCTCTGCCAACTTCCCTACTCTCAAAAGCAACACTACTACCAGTGTCTGCTGAAAAGTGCAGTGAGAGTAGACCGGGGCTCCAGCTCCACACCACCAGCACAGGTACTCTGCCACTATCTCTGGCTCACCAGGGGTACCGGTCAGCTAATCTAGGAAGGAAGCACCTTCAGGACATTGTGATCTGAGTCCTAACCCCGCCCAGCACCAAGTCCAGGGCCTGGCACACTACAGTGTGAAACATGGAATGAATGAATGAATGTGTGAACTCTCCATGGCAGGAGTCATGCAAGCATTGCCTCAGATTTCCGGATTACAGCTTGTCATCGACATTTATGAGGAGGATCTTTAGGATACAGAACAGCAAACTAAAAGCCCAAGGGCATTTGTGGGAAGGAAGAAAGGATCCATGGAAGAGGCATGCAGGTACCCGAGGCACACAGGTGGCTGAGTGGTGAGTGGAGGCCAGGGTGGACAGCCACAGGTGGAAAGCTCAGAAGTCTGAAATGTGTTGTGCAGGCAGTGCTAAGCTCAAAATGGTTCGAGCAGAAGCGGGAAGGTTGGTGAGGACTATGGTGATGGTGCAGGCAGCGAAAAATCTGTACTGGGGGCAGGAGGAAGATGGGAGGGCAGGAGCTGATGAAGGCCAGGCCATAGCCCTGTCCCCCCCAGCCCCCCAAGAGGTGTCCCTTCCCAACAGTCCTCAGACACCTGCTTCCCGGGCAGCAAGGTGGCTTAGCACCAAAACACTCCATGGACAGCACCTTTGCCTCAGGGTGATAGGACAGTGCAGAGCTTTTGGAATACCCAAAATGCAGTACAATACACACTCCAGTTTCTGAGCCAGAATCTTTACTCCTAAATACTATTCTTCAGGCCAGGGAGATAGCTCAGCAGAATAAGTGCTTGCCTGGCAAGCACTGGGTCCTGAGTTCAATCCCCGGTACTGAAAAAAAAAAAAAAAACCCTAAATACTATTCTTCCTGCGGGCCCTGCACCCTCCTGCCTTACTCCATCCCACCTCCCACATCTGCTTCTTCATACCTGCCTCTCCCAAACCTCGAGCCCCTTAAGCAGCTCCTTCCTCCTCACCTTCATCTCACGCTGGCTGGGTTTTCAGTTACCCAGGAGTTTCCTGGTTCAGGAGGACTCTGGTACCACGCTCAAATCCCCACCCTGACCAACTGCTGTCATGGTCTCTGAATGCTGCTCAGACCTTAGCCTTGCTCTTGAGTCAGGCCGTGATTGTCTCTACAGCAGCCCATGAGGGATCTTTCTGAAGAGTATCCTGGTAGTCACTTTCCTGCTTAAACACCTTCAGAGATTCAGACAAGATGGTGAACCTAACTGACCTGGGATCTGCACTCTCATAAAAGTGCTAGATAAAATATTTTATAGCTTTTTTTTTTTTAATTTTAAGACAGAGTCTCACTATGCAGTTCAGGCTGCCCTTGATCTGACTTTGTAGCCAGGCTGGTCTCAAACTCACAAGAATCCTCCTGCCTCAGCCTTCCAAGTGCTGGAATTACAGGTGTGTGCCACTTGTTGGGTTTTTTTTTGTTTTGTTTTGTTTTTTACTTTTTATGTTATTGGTACATTTTAGATATACATAATGAGGATATTCAGGGGCCGGGGAGATGGCTCAGTGAAATAAGTGCTTCCCTGGCAAGCACAAGGGCCTGAGTTCAATCCCTGGTTCCGAAAAAAAAAAAAAAAAAGATGACATTCATCATAAGAAAGTTGTACCTGTATATGGCATACCTTGTTTCTTTTTTTCTTTTTCTTCTGGTGGAATCCAGGGATTGAACTCAGACCCTTGTGCTTGCCATGGAAGCACTTATTCCACTAAGCCATCTCCCCGGCCCCTTGTTTCTTTTTTTCTAATTCCCCTCCCCTCCCTAAAATCCCTCTTCCCTTCTGTATTTAAAAAAGCTCTGAGGGCTGGCGAGATGGCTCAGTGGTCTAAAGCACCTACTTGGAACAAGCTTGGCAGAGCACAAGGACCACGGTTCAATCCCCCAGCACCACATGCCAGCCAGCCCCGCCCCCTGGTGGGCTGAGCTGGCCCCCCACACACACACACACTCACACACACACACACACTAAATAAATGTTTAAAAAAAAAAAAAAAAAAAGCTCTGGGCCGGGGATGTAGCTCAGTGGCGTAAGCGCCTGCCTGGCAAGTGCAAGGTACTAAGTTCAATCCCTGGTGCTGCCAAAAAAAAAAAACAAAAAAAAACAAAACAAAACAAATAACAAATAATCTGTTTCCATTTTTTGCTGATTTTTTTCTTGTCCCTTCTTTCCTTTCTCCCTCCCCCCACTTGTTCCCCTTCTCATTTGAACATTTTCTTCCCATTTCCTAATATCTATTGTACATTTTGGTACTTACTTACACTTTCATTTTTTCACACCACAATTTTTTCCTATTTGTGTTTTGGGATTTTTTTTTTTCCTGGCTCCGAATGCCTTCAGGCAGGTTTGGCTGGCTTGAGTTCTGGGGATCAAACCACAGCAACCTGAGCCTGACTGCTTTGTTTAAGCATCCACTTAAATAACTGAGCTAAGGGGCAGGCACCCTTGTGTTTTTATAGAATATAACTGATTGTTCTTTTCTTTTTGTTGAGGCAGGGTCTCACTATGTAGTGATGTAATGCAGGCTGGCTTTGAACTCACTTTGATCCTCCTGCCTCAGCTTTCGAGTGCTGAAATTACAGACATGTGCCACCATACCCAATTTAAAATATTTTTGAGGCAGGAGAATTGCCAAGAGTTCAAGAGCCAACGTAGGCTACATAGTAAGACCCTGTCTCAAAAAAATATTTTAAATATTTAAACATACATAGCTGAGCAGGAGTGCAAGCAATAAAAACAGACCAACTGTGAGGGAAGAGATATAGCCGTGTGATTGACAGAAGATACATTGAGACCAGGATTGACATTCAGGACTTATAGCGGATGGAGCCCTGGTGAGACCCCTGCCTCTGGGCTAGAAACGTGCAGGGCTCCAACTGGGGCAGGTATAAACCAGGCAGAGCTTTGGCAAAACCACACTCGAGGCCTCTCCCTACTTTGACCAGATGAATGAACCAGACTCCTCTGCAATCCTGTTAAACATAAAACAATCATGAGGTGTCTGGCACAGAAGACAGGGTCTCGCTATGCAGTTCAGGATGGTCTTGAGCTCACTTTGTAGACCAGGCTGGTCTTGAACTTACAAGGATCCTCCTGCCTCAGCCTCCCAAGTGCTGGAATTACTGGCGTGTGTCACCACACCCAGCTTGCAGTGTTGAGGATTGAACCCAAGGCCTTGGACATACTAGGCAAGCCCTCTTCCACTAAACTACATTCCTAGACCTTTTTTAGACTTTAAGATGGGTTCTTGATAAATTGCCTAATGAACTTGCAAAGCTCCTGTTTTCACTTCTGGAGTATCTGAAATTACAGGTATATGCTATTGTACCTACCCAAAATTAACTTTTATTTTTCAAGTGAATTTTTAGATTGAAAAACGTCATCCAGGGGCTGGGGAGATAGCTCAGTAGAATAAGTGCTCTGGCAAGCATAAGGGCCTGAGTTCAATCCCCAGTTCTGCAAAAAAATAAAAATAAAAATAAAAAATCATCCAGAACCTCTGCAGTGTTTTAGACATAACATCTGTCATTTTATTAAAAATTACTAGCCATTTCAAAATATGATTATATGACTGAAAACCAAAAGAAAAAGTAAAATGGAGAAAACAGACCTACAGGTAATTCAAAGATTGGAGATAGCAAATAAGGCCTTTAAAACAGCTATGATTGTACCAGGCGCAGTGGTAAGCGCCTGTAGTCCTAGCACTAGGAAGGCTGGGGCAGGAAGATCACCACAAGGTCAAAGCCAGCCTGGCTTAAATAATGAGTTCCACAGCAGCCTGAGCTATCTAGTGAGACCCTGTCTCAAAGAAATATGAATAAACAAAACACGATCACTGTATTACATAAAATATAAGTGAAAATGGAAGGAAACGTGGAATTTCACCGTAGAATTGGATTTTATAAAAAGAACCAAACTGAAGTTGTTTAATGATAGAACACCATGAACCAAAACTAAAAATTCAGAAGATGTGTTTAGGGTCAGGGAAGATAGCACAGCAGCATAAACACCTGCCTGCTAAGTGCCAGGTCCTGAGGTAGATCCCCAGTACCTACCAAAAAAAAAAAAAAATTAAATTTTAAAAATGGGTTTAAGAGCGTATTAGACAATTTAGAAAAGAGTGTTAGTGAATGTCTCAGTTACTCTTCTCTTGTCACTGTGACATACCCAACATTCAAATCTAAGGAAGGAAAGGTTTATTTAGCTCCCAGTTACTGGAGGTTTCAGTCCACACTCGGCTGGCTCCAAGGCAGAGTAGCACATGGCAGAGAGCAACCTTTCATGGTAGCAGCAAAGAGCAGAGAGTAAAAATGAAGGATGAGCAGCAACAATAGCTGCCAAGAGCAAGTCTCCCTTATTTGTATTCAGGCTCTCAGCCCCAGGCTGGATGTAGAACTCACATCTATAATCCCAGCAGCACTCACACCCATAATCCCAGTGGATCATGAGTTAATCACAAACTAGAAGCACACCCCATGACTGCATGAGGCTTTGGGGGGACAACTAGACACAAACCATAACAATGAACTAGAAGACAGGTTAATAGAAAATATCCCAACTCATAAAAGATAAAAAGACAACAAGCACCTGCCTGGCAAGCACAAGGTTCTGAGTTGATTCCTGGTACCAAAATAATAATAATAATTTTTTTTAAAAAACAGTAGAGAAGAAAGGTCACAAATACACATAAATTGAGCTCCAGAAAGCCAGAAGAGAAGTTCCAAGCATTGGTCAGACCCTCAGTTGCCTATTCAGGGGGTTTCAGTAAGACATAAAAGAAAGAAATTTGTAGCTTGGGATGTGGGGTGCATGATCAGTGCCTCAAATTGGGTAGACAAAAAGACCTCTTCCGCTGGCCCACTTTCATTAGCCAATGAGAAGTGCAGGAGAGACAGCGTACTCTTTCAGGAACAGCAACTGCAGTAAGAACCAGATAGTAAAATGAGAAACAAGTTTGGCATCACAAAGGAAACAAGTTAGGATCCATCCCTGCACCTAAGTATTTGCTATCTTTGTTTTGTCTCCAACAGATGTTATCTTGCCTCAGAAGCACTGGGTTATGGAATTTAGTCCCACCCAGCCAGGAAGCATGCAACCTTCCACAAAAACTTCCTGAAGGAAATCAATGTCTGCTGGAGTCTGGAGGGCCTATATTGGTCTCCATCAATCTAAACCTATCATGGCTAGTCCACAACACAGAAGTAATGTCCAAAGAGATACTTGAATTTTCCAAACACACTAAGACAACCTATAATCTACCAAACACAAAAATGGTTTGCTGGTCTCATAAAACTTCATAACTTGTTATGCAAGCCCAGCATTATGGGTTAAATTGTGTCCCTCCTAAGTTATGTGATGAAATCTTGATGCCTTACACCTCAGAATGTGACCTTACCTGGAAATACGGTCCTTGAGAATGAGATTAGTTAGGATGAGGTCATAAAATGATTAGGATGGTCTGCTAATGCAATGCAACTGATGTCCCTATAAAGCAGGAAGAATACTGCACAGAAATCAGCCACTGCCTTAGGCCAAGGAGCTACCAGGAGCTGGGGGAACCACCTAGAAGAGACCCCCTCCCACTGTCTCATGAAGCATGCCCCAAAGACCGTTTGGCCTTAGACTTTCAGCTTCAAAACTGAAGAATAAATCTCTATGGTTTAGTCTATTCCATTCATGGTACTTTGTTACAGCAGACCTAGCAAACTAATACACCCAACATAATACTGTTGCCAAATTCTGACAAGCTCATTACAAGAAAAAAAATTTACAGGCCAATATCACTCAACAATGTCCATGTAAAACTTCCTAACAAAATATTAGTGAATCAAATCTGGTGATATATAAATGGATAGTACATTCTGATCAAGTGAGGCTTATTTAGGAAGAGTAATTTTTAATATTCAAAGGTCAGTTTGTGCGAGGCATGATGTCACACACCTATAATCATAGTTAGGAAGCTGAGGCAGGATGGTTGAAAGTTCAAGTCCAACTTGAGCAACTTAGCAAGATCTTGTCTCAAAACAAAAATTAAAAAGCACTAAAGATGTATCTCAGTAAGTACTATATCCTTGGTTTAATCCTCAGAGCCTAGAAAAAAAATCAATATTGCAAATACATTAACGGAGGACTGGGGATATAGCTCAGTGGTGCAGAGCCTGCCTGGCAAGTAGATGGTCCTGAGTTTCATTCCCAGTACAAAAAAAAATCACACACACACACACACACACACACACACACACACACATCATATAATCATTTTAACATAGGCAGAAAAAGTATTTGGTAACGTCTACTACTAATCCATAGTAAAAACTCTTCTCAAATTAGAAATAGATAAGAACTTCCTTAATCTGATAAGGAATACCAACAAAACTCCTACAACAGACACTATAGATGATAGATAGATAGATAGATAGATAGATAGATAGATAGATAGATAGATAGAGTACTTACTGGGTATTGAATGAACCCAAGATCTGCAGAGTGATCTCCAGAATTCCCTTGCTTTTATTTTTTATTTTGAGAAAGAGTCTT